>NC_045449.1:54861899-54995511 GCF_002776525.5 Piliocolobus tephrosceles | reverse complement strand
AAAAAAAAAAAAAAAAAAAAAAAAAAAAAAAAAAGCAGACTCACAGAGTTACAGAATCGGCCATTCTATGGAGCCAGAGAGAGGCCTCAGGGAGAATCTGTAACTCAAAAACACCTGCTGAAGGTGCCAGGCTTAGGTGCTTTGAACTTCACTAAGGCAATCTTCTAGTTCCCTGGTCTTCCCTTCCAGGAGAACAACAGTCAGAATACCCCAAAGACGTCCTCCTTTCCTTAAGGTCTCAAAACCCTTGCCTCAAGAAGTTATTCCTAAAGTCTAGCTTGAATTCCTCCAGATAGAGTTGAAATCAGACAAACAGCCTAGGAGCATGTTACAAAATTCAAAAACTTCTAATTTAGTCACCATCACTGGAAAATAGGGATATCTCACAGAAATACGATTTCTGATTTATCTTGAAAAGTCAAGATGATCTGGCCACACTGGGCCCGCACTCCTGTGAGGTACTGTCATTGGCTTGAGGGTCTCACCAGTGCCATCCTGCATGGGGGCATCGGGTGACATGATGCTCGATTGAGCTTTCCCTCCAGGCTGGGTGACCAGAGGCCAGGCCCTGTGCATCCTCCAGGGGACGCTGTCCTGACCCAGGCTGGTGAGGCAAGGAGGGGTTGCGTCTTCCTGAGCTTGCCGAGCTGCTAGTGTGCATGGGGAATGCTAAGCAGCCTCCAGCTCTGACCAGGTTTGTCTTCTAGGACCCACTTGCCCAGTGGGTGCCAGGACACCAGGTCTGGGTCTGGAGAAGAGAATTCTTCTGCAAGGCATGTTGATGGTCCTTTCTGGAAGAGAAAGCTTCCCAGGGTCTGTCCTGCACCAGGCTTTCACCAGTGAGAAACACCCCGAATTGACACCTAAACCTAAAAGGAGAAGCATAGAAGGGTTCTTGGCCCAATTATTTTAATTACAAGTCCTACTACCAGGACAACTAAGGGATTATCCCTAAACTTTCATTTAAAAGTCTGGGGAGGGAAGGAAGGAGTAAAAACTTTGGCAGTCAGATTTTTCTCACCTTCACATTTATTCCTTACTATTAATGACTTGTTCATCATGCTGTATAACAATTGTGTAAAGACGCATACATTTGCCACTATAATTTACTATTATTATATAATAATTAGTAAGTATACACGGCGTGCCAGGTGCTAAACAGCAGATGAGGGGCGAGGTGGGTGGAGGCACCATACCATGAGTTTGTGGCTAATGGAATCCCTCACGCTGCTGCTATCCTTCCTGGGCCTGGCAGCTGGATCCTGCAGAGGTGCCCCACTCTCTCAGGGACCTCAGAAATGTCCTCTATGTGTTAGGGATGGCTAAGGAGGGCGCATCTGCAGGATTCCCAGGCACTCGGAGGTGTATAGAGGTGACAGGACCCATGCAACCACCCCAGACCTTGCCAGAGTGCTCCAGTCTGGCATCTGCAGAGGGCCAGGGAAGGTCAAGGGGCAGTGCTGAACCACTGAAAACAGCCATAGAGTTGGAGCTGCCAGGCAGAAGGTGCGCAGCTCAGGAGAGGAGACCCCTTGAGGCAGCAAAGATGGGGCCGGAGGGTCAAGGCTGAGAGGAAGGCCACCTCAATGCCCTGTGTGGCCCTCATGAGCTGAGGGACTGTGGGAAGGTGGCCTAGCCATTCTGAACCTCAGTTTTCCTGGGAGATAAAAACAGAGACAGTATCTGCAAACTCAATAGGGCATTATGGTGAAGAAATGGGAGGACTCAGGAACATGTTAGCTGTCACAGCCTCAGCCACTGCCAACTCCAGCCAGGCAGCTGGTCAACATTGCCAAGCACCAGCCAGGTGACAGGAGGACAGAGGGCTCAGGGGAAAACCAAATCCACCCCCCCAAACAAAAGAAAAACACAAAAATATGCACTGGATCCACTGGACGTGTACAAAGCCTGTGTACGTACTGCCTGTGGACACAGCCCAGGAAGAGCACCCTGGCTCCTGTGCTCCACGCCTACAGCTCATCTGGAAGGTTCCCTGTTTATGGCAGCCAGGTACCCAGGCCAGCCTGCAAAGGCCTAGTAACAGAGCTTGTGTCTAAGATAGACCTTCATAGCTTTGTGCTGCCAGGCCCACCTGGAGTCCCCTTTAAGCCTTCTCTTTCTGTTTGTTTTGAGACAGGATCTCATTCTGTTACTCAGGCTGGAGTGCTGTGGTGCCAGCACAGCTCACTGCCGTCTCAAACTCCTGGGCACAAGTGATCCTCCCACCTCAGCCTTCTGAGTAGCAGGGACTGCAGGTGCATGCCACTATGCCAAGCTAATTTTATTTATTTTTATTTTTTGTAGACACGTAGTCTCACTATGTTGCCCAGGCTGGTCTCGAACTCCTGGGCTCAAGTGATCCTCTGCCTTGGCCTCCCAAAGTGCTGGGATTACAGGCATGAGCCACTGCGCCCCACCCCCTTTAAGCCCTTCTGAGCTTTAAGCCCAACCTGCCTCCACTCTGTGCCCAGCAGTGGGGGAAGGTAGCAAGGGGAAGGTAGAAACATGTAAAGGCGAAAGGGTCATCGGAGCCAGCTCTGGGTGTGAGCTCATCATCTTCCACAAGGCCGTTCATGGATCTGGCCTCGGGAACTGACCCCAGTTTGCTTCAGGGTAGGGGCAGGTAAGGGGCCGGGATGAGGCTCTGACCTCTGCAGCGTGAGGATGCCAGGGAGGAGGGCGGGCGGGCGGGCGCCCCTTCCTCTGGTTCTCTGTAGTCCTGGATGCCTCATGTAAGTGAGAACACAATTGGTCCCAGGAGGACTGTCTCTAGAGGAGGCACCAGGGGCCCAGTAGAGGCAGGAGAGGCCAAGGGGAAGAAGGTAGGGAGCAGGCAGGGCTGAGCGGTGCTGCGGCAACAGGCAGGGTCAGGGAGACGAAAGACTCCCAGTACCACAACAAGGTACCACAGACCATATGACTCACAAACAACAATTTATTTCTCGCTGTTCTTTTTCTTTTCTTTTTTTGAGGCGGAGTCTCAGTCTGCTGCCCAGGCTGGAGGGCAGTGGGGCGATCTTGGCTCACTGCAACTTCTGCCTCCTGGGCTCAAGTAATTCTCCCACCTCAGCCTCCCGAGTAGCTGGGATTCCAGGCGCACACCACCATGCCCAGCTAATTTTTGTATTTTATTTTAGAAGAGATAGGGTTTCACCATGTTGGCCAGGGTGGTCTCAAATTCCTGACCTCAAGAGATCCGCTGGCCTTGGTCTCCCAAAATACTGGGATTACAGGCGTAAGCCACCATGCCCAGCCAGTGTGAGCCAATTAAACCTCGTTTCTTTATAAATGATCCAGTCTCAGGTAGGTCTTTATAGTAATGTGAGAATGGACTAATATACTAAGAGTCCCTTTGTAACCTTGGAACCCATCTCTGGTTCTACAAACTGCCTTACAGGAAGCTTACTACAGCAGGCATGTTTCCCCTCTGCTTCACACACCACAATGGCAGCTTATCACAGTAGGTGCTCTGCAGTGTGGCTAGGGGCCAGTTGCTGGCTATGCTCTCTGCTTTACACAAATCACTGCTATTCCTTACAGCAGCCCTGAAAGAGAGGTGCTACGATTCCAAACCAGGCTCAGAGAGGTCCAGCTACTTACCCAAGGTCACACAGCTAGTAGGGGCCAGCCAAGATCCAACCCCAGCCAGCCCTCCTCCAAAGCCTGGGCCCTTTCCACCACATCTTACTGGCTCTGCAGAGTGGCAGGAAGAGACAGGTAAATGCATCTCATGTTCATTTCTTAAGTAAGGCATGATAACAATAAAATGATTAAAGCAACAGCTGGGGGAAACGCTTCAGGGGCTGAGAACAGACCAGCCAGGTGCAGGGAGAGATGACCAATGAAGAGCGCTCTAGCAGTTTTTGTGCTAACAGTGAGATGGACTGACTTTGGAAATGGAAAAGGAAGACAGTGAGAGAGGAAAGGGCCAAAGTGGACAGAAAAATGAAAGATGCTGGCTGGGTGTGGTGGTTCATGCCTGTAATTCCATCACTTTGGGAGGCTGAGGTGGGTGGATCACCTGAGGTCAGGAGTTTGAGACCACCCTGGCCAACATGGTGAAACCTTATCTCTACTAAAAATACAAAAATTAGGCCGGCATGGTAGTGGGCACCTGTAGTCCCAGCTACTCGGGAGGCTGAGGCAGGAGAATCACTTGAACCCGGGAGGTGGAGGTTGCAGTGAGCGGAGGTGGTGCCATTGCACTCCAGCCTGGGAAACAGAGTGAGACTCTATCTGAAAAAAAAAAAAAGACATTGGATAATGATAATAAATGACTGTGTTACTGGTTTGGGTACTTACTATACTACATTTTTAATTATTATTCCAGAGTGTACTGCTTCTACTTATTAAAAAAAAAGTTAACTATAAAAACAGCCTCAGGCAGGGCCTTCAGGAGGGATTCCAGAAGAAGGCATTGTTATAAATAGGACATGACAGCTTCATGCACGTTACTGCCCCTGAAGACCTTCCAGTGGGACGAGATGGGGAGATGGAAGATGGTGGTCATACTGATGACCCTGACCCTTTTTAGGACTAGGCTAATATGTGTGTTCATGTCTTAGCTTTTACTAAGAAAAATGTAACAAGTAAAAAAAAAAAAAAAAAAAAAAAATAGAAAAAAGCTTATAGGATAAGGACATAAAGAAAGAATATTTTTGTACAGCTGAAAACATATTTGTGTTTTAAGCTAAACGTTACTAGAAAATAGTCAAAACGCCGGGTGCGGTGGCTCAAGCCTGTAATCCCAGCACGTTGGGAGGCCGAGACAGGCGGATCACAAGGTCAGGAGATCGAGACCATCCTGGGTAACACGGTGAAACCCCATCTCTACTAAAAAATACAAAAAACTAGCCGGGCGAGGTGGCGGGTGCCTGTAGTCCCAGCTACTCGGGAGGCTGAGGCAAGAGAATGGCGTGAACCCGGGAGGTGGAGCTTGCAGTGAGCTGAGATCCGGTCACTGCACTCCAGCCTGGGCGACAGAGTGAGACTCCGTCTAAAATAAATAAATAAAAAGACGCTGAAATCCTCCAGGATCCACAGGGTTCACCACATTATGGGTGGATGAAAGGGGCTGGCGGTTCTATGGCCCTTTCCCACACAGCGTTTGTCATCGGGAACTGCTCCCTCACCCGGGGGAGGAGACACCTTATTCACCTCACTGATACTTTCCAGCAACAAATGTCGCTTCTGTTATTTAGCACACTGAGGGAAGAGCCAATGGTCCTCTCATGGGCATCAGGAATGCCCGTGCCCCCTCCAGGAATTAGTGGGCATTCTCTAGGAAAATTTGCGTTAGTTTTTAAGCAGGGGCAAAGACAATTCAAATTCAGCCTGGCTGCTTCAGTGGAAGGAAATTTACCTGGACTCAGAGCCTTCTTTGAGAGATGCACGTTTGTTGTTTTTGCTTTTGTTTTGATTTATTTTTTTCCTTGAGGGCAAGTCCTAGTCACCAGGCATGAGATAACCCTAGCTCTTATGAGAGGTGACCACTCGACCTTAGTATTGGTTACTCAACACAGGTGGATGCGAACCCTCCGAGGCAGAGCTCGCACTCTGCAGAACAGAATGATTTATCAAAGACACTGAAGCAAGGGTCTCCCAGGAGGAGATGGGCAGGAGGCTGCAGGGAAAGAGTTCTTCTCATTACAGAAAAAAGTGGGAATGTTCTGGAAGGCTGCTGCTGAGGGGACGTGTGTGTAAAACAGATCATGCGTCCCCATGACCGAAGTCTGTCATCTGACAGGCCAAGCCTTCATTTTTTGGGATCTCAAATATCGATGCTTCCTGGCCAAGCCTCTCCCACGAGATGGCACCTCTGGCCAGGTGAGTCTGAGGGCCTGTCTCCAGGTGGCCCACACACTGGAGGAAGATGACGTGGGGCACAGAAAGGGATCTGCAGGGGAAGGACATCTGTGCTTTGCGATGAACCTGCTGTGTGACTCTGGGGAGCTAACTGTACCTCCCTGGGCTTAGTTACCACATTTCTCAAGTGGCTCTGGCATCTGTTAAAATGCCAAACTCGTGGTCCTTAACACCTTATGATGCTGGCACCTCTCTGTGGACTTTTCTCAATGTAACCTCAGAAGCTGGGGAGGACTGAGGAGAAGGGAGGTCATGCAGGGAGGAGAAAAGGGAAAGTGGGCAATTCCGCTGAAGGATGTCACACATTTGGGGGCTGCTCCCAACACTTTTACCTTTCTCTTTGGGCCCCTCCTTTCTCTTCCCTCTCAGTCCCCTTGTCAGATGATTGATGGGGATCACTGGGAGTTGGGGTGACTGTCAGGAAGGCAGAGAGGGGGTTTGGGCAACAGGTGGGAAGCAGGGCCAGGTGGCCTCTCGGGGTTCTCCCACCTCACAGTTCTGGTGGGGAGTTCAGGGTTCTGCAAGCAGACTGATCCTTAATTAATAAACAGGGGGGCAGGCTCGGACTCCACGTCAGGAAAACTGCACTGAGCCACACTGGGCCACCCGCCCTCTGCAGAGCCCGCGCAACAGCACGATCATTAAAGCGGAACGGAGCCCTCTGAGGACTGGTGGGAACACCTCTGAGCACTGAAGTTCTGCATCTGAAAGAGAAACCCAGGAATGCCTCGCTGCTTCTCTGGGTGTGGAGACTGCCTCCAAAGAGCAGGGCCTTGGGGCTGTGCTCTCGGTCCCTCTGGGAATGTGGGGATGAGCTGAAACGTGGGAATTCTGGAGGAACCAGAGACCACCATGGTGGGCCGACTGGGACAGGAGTGTGGGTAGGGTGTGAATCTGCCCACGGAAGTTACTCCAGGGGAGGCTTCCCTTTCAAACCAGCAGTGCTACCTGGCCCGGAGTGGCTGGGAGGATGAAATGTGGTCATCTAGGCGAAAGCACTAAGAGAAAACAGAGTGTTCTGGTTGTTTTTGATATAAAAGGATTTGGCATCAAGATCATCCAATGACACCAGTCAGCCTCACCTCAGGGAACGTGTCCACTGAGGTCTCATTGGAAATGCAGGGACCAGGGTGGCTCATGGGCTAGTCTGGGTTGTCACAAACCATGACAAGGAGTAGATACTTCAGCACACTAGCCCACCTCCCTTCTCCTCCTGCCCACCCCCCTGACTCCAGGACAGCGCTCTAACGGTGCTGTGTTCAGTTTCATGCCTTATATACGCTGTACACACATACACTCACACAGTCACTCACACATGCTCACAGACACACTGCACACACATGTTCACAGACACACTGCACACACACACTCACATACTGCACACACCCACCACACACACACAACACACACGCTCACACATACCACACACAGACACATCACACACACGCTCACACACCACACACACATCACACCACACATTCTCAAACATACACAATCACACATTCACACATGCTCACACACCATACACATCACACACACCATACACACCACGCACACCTCACACACCTCACACACACCATACGTCACACATACACACCATATACCTCACACACACACTACACACACACAGACTCACATACATGCTCACACAGCACACCTCCCACCACACACATACACATTCATGCTTACACACCACACACACTCACCCCCATCCCCCCACACTCTGCACACACCACACACACACACACACTCTTTCCAGTCTCTAACATGAGAGGGTTAGGCCAGATCAGAGCTTTTGTGACCAGGGACATTCGTCATGCCTGCCAGCATCACTTGAGGAGCCTTTTAAAAGAACCCTTCTTCCAGATATTCCCACCCTTTCCAAGTGTGCTGAAGCCTGAGCATATACATGCATTCAGTCTTTTTAAAAAGGTAATTGGCTGGTCGGGATGACTCATGTTGTAATCCCAGCCCTTTGGGGGGCCGAGGCAGGAGGACTGCTTGAGTCTAGGAGTTTGAGACCACGCTGGGCAACACAGAAAGCCTCCATCTCGATAAAAAAAAAAAATAGCTAGGTGTGGTGGCATGCGTGCCTATAGTCCCAGCTACTCAAGAGGCTGAGGTGGGAGGATTGCTTGAGCCTGGGAGGTTGAGGCTGCAGTGAACCATGACTGCACCACTGCATTCCTGCCTGGGCAACAGAGAGAGACCCTGTCTCAAAAAAAAAAAAAAAAAAAGGTAAAAAGTAGTATTTAAGCATGGTAATAAAAAATTAATAGTAGAAAAATGGAAATGACATCTTCCTCCACCCAGTTTCTCCCCGCCAGAGGCCACCACTGAAACTGGATTCTTGTTCTTCCTTCCAGAGTTAGGCTGTGTCTGTGTGGACTCCGTCACATGCACTGGCCTACACTGCACGCAGAGGACAGTGCACACTACCCGCCTTGCTCCTCACTGCTTTTCTCACTGGCCCGCAGGATCTCAGGGGCACCGGAAGCAGCAGAGGGACCGTTCCATTCCTTCAGAGGCCACACTTATTTCACCAGTTCCATCCTGATGTTTTCCAGACTTCTGCATAACAGATGATTCACCAGTGTGTCCCCCTCATGGACGCCTCTGCTCACACGGAAAGGGTTAATTCTTGGAAGCTGCGGTGCTGTCAAAGGGCATCTGACAGATAGCTGCCCTTTGTTCCAGGGGTGTGGTCTTCCTCTCCCACTCATGATGCCCACACCCTCAGATCCCTAAGCAGCAGCGTCTCGCCGTGGTTTTATCAGCAACCTTTTTAAACTAATTTTTTTTTCCTGTCACTTGCCTGGATGGAATCAGCAGTCTTTTTATTATGAGAGAGATCAAGCACCTTTTCATGTTAAATCCCTCTTCCTTTTTTTATCCGTTTCCTGTGAGCTACCTGTTTTTCTCTTTTATCAGGCCCGGATATTTTGGGGCAATGCTGGGCTGTCCTAATACCCCCTGCCTGTTCCAGTTGACCCAGGTGCCTTAAAGCTCCAACAGTGTGGATTCTGTGAGCATCACAAAAGCCCAAGGGTGGGGGTCTCTCCAGGTGTCAGAGAGCCAATGGTGAGCGAGAGAACCCCCCCACTAGGGCGGCAGAAAAGCCTCATGCCCACTGATGCCAACAGCCTGGCATGGGGGCAGCCCTCTTTGTATAGGAAAATGGGCCACATTTGTCTTTAACTTTTGTTCCTTGTCCAAAGCATTTTAGAGTGTGATGGACATGAAATGATGGAGACAGTGTGCATCTACTTCCCTTGAAAGCTCCTCCAGGGAATCCAGAGCCAGCACCTTCCTGTAGCATCTGCCTCTCCCTGCCTTTCAGGCCTGTGGTAACATCTCCTCCTGCCTAACCTGGGCCCTGCCATCCTGCCATCAAACTGGGGGGAGCCTGATGGGCTGTGAAATTCCCAGGGAAGGCTCAGGTATCAGAAATGCACTGCAGAACCACCTGAGCTCACTCTGTTAATGGCGATATTTCACGTGATTTATCTGAAAGGGTTGGTAACTGATATGGTAACAAATCTCACCTTGAATTCCCACGTGTTGTGGGAGGGACCTGGTGGGAGGTAACTGAATCAATGGGGGCAGGTCTTTTCTGTGCTGTTCTCTTGATAGTGAATAAGTCTAACGAGATCTGATGGTTTTAAAAAGAAGAGTTCTCCTGCACAAGTGCGTGCTGTCTCTCTCTTTGCCTGCTGCCATCCATGTGAGATGTGACTTGCTCCTCCTTGCCTTCTACCATGTGAGGCTTCCCCAGTCACATGGAACTGTAAGTCCAATTAAACCTCTTTCTTCCGTACATTGCCCAGTCTCAGGTATGTCTTTATCAGCAGCATGAAAATGGACTAATACAGTAACTTAGCCTGGAGGTCCTGATTAACAGCTAATACCTCCACCCTTACACATAGCTTCTGTTTTGTAGTAAGCACTCAAATGGCTGTTGAAAGAATAAATCACGAAAAACTGTCTGACTGCCCTCTCTTTTGCCTAGAGGTAGTACAGTTCAAATTGGTTCAGTGGTACTGTGTTTACAAAGTCCACTTTCTAACAGTTCCAACCAGCTTTCTTGCAAATTTCAAAAGCCTCTTTCTTTGGGCCTGGGAACTAGGTTGGCCAAATAAAATACAGGAGGCCCAGTTAAATTTGAATTTCAGGTGAACAACAAGTAATATTTTTGGTGTGTGTCCCAAACATTGCATGGGGCGTACTTACTGTTTTTGCTTCCTGTGGCTGCTGTAGGAAAGGACCATAAACTTGGTGTCTTAAAACAACAGATATTCATTCCCTCACACTTCTGGAGGCCAAAGTCTAAAATAAGTATCACTAGGTTGAAGTTAAGGTGTCAGCAGGGCCACACTCCCTCTGGAGCTCCAAGAGAAAATTGGTTCCTGGCCTTTTCTGGCTGCTGGTGGCTGCCAGCAGTCCTTGGCTTGTGGCCACATCACTCCAATCTCTGCCTCCATCACCACATCATCTTCTCTTCTGTGTTTTCCATCTCCCTCTTCCTTCCTCTTACAAGGACGAGTGTGACTGCATTTAGGACCTGCCTAGATAATACAGGATAATTCCCCCATCTCAAAATCCTTAATTTAACCACATCTGAAAAGATCCCTTTTCCAAATCAGATCACATTTACAGGTTCTGGAGATTAGGACCTGATATCTTTGGGGGACATTATGTAGCCTATGCCAATTATTTGTTGTTATCTGAAATTCTAATTTACATAGATGCTCTATGTTTTAATTTGCTAATTCTGACAGCCCTACCTGGGACCACACCTATTAGGAGACAGTAAGGATTTAAGTGATTTGCCTTCAACTGGTCACCACCCTTCCTTGTTTGGCAGGGAGAGGCCCAGTCCACAGACCCAACCCTGTTCATCAAGATCTTTTATCTTTGAAGTAGGGCTCATAGCTTACAGTGGCATTCCAGTTTTCAGGAGAATCTAAGGCATTTGGCTTAACTCTTGAACAGATCATGGCAAACAGTGCATGATTCCCACTTTTAGCACTCAAAACTCCAAATGCAGACCGGTTCCCCTCCACCTTCCAGGAAGGTGGAAAGATGAACAAATAAATATATAAGTTATGCATCTGTTCCCCTTTCTGTTCTCAAGTCTCTTTAAGAAAGGCTGTACTTTTTTGTTGTTGTTTGTTTGCTTTTTGAGAACAGGTCTCATTCTGACGCCCAGGCTGCAGTGCAGTGGTGCCATCATGGCTCGCTGCAGCCTCAATTTCCTGGGCTCAAGTGATCTGCCTGCCTCAGCCTCTCGAGTATCTGGAACTACAAGCGCACGCCGCCATGCCTAGCTAATTAAAAAAAAAAAAAAATGTAGTGACAGGGTCTCCCTATGTTGCCCAGGCTGGTCTCGAACTCCTGGCCTCAAGTGATCCTCCCATCTCAGTCTCCTAAAGCGCTGGGATTCCAGGCGTAAGCCATCGCACCTGGCCCTATTTTTGTCATTTGAGATAGGTTCTCGCTATATCGCCCAGGCTGGTTTCAAACTCCTGGGCTCAAGAGATCCTCCTGCCTCAGATTCCCGAGCAGCTGGGACTACAGGAGCAGCCACTCACTAGCATGTGGCCTTAGGGGTTTTGTAGTCGATATTGAACTCACCCACTCGTCCATTTATTCATTCATGAATCAATTACTGAGTGCTTATTCAGTGCCATGTGCTATGCCCAGCTCAGAGGACACAAAGATAAATAAAGCATCTCCCCGTGATGGGCGAGTGAGGGAGTCTGGATCCCTGGGGAAGCCCAAAGAGTGGAATTAGACAACATTGTGGAAATTAAACACAAATAACGGGCACTAGTAATGTGAAGGCAGCGTGATTCCAGTTGATGTGAAACTAGAAGGATAGAAACTCATTTACCAATTATCTTTAAATTCTAGCAACTACTTTTAGCCTTTAGATGTGGAAAAAATAACTTGTATTACAGGATGTGTTACCTAACTGTCTGCTTTAACATGACGGTGGTTTTCCTCCTTCTGTCTTCTGGATGGATCCCTGGAAATGTGGGTACACATGAGGCTCCCTCTGCCTCCTCCCATGGCCATATGAACTGCCACCTCCTAGGAGAACCTGGCAGGGCTGGCAGTGCCCCCAGCTCCCCAGTTCAGCCCAGAAGGGGGCTGCTTGGACTCTGAGATTTCTCCCTTCACCTGCGGCTGCCTCCTGTCCCCATGACTACAGTGTGGTGAGCACTTTTTGGCACAAATTATGCCTCCCTGCATATACATCTTAGAGTTTTTTTTTTTTTTAAGGAAAAAGCCATCTGTTGATGATTTATTTATCATATGGTATAAGTTCTCAAGCTGAAATTCCAGGTTTCTGCCCTATGAAAAACAAAATAGAAACAAAAACACTTTTTTCTTTGTCTTTGGGTAAGAAAAGCAGGGAGGCACTGGCAGTTTAATAAATGGTAAGAGCCCTAGGCTAAAGCAGTGAATGGGAAAGCTAGGGGGCAGACCATGCCCCAGGGAGCAGAAACCCAGGTGTGAGAAGCACAAGTCCTGGGTTCGACTCTCCTACCAGCCTCAAATTAGCCACGGGACTCCAGGTGCCACTTGATTTCCTGAATCCCGCTGAAGCTCCCTGAATCTCAATGTCCTAATCTGTAGAAGAGGGGAAGGAATTTTTCACTCACAGGCTCATGTCAAGAATCAAATAAGATCATATAAACTGTAAAGTACTATCCACTTGTTAGTAATTTGGGGAGTGGGGGGACCTCCCAGCACCCTGATATCGCATCATGTGGGCTTCCCAAGTGTGAGGTCACACCGTGCCACCATGTCACTCCCCTGTCTCAAACACCTAGAGGTTGACATCCAAATAAGAATATTAAAGTGACTCAGATTTATTATTTTTTTGAAACGGTGTCTCACTCACTCTGTCACCCAGGCTGGACTCGGCTCACTGCAACCACTGCCTCCCGGGTTCAAGTGTTCTCAAGCCTCAGCCTCCAAATAGCTGGGATTACAGGTCCAGCTATTTTTTTTTTTTTTTTTTTTTTTGAGACAGAGTCTTGCTCTGTCACTGAGGCTGGAGTGCAGTGGTCCAATCTGAGCTCACTGCAACCTCTGCCTCCTGGATTCAAATGATTCTCTCCTGTCTCAGCCTCCTCAGTAGCCAGGATTGCAGGTGCATGTCATCATGCTTGGCTAATTTTTGTGTTTTTAGTAGAGATGGGGTTTCGCTGTGTCGGCCAGGCTGGTCTCAAACTCCTGACCTCAGGTGTCTACATGCCTCGGCCTCCCAAAGTGTTGGGATTATAGGCATGAGCCCCCACACCCAGCCTAGTTATTTGTACTTTTAGTAGAGACAGGGTTTTGCTATGTTGCCCAGGATGGTCTTGAACTTCTGGCTTCAAATGATCCGCCCGCCTTGCCCTCCCAAAATGCTGGGATTACAGGAGTGAGCCTCACACCCAGCTGACTTTGATTTTTTTTTTACTGGGACTGACCTTCTAATTAGCCCAGATTGGATCAATATTTGTGTATCCAGAAAGCCAGGTCGTCCCAAGTGTTCTCTGCACATTGTGGGCCCAGTAGGAGGCAGGGCTTATCCCACTGGAAGGTGGCAGTCTCGGGAGTCTTGGTAGTGGAGTCCCTTTGACATGGGGTCCAGATGTCGATCTCTGTGTCGCCATCGGGCAGCCCAGGGCACACTGGTTGCATCTGTCCCCCGGGTGTAGGGTGCTCGTGGTCTACGGCTATGACCAGTGTGCCCTGGGCTGCCCGATGGCGACAGAGATGTCCTCTGTCCAGCTCCTAATTTTGCACTCAGGGCTGTGTGCCAAGGTGCCCACACTCTGCAGCTCCCGCTGGGATCCAGAGGGGCTTATGCAGGCCGTGCTCAGGGCCAGGACTGAGGCTACTGTCCCCAGGTGGCTCCACCCTTCAGTTTTGGGTGCTTCTAAAACTTTTCTTGAAGAATGACTCAGCACTCACCCTTAATACAATGTACAGGCTGAAATGATCCCTCTGCCTGCTCCACCTGCTCCAAACCCTGATAAAACAGAAACTAGGGTGGGATCTCACATATGGTGTCTTCACTTTGCAGTTGGTGGATTTTTTAAAATGTGGAGGAGAAGGTGGGAGGCAAGACCAGAACTGAGAAATGACTCTTGCTTTTAGTTAGAGGGAGGGTAGCTGTGGGAAGTGTATTTCAATGCCATAAAAGTACCCTGTGAGGTTGCAAATTCTAAGTAATTCGACATGCATAACCCCAGCCTCAGCTGTGTGAGCTCCTCCCTTCTCTGTTCCCCATCACTCCCCCTTTTCCTTGTCCCAGAGTGTGAACCACACTGGTGTAGACATAGGGAAAGTAAAGTGGATTTTTGAGGAAGGCGGATCAGGAGTGTAGCCCAACAGACTGGAAAATACAGACTCAGTCTCTTCACCTCCCCTCTCACTGTGACCCTTTTTCTTAACAGTAGAGGGCTGACTTTGTCTGCCTCGCTCAGGGAAACCGCCCCACTTTTAATTAAATTTCTCCCTGTAGACGCTGTCTGGGAAGCTGAATGTCATCTTCCCTGGGCTTACCCGCCAGGCTCCTCTCATCCACATCTTCCAGCCTCTAGCCACATGGACCCCTCCGGAAAGTGTGTGTGTTGGGGGTGTGTGTGTGAATATTTTCATGCTTGATGTGAGCCGGAAGAAAAATGAGCTTCTCTTTTTGATAAGTGTGGACCTGCCCACAGCACTAAATTTGGTTCTGCCGTCACCGGCGCCATGAAGCAGCAGCCTGGTTTAGAGGCTTGCCTTCAGTTTCAAATAATTTCTCCAGGCTCATGTTACATGTGACCCATTCACAGAGCCTGGAGGGCATGGCTTCTCCAGTCCTTAGCACTAGAGACGTGGCTTTTGGTTCCTGCACAACTAGCATAGCCAGTGGAACCAGATGGGGGATGCTCTGAGGTTGCAGAGGCAGGAAGGCAAGCGGGGGAGAGCTTGGGCCTGGACAGAAGCATGATCTGGCTCCCTCCCCAGCTGTGAAATCTCTGAGCCTCAGTTGGCTTCTCTGCAAAATGAGGATAATAATCCCCACCTTGTTGGGACTGAGGATTAACGAGGCAATGGTTTTAGTAGAATAATCCACTGCTGCTATTATTATCAGCATCTTCGTATAGCAAAACTCATTTGGACCAATGGGGAGTGTGTTAAGTCGGTCTGAAGTAGGGCAAAGGAACAATTATAGAATGTTTTAAAGGAAATGTGGTTTTTATTATTTCCAAGTATATACAGTACTGGAACTGAGTAACTAGGAGGTGGAGAACTGACTTGATTTAAATAAGGAGAGCTCATTTGACATCGCCTGTTTGATTTCTCAGCATCCACCTGTGTTAATCAAGAGGGTTTTGAGCTACGTATGTGCCCAGCTCTGTGACTGGAGAAGGAAAGTCACGTAAGACACAGTCCTTGCCTTCATAAGACGTGCAACCTGTAGGCAGATGAGTCCTACACAGGAAGCGGGGGCCAGAGGGGAACTGTGAGCACTGAGGAGCGCGGCTCTGCCACAGGTAAGAGGAAATGCGCAGCCTCTGGACCTTGAGTGTCAAGGCTGGGGAAAGCTTCAGGGAGGATGGACACTGAGGAAGGTCAGGGTGATTTAAATATGGGGTAGGGCAGGGAGAGAGGGGCAAAGCTGCCATGGGTGAGCAAGGGGCAGAAAGAGCACGGCGTCTATGAAGGAGCCACAGGGCAGGCTGGCAGGAAGCGGGAGGTGGGACTGGGCAGGGAGGTGAGCCAAGGTGTGGGGACCCAGGCAGGCAGCTCGAGGCCAGCTTGGCTTAGCAGGTGATGCTCATGGCAGGACCACACTTGGGGAGGGCCAGGGCAGGTGATGGGGTTGCTCTGGGAAGAATTTGGCAATGGCACGCAAAACGGATTGGATATGAATTTTGGAACTGAAACAGGGAACAACTCATTGTTTCCATAAGGATCCGAGGGTGAGGTGATAAGGCCTAAAATCATGTTATCGCTGGTGAGAGTGTGACTGGAAAGAGAGGGGCAAACTGAGGCAATGCCTGCAAGAAACTGGTGGGTCTGCTCCAGGATGTGGAGGGGGAAGAGCTTAAGTCTCCATGGCTTGCCACATTGGGGACTGGAAGATGGCAAACTCCAGTGACCGAAGTGAACAGACCAGGTGGTAATGGGGGCAGCATTTTACTAAAATGCAAGGCTATGGGGCCACTGGACACCCAGGACTGGCACTCAAACCTGGCCACGCTGGAGAAAAGATGTGCCATTGTCAGGGTGGGGGTTACACATACACCCTGAAATACCTCCCACCATCCACGCTCCGGAGAAACCCTCCATTTACAGGATGAAGGCAAACTGACTTCAGTCCCGCTCTGGGCTCAATTCAAATTCCAGGTGCAAGCAGTTCAATAAATGAGTCTGCCCCGTGCCTTTGCCACCAAACAGTCATCAGAATATTACACCATCCAAGTCAACGCCTGGCTTTAATTTAATCACTCATGCCTTAATCAATTCCTGTCACATGCTAAATGCTGTGAGTGGTGGGAGAGGCTGCTCCTGGGCATAATTAGGATATGAGATTCTGTACCAAGTCCCTGTCTGGTTAGGAAGAAACTGAAAACTCCAGAAAAATGGAAAAGCTCCCAGGAAATTCCAGGTAACGGTCATGACTTGAGCCCAGAAGGAAGTCCCAGCCCTTCCCCAGAGAAGTCAGCACTGGCAGGGGCTGGAAATCACTTGAGGTCATGCTCAAGGCACCCCCACCCACTGTCTTGCATCCTGGTTTAGGTCTCCTTCCTTCTAAAGCAGGGGACAGACAAGATCAGTGCAGGCTGGTCTGTGGCCACCCATGCATCCCTCCTGGGCACGGACCTTGCTGGCTCAGTCCTCACCCCTAGGAACCAGCTGCACAGTCTGGCACTAAGGGAGCCAGGTGGCAGCAGCTATACTATTTCAGGTCAGGCTAAAGTCAGCCCACCAAAGACTTCAGATCAGCACCCGACTGCGGCTCCCGGGAGGCATCCCCTAGTCCTGCAGCACTTCTGAGAAGCTCAAAGAAATTCGAGACCACATTATCACCCATTCTGAGGGGGAAGACAGCATAATCTCCATCTCTCAGATGGAAATATGGAGGCATGGGAAATCTTAATCTTGGCCAAAAACCTCTTAGTTGACAAATGAATTCAGGGCTTGGCAACCCTAAACAGCCAGTGATAACAGGGGCCCACAAAATGAGGGAGTGGCTCGCTTCTGGAATTCAGTCTTGCTGGTAACAAATGATAAGATATTTCTTAAAGTCTTTTTATTTTTATTTTTTTAACTTGGCCCAGACTGTCAACTTATAACATGAATCCTACTGATGAAAACTTTTTTCTTGCATTTCTCATCCGCCATCAAACATTGGTTCATGATTATTTATAGCACTTTAGTGACATTGAAAGGGATTTATTTCAATTTATTCAGTCTTTATTAACACTCCACAGGGAACAGAGTGCAGCTACCGCTGGCCTTTTCTCAGGCACAGCTGAGATGCTAAGAAGGGAGGAACTTCACCACTAAAGGAAGAACTGAACCTGGTGGAGAGAAGCCCAGGAGGCAAGTTATCCCGATAGGATTATCCGGGAAAAATATTAAATAGGTTTTAAGAAGGTTCAGGTGAGTTTATGAATGATCACTCCTTTATTCAAGCGGATTTAGGGATGTTCTGCAAAATCCTCTGTTTCTAAGCTGGCCTCATGGAGAGCGGCAGCAGAGGCAGAGGCTGAGCCGCTGCACTGGGGATTGGGGCCAGTGTGGAATTTCCCCTGCTCACAGGGAAAAGACAAGACAGAAAATGGATGGTGGGAGGGCTGGTGACTCTTCCCAACAGCTATTCCTGATGTTTCCTGGCAGTAAGCAGCTATGAAAGGGACAGGTTCATATGCATCTACACCACGATTTTTGCTGTGCCCCAATGTTACAGGAGGTTATAGACAACAGTTTTATTTGCATATATAACCTTTGCTTGACTTATTAACATACACTGATTTAAATTCTGATGCATTGTCAAGTAGAAAGCTGTTCAGGTTTTCAGCAAGCCCAATATAAAAAATCCAGGCATGCAACAAATAGGTAGTGAATATTCACATTTAAATACATGTAAATATAAATAGAATTTTAAAAAAATGTTTAGAGACAGGACCTTGCTGTGCCACCCAGGCTGGAGTGCTGTGGGATAATCATAGTTCACTGTAGCCTTGAACTCCGGGCTCAAGTGATCCTCCTGCTTCAGCCTCCCAAGTAGACAGGGCTACAGACGCATGCCATCATGCCCAGCTAATTTTTAGTTTTCTTTTGTAAAGACAGGGTCTTGCTTTGTTGCCCAGGCTAGTCTCAGACTCCTGGCTTCAAGCGATCCTCCCACAGTGCTGGGATTACAAGTGTGAGCCTGATCTCATTTATATATATATAAAACCAAAGCGATTCTTTTTTTTTTTGAGATGAAATCTCACTCTGTTGCCCAGGATAGAGTGCGGTGGCGCGATCTCGGCTCACTGCAACCTCCGCCTCCTGGGTTCATGCCATTCTCCCGCCTCAGCCTCCCGAGTAGCTGAGACTACAGGCACCCGCCACCATGCCTGGCTAATTTTTTGTATTTTTAGTAGAGACGCGGTTTCACCGTGTTAGCCCGGATGGTCTCGATCTCCTAACCTCGTGATCCGCCCACCTCAGCCTCCCAAAGTGCTGGGATTACAGGCGCGAGCCACTGTGCCCAGCCTGCCTGATGTTGCCGTGATTACCCAAGAAGTCTCTTTTTGAGGGATAGCCCATGGTAGAGGGATGAGGTAAGACAATAGTTTGGTGCCAGTGTTCAATTAAGAACAACTGGAACAGGAACCCCTGAAATGACCTGCAAATCAATGGCAGAACTGGATCTGATCCAGGACAACTCTGTTGACACGATTTAGAATGCTGGCTGCAATTCAGGAGGAGGAGCTGTCCTTTACGCTGGGGGAGGAGCACCATCCCACGGTTCTATGAATTGGTCCTTCCCAGCACTTTGTTCTTAGCATTCTATGGCGTCTGTAGATAACGTGACAAGCAATTATGAATCCAGGGGTCTTCTAATATCCTTGCTATCCCAGGAAGGAGGATACAAGGATGAAAGTGCATCCCTGGACTTTTTGTGGTACAACTGCAGACATAGATCCCAAGACAACATCACCAGCCTTCTCAGTAAAACGGAAAACTGGGCCATAGGCTGGAAGGAAAACCAGAAGCTGGGACCAGAGATAATTATGTCCCTCTTCTCTTTGATGCCTGGATTTAGCAGTAGGGTGGACGAGGCCAAAGGAGAGGAATGAATGAAACATTATTATCAATGGTTTCAGATTTAATTCTCACTTGCTGATTTAAAACTGTTTTTAGTGTTGGACATTGATCTAAGACTCTTTCCTCAGGGGAGTTAATATAAGAAAGGGAATTTAAACTTATTTTCAGTCTGATGGGGAGGATTTTGTAGTGCCCTCTTAAGTTGGGATTCTATGTGAATGACTTCAAAGTGCTGTGCTAGTCCTGGCAGACAGATAGAAGACAGGCGGGGAGGACGCCCACCTTTTACTTATTTAAAAGTTTCCCCAGTAGGTGTTCTTCTGATACCCTGTACGAATAAGACATGAAGTTCTGTAAACATGCAAGGCTGGGGTCCACACAGCCTGATCTGCAGTTAGGATTGCCTCCTATCACAACCCAGCACTTCCTAAAGGTCATCTGTGCCCATTCAAAATCTTCTACGTACACCAGACTTGCTGTAATAATCACATACCCTAACTAAGGTGCAAGCTGGCCAGGCGCGGTGGCTCACGCCTGTAATCCCAGCACTTTGGCAGGCCGAGGTGGGTGGATCACCTGGGTCAGAAGTTTGGGACCAGCCTGGCCAACATGGCATAACCCCATCTCTACAAAAACACAAAAATCAAACGAGCCTTATGGTGTGTACTCGTAGTCCTGGCTACTGGGGAGGCTGAGGCAGAATTGCTTGAACCCAGGAGGTGGAAGCTGCAGTGAGCCAAGATCGCACCACTGCACTCGAGCCTGGGCGACATAGTGAGACTCCGTCTCAATAAATAAATAAATAAATAAATAAATAAATAAATAAATAAATAAATAAGGTGCAAGCTGAGGGAGTGCAAGTGCAGAGGGAAAGATAAGCTCTTCAAATCATTCAATGATTTTAAGAAAATTTAGTTGAATGTTTTGGAAAGGCTTCATAAAGGTAAGTAATATTTACTATCAAACGGGATGGTAAAAACCATGGGGAAAAAAAAAAAAAGTAAAATCCCTGAGGGATTCTGCATTCAGATGACTCCACAATATAAACCCAAAATCCAAACTGAAATCAGAAGACCCAGACAGTGCATTAGTAATGTGGCATAGGCAAGAGAGACAAGAAATTTCAACTGGCTGATCCAGACACCAAGAGAAGACCTGGGCGTTGTGTCAAAAGATGGGTGAACGAATTTACATTTATATAGTTTCAGTTAAAGTAAAATCTCGAAAATCTATGTGTATCATTTACATTATTTTCTGATGTAATGACTTTTTACAACTGATATATTGCTACTCAGTCTAGATTTAAGGGATAAGAAGGCTTCTTAGGCCTAATTTATTAATTCATAAATGACTACACTTATTGGAATTCCTAAGATTCAGTACACCACAAGTTTGCTTTATTTAACCCTTTTCTAGTCTGCTCTCAACTGACCACCCTGAAACCTGTTTGCCAGTTTACCAACGTCAGCACTCTGTTGAATTACTTCATTTGTAAAATCTCTTCTTCACCTCCTTCGCCTTCCCTGACTGCTATTACTTTCTCGATCAGCCCTCACTTTTTATTCAACAAGTAAACTGGAAAGATCTCTGAACCCAATGTACTAAGCCAGGTCACCCTTCCCAGGATGACTGGAGGGAGGGCAGGTCGGTTTGGGCTGGTGGAGAGCATGCAGTTTATTCCTGGCATGGAGTGGATTTCAGGAAGAATATGAAGCAGGGACAGCAGATGACAAATCTCTGCTTGCCTGTGGCAAGAGTTCTGTGTGTACATTTAAACATGGGTGTGTACAATTTTCAGAGGATCCACTTCTGCCCAAACAAAGTTTGGCTGCAGGGGAGCTGGGCAGTTACCCACTTTTCCTATCTTGATCCCTACTCAGTGTAACAATTTATCTGTACAACTGATCCCATCACCAGGGTCTTTAGACCCCTCTGCTCATTCAGCCAATCACAAGCACTTATCCATAGGACACTGCCAATGATGCGATTTACTGAGCAGTTACTATGTGTCGGGCCCTGGTAAGTACCAGGTTAGCTTGTTTGAACCCCATGGCAACCCGTGAGACAGGTACCATCATACTCCAAGTTACGGATGACAAAAAACTCTCCAAACAGCTAAACAACATGGCTTAGGTCCCACAGTGAGCAGGGAGCTGGGACTTCTGTCCAGGAGGCCCAATCAGAGCCTGCCTCCTTAACCATTAGGCCAAACTGCCTCCATGTGCAGGACACTGCCCTGCACTGGGGACCTGGGGGAGGGGTAACAGTGTCTGCCCTTGAGCTGCTCCCAAAACTTCCTTGAATAGCCTTGGCACAAAATGCATTTCTTGGGGACTTGCTGACATGGTGTTTGGATTTTTATCAGGTCCCTGATTGGACTCAGCATGGAGCCTGATGAAATATGAAAAAAGCAAAGAAAATTAAGGGAATATACCTGGAAATTGTTCCAGTTTGTATTTTGCTGAAGCCTATTCTATCTGCATGCTTACAGAAAGTTTCCTAACCGGAGAACCCAGAAAGCTCAAAACCTGTCCTGGGCCAGCCTCAAACTCCTCCTCACACTCAGGTGGGAGCCATCTGGGCAGGCAGGGAACCTGGCAGAGGTGGCAGGAGCATGGCACCTGGAGACAGGAAAGGAATTCTTGGACAGCAACCTCTTTGGCAAGGCAATAGGGGCGAGACAGAGGATTCTCAGGTAGCCCCAAGGCACCATAGTATAATGGAATATTTATTGCAAAGCCTGGGCCCCAGGAAGTGAGAAAAGCCTCCCGGGCCCATCTTTGCCAAGGGATTCTTACATGAGGACTTGCCTATACCCACCCAACTCACCCCACACCCACAATCTCAGAGCTGGCCTCATCAGTGGGCACCAACGCTTTTACCTTGCCGAGGTACAGAACCTAAGCTGGGCATCTGATGTCCCTAAACCTCAGAGGCTTGACCTTGGCCACACTGAATCTACATCTTGATCCCCCAGTCTTGATTTCCAGCCTTCCCTGGGTCAATCAAACTAGCTGCCCCTTCATCTGGCAGATCAGTCCACAAACCCTGCATTAGGGAGTAGAGGTTTAAGGACCTTGGGAAGAGATATTTGCTCTTTGTTTTATAAACAGAGCACCAAGGTAGAGTGAAATGCCTTGCTCTCTGTGTCAGGGCCAGATAAGAAATTGAGAGCTTTAAACTCCATATCTCCCTAAACTTATTCTGGGTCATGCTCCAATTACAGACTCTTGTAAAAGTTCATTTGTGAGACAGTGGTTTTAGAATCAATATTCTACTGGGTCCATGTTATAGATCATATTTGGGTTCCCAGACTAGTCCACAATGGCCAAGTAAACCCACGTGTGGCTGAGAGGGGAGGGAGCTAGTGTCAGGCATCCAGCTCCACCACCCACTGGCTCTGTGACCTTTAGCAAGTTGCTAACCCTCTCTGTGCTTCAGTTTCCCCATCACAGAGATAATAACAGCACCTGCTACATAGGGGAATTGTTGTGAGGATTAAATGAGATAATCTGAGACAAGCACTTAGACCAGGGCTCCTAAAAGACAATCAATGAATGTAATTAAGGTAGCAATGCCAGTGTCAGCCCCAGCAATGGTAACATTGGGGCTGGGTCATATTTTGATGTAGGAGACTGTCCTGTGCCATGTAGGATGTTTAGCAGCATCCCTGGCCTCTATCTACGAGATGTCAGTAGCACCGTCCTCAAGTTGTGAAAATAAAAACATCTCTCTAGACATCTCAGTGGCCCCCAGCTGAGAAGCATGCTTTTACAGGAAAATAGCTGAGTCCCTGCTGGAACATGAGGGCTCCTCTCTCTGCTGCAGCCCAGCTGGTGAGGCTGCGGTCTGCTCTCCCCGTCACCTGCTGAGGTGCCCCCCAAACGCCAGCTCCCTGTCACTAGTGGAAGCACCTAACTCCTGGGCATGGCAAGTTAGGAATGGCCAGGGGGGTGTTTCTGGGAGTGTGAAGGGGCTTCGGGGGTCTCTCAATGCGGTGATGAGGAAAGTGGTGGCAGAGGAAGGAGCAGAGTCAAATGTGGTTTCCCACCCACTTCCCACTAACCTACTGCACCAGGTATCAAAAGGTGCCAGGGCAGGGTCTTCCTTCCCTAGGGTAGAGGGTGGTCTCTCTCCTTTCCTCTCATCTTCACCAATAAGATGAGAATGGGGCCAATAAGAGGGAAGTGGGACATGGGGACCAGGCTATGGGAGTGCTGCAGTGGGGAGGGGGAGGGGGCAGGAGGAGGTGGCCCAAGAGCACAGGCAGCTGTCTGAGCATCACTGGGACACAGGGCTGGGATAGACTGAACTGGGTTTGTCCCCAAACCTTCCTTCTGCTGTGACCATAAATAAAGCCCCCCATTCTGTTTCTCTTAACCTGTGTTTCCCCATTTATCCTTCATGGATAAAATCCATTTGGTATGGACCGGATACCTCTTGTATGTCTAGCACTGTATTAGGCCCCTATGGTTGTTTTTAGTTGTTTTTGAGTGAGTCTTTTTCAAGGAGGGAGTAAGGAAGATGCTAAATAAATACATCAATAGAAGGCAAAGTCTAGTTGGAAAATTATAACATGTCCAGTTGGAAAAATAACATGTGTTTGTACATATAGCCACAGAGCCACTAAAGCCACACACATAAATGCTGAGGGAAAGTGGAATAAAACACAATTTCTTAAAATTTTCAACAAATGGACTGTATCAACGGATGTTAAAAAGGCAGAAGGAAAACCACAATCTTATCACATCTTCAGGCTGGCACTGACCTCCAAGGGCATGAGGGTCAAAGGGCCCGTTTAATAGAAAGGCCTCTTTTTCCAACCGGAATAAATCTAACCTTTCCTCAATCAAACCAATTCTAAGTTTTCTAGCAATTTATGGGCAGTATCCATTTCTTTTGTTCCTCTCGGAGGAGCAGTGCCTGATATTAGAAACCACTTAAAAGCCACGCCCTTCCAGCAGGAACAGTCAAGGACTGTCACTCATCCAAAAACCAGCAAAGCCAACAAGCCCCTTCCCCAAATCGTCTAAAGGTGAACCCAAGAGCCAAGCCAGGTTATTGCTGTATAAATATCTGTTAGGGAGGCAAACTTGGCCAAGGAATGGATGAGCTTCAAGGGTCACTCCAGACCTGCCTAGCGGGGGTGGGGGCAGACACACTTATCTGTTTATCCACTTATTTATTTATGTAGAGGGAGGATTTGGAGATGGAAAATAAACAATTCTTATATAGTAAATATAAGCAGCCATCACAAAACACAAAATGACACCCCAGAATCAACCGCGGTAGGACAGACATTTCCCTGTCTCCTGTAGGATGGGTCAGTTAAGGGGGTGGGGGGGATCAGATAGAACTCAAATTGGTCCTGCTGAGCCTGGAACCTGAGCGCGCAGAGGGGTGAGCTGGGCAGTCGCTGTCCAAGCCCCCATCATCCCTTCCAACCCGGACCA
Source organism: Piliocolobus tephrosceles (assembly GCF_002776525.5). Lineage (NCBI taxonomy): Eukaryota > Metazoa > Chordata > Mammalia > Primates > Cercopithecidae > Piliocolobus > Piliocolobus tephrosceles. Next base: position 54,970,879 of record NC_045449.1, on the reverse strand, counting down.
TTCTGAGACGGAGGTTTGGAGTTACAGGTGTGTGAGCGCCAGAGGGTGAGAGCGGTCGCTGGGAATGTAAGAGCTCCTGCCTGCTGGGGATGGGGAGGAGTCGTCGATGGCCCCGGGATCCATGCCCAGACATTTCCAGAGGCAAGCACCCCACCGTCATCCGCGCAAAAGCTGCATCCCTCGAGATCCTGGAGCGAAGCCATCTCCTTAAAGCACGCACAGAGTCAGGATGGAGTTTCCTAATTGTCGCACGAAGGACCGTCCCCCTGAGGTTTCTCCATTAACAGCGCCCCCCTCCCTCCCCGGCCTTGCCCACCGCAGTGGCCCAACCAAAGCGCCAACACATTTCAAAATGGAGCGAAATCGCAGAAGCGCGGATTGTGCTTTGTTCCCAGCATTGGGCTAAATGCGCTCATCCCCACCGGGCTCCCTTTCCTCCAACGGCAGGAGGTGACATCTCTGCTCGAGATGGCAATAGGCAGGCTTGGCCGCGGGCTCCCCTTTTCCAGGGCCGTCCCGAGACCCTCGCTCCATCTGGAACGGGAATCCCGAGCCCAGCTCTGCCTGGGGGCGAGGGAGGAGAGAAGATGCTTGAACTGACCCCTGAGCCGCTCTGCAACCCCTCGCGGTGGCTCAGCCATGCGGGGAGCCTCGCAGCACCCAGGCTCCAGCCCTCGACGCCACCGTCGAGGAGGGTCAGCATGGTCCCGGGCAGGCTCTAGTTCCCTAGCCAAGCCATTCCCCGGAAATTCAGATCAACCTGGGCAGCCCGCGTGGAGGATTCAGCTCCTAGATGCTCGTTCGTCTCAGAAGTGCGCCCCCCCCCCCCCCGCACCAGTTTTCAGCGATAGAATTAACCAGAAAACGGCGCATACCAGGTTCATCACAGGAGGGCGAGGCTCGGATGCGCTGGCCAGGGGTTCTCCCTGCCGCCCCAGACTCGGTTTTGGGGGTGCGGTGAACTTGGATACAGGTGAAATCCCGCATTTACAATAAATAAATTAACCAGTACAGACATAATATTAATAAAAATACACCCAAGGGCCGCCTATCTGCGGCAGCCAGGGGCCAATTAGAGCCTCAGGTGCAGGGGCTGGGGGCTTCCTCCCGTGTCCTCCAGGAGGCCAACAGGACACGGCCCCGCCTAACCCAGGGTCCCCAATCTTCCCAGGGAAGGGGTGGGGCCAGCCCCAAGGTCCCCTCTCCGGACACCTGTGGATCCCATGGCAATTCCCCCTCTGCGCCCCCTCCAGTAGGCTCAGAAAGATGGGTGTGGCCGCAGCACCAGTAACCTTATGTTCCCTCCTCACATTCTCCCGCCAGGCGAAGCAACAGGGCGTAAAGCTGGAGATGCCCCACTGGGGCTCCCCATCCATCCCCGAATGGGTAGCCAGCGTCCCTCGTTGGGCAACCTGGTGTAGCTTGGCCCTCAGGACACTCGGGGTGTAGGGAGGGGTGTGATCCCTCTGCCGCCGCCCGCAGCGCGCACGGAGACTGGAATTCTATCCCTTCAGAAGCTTCCTGGCGCCCGCAGACTCCGAGACCAGGCTGCGCGCGGTCACGTCCGTTCCATGCGTGCCGGGGGTCGGGGGGTTGACTCGGGTTCATCGATCCCAGCAAGCCTCGAGATCCAACAATGGATTCGGAAATGAGGAGCGAAAAAGGAAAGAGGTGCGTGGGGGTAGGGGGAAGGTTGGCTAAACACCCTCAGAATAAAAGCCAGAAACCAGGGCTGGGAGCGCAGATCACGTAACCTCTACAGACAAAGCAAAGAGCCCCCGAAGAAGATGCTGGGTGAACGCCCCCAACGCTGACGCCCACAGCAGCAAAACGCCAAGATTTCAGCGCCGACTGTCCCCCTCCCTTTAATGCCAGGCCCCGCCCTGTCCTACGAAGCCCGGCCACCCGGTTTGGCATGGCACCGTAAAGACGTGACACGCCGAAAAAAGATGGCACCTCGCGTTCCGAGGGGGAAAAAAGGGGGGGGTGGCGGGAGTGGGAGGAGGCACAGCCTATCCTCCCCCTCCTCGCCCACCAGGGTCCACACCCACTGCCGCAGTGAGGGGCGAGCCCTGAGCGCCAGCCCCGCGCCTCCGGCAGGGAGCGCACACGCCGGGCGCCCTGCGCGCGGAGCGCTGAGAAAGAAACCCGCCCCGAGATGCACCTGCAGCCCCGCGCCAGTCAGTGCATGGCTGCGGCTGTGCCTGCCCGCGAGCGGGGACCGGCGGCCGCCGACTCCGTCCACATCTCCAGGCCAGGTGACCCCTGCCTTTGCGAGCGTGCACACTGGGATCCTCGCACTGTTCTCAGGCACGGCGCTGCTCGCGTCTCTGTGCCAGGCGTGCGCAGGGGGAAGGGCAACTAAAGTGACAGCGCCTGGACCCCTCCCCATCTCTTCGATTCCTCCCAGCCCCCAAATGTCCCCTACGGGTTTCTGAAGGAGGAAAAGGGGAGGGGGCAGGCCCCCGCCTAAAATCAGGGGCAGTGAAGGCCCTGTCGGAATCACTGCTCGGGAGGTGTAGGGAGGGGCGTGCAGGGAGTCATCTTTTCTAGAACCCGATCCACATCTTCCTTAGGGCTGATGGCGAACAGCGGCAGGGACAGCGGATTTCAGGTTCGGTTTCGGGGGTCGTTAACGGACCCCTCCCCCCCACGCACGCCCATTGCGGCAAAAGACTGCGGTCGAGAGTGAAGGGCAGCCCCCTCCCCCCAAGTCACCGCCGCCGCGCCCCACCCTGCCGGCACAGCCTCCACCTGGGGTCGGCGCGAAGCGGGTGAAGACCTCCAGCACACACACGCGCGCACTCAGGCGTGCGTGCATCCCTTGCTCACGTCCCTTTCCAGGCCGCCCTGGCCCCAGCCCCTGAGCAGGGGAGGCAGGGAGGGGCCCTGTGGTCGCCCCGACCGTTGCCCGGCGCACGAAGCCCCAGTCTGTGGAGGGGGAGGGCGAGGGGCGGCGGCGCAGGGGTGCACAGGGGCGGACGGCGAGGCAGATTTCGGAGCCGCGGCGCTTACCTGATAGTCGACAGAGGCGAGGACGGGAGAGGACAGCGGAGGAGGAGAAGGTGGCTGTGGTGGCGGCGGCAGAAGGTGGGCGGTGGCAGCGGCGCTGCTGTTGGTGCCGGAGCTGGTGGGTGGCGGTGACTGCGAGGGCGCGCGCCGGCGAAGAGGGCGCGTTCCCGAGGCCGGCGGGCGGCGCAGGCGCGAGCAGCGGGAGCGCGAGCCTCCCCAGGGGAGGGGGCGGGCAGCGCGGCCTCCGCGGGAGCTTTCTCCTCCGGCCACCAGTGGGCGCGCGCGAGCGCCCTGCCGCTCGGCTGTCCGGCGCCTCCCGGCTGGTTCCTCTCGGCGCTGCCCTTTCCCGGTTCCCCTCTCCCTACGCCTCAGGCCGCGGCGCTGACCGCAGCGCGCACGCGCGTTCCATGGCGCACGCGCAGTCTCCGCCTCCCATAGCTGCAGCCTTTGTCTCCTTGGAGGGGTGGGTGTCTTCTTTCGGGCCCTGCGGGGTCGGGGCAAAGCCAGTGACTCCGCCAGTGGGTCCCCTGCCCCTTTCCTTTCAGTCAGCCTGGGGAGGTGTCCTCTCCTGGAGAGGTCCTGAGCGACCTTCCACGTGGCCGGCTCCCCAGTCCGTCCACCCCGACCCTCCGAGTCCCAAAAAGGCCCACCTGGCTAAGGTCGCTTTTCCCCAGGCTGCTTCCTTTCTCCTTGCTTTTTTCCCACCTGTTTTGTTTCTGACCAAGGTGAATCTTTTCCTTAACAAATTCACTTAAAGCAAGCTAACTCAGTTACAATACCGTGACGCTAGAAAAAAAATCTTAAATTAGACGAAATTCAAATAGTGCCTAACACATCGCAGAACATTTGCACACACAGTTATTTGTATCACGTCTTTTGAAACAGCTTTATGCTGTAAGTAGAGTTTGAAGTCTGAATGTTTAAGGGCCAGCTGGAGATTGTCCCCTGGAAGAGGCACCTCAGCCTGAAACTGACCAGTGTGGTCTTCATTCTACTGGTCACCCAGGCCCCAAGCTCGGCCTTAGCTTGGATTTTTCATTTCCCCAACATCAAATTTAAGCCCTGGCAGTGGGAGGATTTCTATGTATGGGGGTTTAGGGCAGCCGTCTCCTCCTAGGGAGATGGGAAGTTGTCTTGAAGCTCCAATTTGCATAGTTCTTACATTATTTTTAAAAAACCAACATATGTTATAGATTAATAGAAAAAGCAAGTAAAATGCTTTATTCACACTGAGTTTCTGGAACTGACCTTTTTCTTTCTTTCTTTTTTTTTATTTTATCCATATTAACTTTATTTGTAAACAGAGGAGCATATATCCAAAGAAGTAGGAGTGAGAACCACCATAGGGGCTTGCTGAAAGCGATCTGCCCTAGCCTTCTGACTTCAGAATGTCTCATGAGCCAATGGCCTGGGGATGGAACTGCCCCTTGATGGTGTACACCTTAGAAAAGTCAATGGAATTGACCTTTTTTTGGAGACAAGGTCTTGCTCAGGCTGGAGTGCAGTGGCACAATCATAGCTCACGGCAACCTTGAACTCCTGGGGCTCAAGCAATCTTCCCAACTCAGCCTTCTGAGTTGCTGGGACTTCAGGTAGGCACCACCACACCTGGCTAACTTTTTTTTTTTTAGAGAGGAGGTCTTGCAATGTTGCCCAGGCTGCTTTCTTAACTCCTGGGCTCAAGTGATTCTCCCACCTCAGCCTCCCAAAGCAGTGAGATTACAGGCATGAGCCACTGCACTCAGCCTGGAATTGACTTTTTGTTGTTGTTCTAACTGCCACCATCCTAGTTCAAGACCTCTATCGTCATTCTGGACATGTAGGGACCTTAGTGATCTCCTTGCTCTCCAATTTCTCCCTATATCAGCCCACCCTGCAACCCCTAGTTAGATCAGTATTCAGAAGTGATCATTTTATTTATTTATTTTGTGTGTGTGTTTGTGTTTGTTTTGTTTTTTTTGAGATGGGGTCTCGCTCTGTTGCCCAGGCTGAAGTGTAGTGGCACGATCTTAGCTCACTGCAAACTCTGTTTCCCGGGTTCAAGTGATTTTCCTGTCTCAGCCTCCTAGCTACTGGGATTACAGGCACGTGCCACCACTCCCGGCTAAATTTTGTATTTTAGTAGGATGGGAATTCACCATATTGGCCAGGCTGGTCTCGAACTCCTGACCTCAGGTGACCCAAGCGCCTCAGCCTCCCAAAGTGCTAGGATTACAGGTGTGAGTCACCACACCTGGCCCAGATCATTTTAATTATGGCAATCTCTTGCTCAAAAATATGTAAAAGCTTCTAACTGACTCCTAAATGAAACTCAACCCCTTAGTTTAGCTTTCAAGTGCCCCCCGCCATTCCCTGAACCCCCATCATCTAAGCCATTGTCCTCCTCTTTTCTTTCCCACCTACTCTGTAGCCAGCTGAAGTGGCTTGACTAGAACTCTTTCCCACCTCTGTAATTCTGAGGTTTTCCTTTGCCTGCAAAGGTCCTTGTTCTTTCTTCACCCACCAGTAGTCTACCTAACCTTCAAACTCTAGCTCAAATTTTACCAAAGCCTTCCCTAATCACCCCAACTGGAAGGGACATTTCCAGTCTCTAGAAGGAGTTCAGCAAAGTTACTCTTCTTCTCTCTGAAAGTTGGGAGGGGGTGGAATCAATATCCGTCTTGCAAGATTGAAATGTGGTCATTGTCCCCAGCAGTTTCCCCTTTTTTTAGTGTGAGGAATTATATATCCTTGTCCATTACCATTTACATGATGTAGACATTCCAAACAGGCACTTCAAGAGGCATTGCAAGGTTCTACCACTTTTACTCTTCCTTCCTACCACCAGAATGGTGTGGCTTCAGAGAGCTGTTCCTTCAGCTTAGATCCCAGGATGGAAAAACTCAAGGAAGTACATGTCACATGAGCAAGAAATAAACATTTGGGTCTGGGGGCAGTGGCTCATGCCTGTAATCCCAGCACTTTGGGAGGCTGAGGCAGGTGGATCGCTTGAGGTTGGGAGTTCAAGGCCAGCCTGAGCAACATGGCAAAAGCCCATCTCTACTAAAATCACAAAAATTAGTCAGACATGGTGGCCCATGCCTGTAATCCCAGCTACTTGAGAGGCTGAGGCAGGAGAATCACTTGAACCTGGGAGGCAGAAGTTGCAGTGAGCCAAGATCATTCCACTGCATTCCAGCCTGGGTGACGGAGCAAGACTTTGTCTCAAAAAAAAAAAAAAGAAAGAAACATTTGTTGTGCAGGCCACCAAGATTTGGGGAGTTGTACTACAGCAAAGCTGATTGATACAGGAATTAAATGAGATATGTGTGTGTATGTATAAAGTTTCTTACACAACGTCTGACAAATAGTAAACTATCATATTATTATAAATACTATACTATTATACTATTATAAATACTGGTTATTTATTTCATTATCTTTGTAATAATGCTTTTGCTACACATTATTTTATTTCTGTATGTAAAATAAACTGTAGCAGTCAAACCAACACTCCTCTACATTCAAATTTCACATTTTTCTGCCTCTAAGATAACAGTATAATTGAGAACTGACAGGGACCTAATGACACTGTGGTCCCCTCACACTGAATGGTCACATTTGCCTAAATTGAAATAATGAATGCTAGAAACAAATCTTAAGAAGATCTGTCATTTTAACTATATGCGATGTAGAGTTGAACGTTCATTCCAGATAATTTAGTCAATGTAGGTAACTAATGGCTCACACTAATTTAGGCCAAGAAAATGCATTCCCTCTCTTTCTTCCTGTCCCTTTCTCTTGCTGAAAGAGAAATCTCATGGCCGCATATGTTACACAAAAGAGCCCACTTATGTAGGACCACAGAAGGCAGAATAGCAGAGGGGAAAGAAAACTGGAGAGTTGGATCCTGATCCTAGCCATCTTGTACGACCTTAGACAAATTCATTACCTTCTCTGGGCTTTCAGTTCCAGATGGGGTTAGGACTGAGATCAATATATCTATAGAATTTGGAGGCTCTGCTACTAAATCTATTCATAAAGCAAGCTAAACTGTTGTCATAAATAGACCCCCAAACATAATGACATCCTGCTAAATGGGCCAGAGGAGCAAAAAGTGGCTAGCATGTTAAAGGCATTGGTAGGTTACACACACTTCAGAGGGTGGGAGATGAATACTACAGAAATTTAGGAGCCTGCACACGGCACAATTTTAGGGGTCCTGTGGACAGGAGCATGTCAGGACTGTCCATCCAAAGTCAAAATCAAATGATTGTATCTTCTATTTCCCACAGTGTAGAAGGAAGCACAAAACCTAGAAATTCTCTTTGGCTTCTGAAGAAGCATATTCCATACCTGGGATACCACTTGACCAATAATAACGAGCTAACCCGAAAAGCTGCTGGCTTGAAGTAGGGCCCAGAACAGGAAAGGGCTCTGCAGCAGGTCCAGGCGGCAGTGCAAGTAGCCTTGCAATTGAGCCATCAACCCAGCAGACTCTATAGTACAAAAGGCATGAGTGAGGAGGAGGATGCTGTGTAGAGCTTGTAGTATGCCCCAGTGGGAGAGTCACAGTGCAGGCTCCCAGCGTTCTGGAGCAAGGCCATGCCATCTGCAGTGAAGGATCATATGCCTTTGGCAAGACAACTCCTGGCACACTACTGTGCCCTGGTAGAAATGGAGCGCCTGATGGTGGGATAGCAAGTGACCTTGCACCTGGAACTGCCCTTCATTAACTGGGTTACATCAGCTGAGTTAAATTATAAGGTTAGGCAAGCCTAGCAACAATCCATTGTTAGATGGAAGTTGTACATCTGGGATTGAGCGTGGACAGGACCTGGGCCACAAGCAAGCTGCACGTGCAGTCTGTTCAGACCTGCAAGCCACCTGCCGGAGTTGCACCAGCACCCTCCCTCCACACACACCTAAGGTTATAGGAGGGATTCCTTCTGACCAGCTGATGGAAGAGGAAAGAGCAAGTTTGGTTTGTGAATGACTTGGCTTGGTATGTGGGTTTAGGCTGAATATGACAGGAAATATACTACAATCTCACTCAAGGGTGGCCTTGAAAGAGAGTGGCAAGGCAAAACCCTCCTAATGGGCAGGGATTTGGGTGGTGTAGCTGTTCACCCATTTTGTATGGACAAAGCAGAGCTCAAGGTGAGAATATATACAGACTTCTGGGTAGTGGTGAATGGCCTGGCCAGCTGATCATAGATGTGGAAAGAGAACAATTAGAAGACTGGAGACAAGGAGATCTGGGCAGAGGCATGTGGATGACATAGGTAAGAGTGTACAAAGGGCCAGTCCTGATGGCTGGCACCTGAAATCCCAGCACTTTGGGAGGCCGAGGCAGGCAGATCACCTGAGGTCAGGAGTTCGAGACCAGCCTGGCCAACATAGTGAAACCTCATTTCTAGTAAAAATACAAAAATTAGTCAGGTGTGGTGGCCCGTGCCTGTAATCCCAGCTACTTGGGAGGCTGAGGCAGGAGAATAGTTTGAACCTGGGAGGCAGAGGTTGCAGTGAGCCAAGATCGCACCACTGCATTCCAGCCTGGGCGACGGAGCAAGACTCTGTCTCCAGAAAGAAAACAAAAAAAAAGAGCGCACAAAGCTTGAAGATCTTTGTGCCACGTGTTAATGCCCACTAGAGATGACCTGCTATGGAAGAGACAATGGACACCAAGTAGACAAGAGGACGAGAGCGGTGGATGTCAGTTGGCCTCTGCCATGGGCCATCCCAGTGCTAACCTGATGGACACACGAATGAAGCAGCTGTGGTAACAGAGATAGACACTATGTACAGGATGGAGCCCATGTACCAAGGCTACTGCTGCCACCAAATGTCCAACCTCCCACAACAGAGACCAATGCTAAGTTTTCAGAATGGACCATTTCTCAAAAAGATGAACCGGCAAGTTGACTTTGTTGGGATCCTTCCGCTCATAAGGCCCTGTAATTTGTTCTGATAGTAGACCCATGTTGTGAGTATGGGTTTGCCTTTCCTGCCTTTGGGGCTAAGCCAGTATCCTTATCCGAGGGCTTACAGTATGTTTGATTCTCCACTACAGGGTCCCACATAGCATCACATGAGACCAAGGGAACTAACTGCTTTACTGCAGGGGAGGGATGGGACTGAACCCACAGCCACAGGATCCACTGGTTATATCATAGGCTTCTCCATCTAGAAGCGGCTACCCTGAGAGAATTGGTCAAGCACAGCTTGGAAGGCACAGCTGAACCATCAATTCTTTACAAGGGAAGGAGACGTACGTCAGGATGCAGGATCCTCCTCTAGAGCCTCCCTGATTTTAGCCTAGTGAGGTCTTTGTTGGACTTCTGACCTACAAAACTCTAAGATGATACATTTGCATTGTTTTAAGCCCCTGAGTTTGTAGCACAGCCATACACCAGACAACCAGGATAGACTGGATTTATGACGGCAGTCCCATAAGATTACAATGGAGCTGAAAAATCCCTACTGCCTAGTGACTTCATAGCTGTCATGATGTTGTAGCACAATACATTACTCCCGTGTTTGTGACGATGCTGGTACACAAACCTACTTGCTGGCTGTTGTATAAAAGTCTGGCACATACAATTATGTACAGTACATAATATTGGATAATGATGGCTGGGCCCAATGACTCACACTTGTAATCCCAGCACTCTGGGAGGCAGAGGTGGGTGGATCACCTGAGGTCAGGAGTTTGAGACCACCCTGGCCAACATGGTGAAACCTTATCTCTACTAAAAATACAAAAATTAGCCCGGCATGGTAGTGGGCACCTGTAGTCCCAGCTACTCGGGAGGCTGAGGCAGGAGAATCACTTGAACCCGGGAGGTGGAGGTTGCAGTGAGCGGAGGTGGTGCCATTGCACTCCAGCCTGGGAAACAGAGTGAGACTCTATCTGAAAAAAAAAAAAAGACATTGGATAATGATAATAAATGACTGTGTTACTGGTTTGGGTACTTACTATACTACATTTTTAATTATTATTCCAGAGTGTACTGCTTCTACTTATTAAAAAAAAAGTTAACTATAAAACAGCCTCAGGCAGGGCCTTCAGGAGGGATTCCAGAAGAAGGCATTGTTATAAATAGGACATGACAGCTTCATGCACGTTACTGCCCCTGAAGACCTTCCAGTGGGACAAGATGGGGAGATGGAAGATGGTGGTCATACTGATGACCCTGACCCTTTTTAGGACTAGGCTAATATGTGTGTTCATGTCTTAGCTTTTACTAAGAAAAACGTAACAAGTAAAAAATAAAAAAATAGAAAAAAGCTTATAGGATAAGGACATAAAGAAAGAATATTTTTGTACAGCTGAAAACATATTTGTGTTTTAAGCTAAACGTTACTAGAAAATAGTCAAAACATTTTAAAAATTTAAGAGTTTATAAAGCAAAAAAAGTTGCAGTGTTCTAAGTTTACTTTATTGTTGAAGAAAAATAATTTTAATAACTTTAGTGTGGCCTAAATGTACAGTGTTTATAAAGTTGACAGCAGGCCGGGTGCCGTGGCTCACGCCTCTAATCCCAGCACTTTGGGAGGCTGAGGCAGGTGGATCACCTGAGGTCAAGAGTTCAAGACCAGCCTGACCACCATGGAGAAACCCCATCCCTACTAAAAATCCAAAAAATTAGTTGGGTGTGGTGGTGCATGCCTGTAATCCCAGCTACTCAGGAGGCTGAGGTAGGAGAATCTCTTGAACCCGGGAGGTGGAGGTTGCGGTAAGCCAAGATCCCGCCTTTGCACTCCAGCCTGGACAAGAAGAGTGAAATTCTGTCTCAAGAAGAAAAAAAAAAAAAGTCAACAGCAGTGTACAGTGATGTCCTAGGCTTCACATTCACTCACCACTCACTCGCTGACTCACCCAGAGCAACTTCCAGTCCTACAAGTTCCATTCAAGGTAAATGTCCTAAACAGAGGTACTGTTTTTCAACATTTTATTTTATTTTATTTTATTTTAATTTCATTTTATTTTTTGAGATAGAGTCTCACTGTGTCTCCCAGGGTAGAGTGCAGTGATGCAATCACAGCTCACTGCAACCTTGAACTCCTGGGCTCAAGCAATCCTCCCACCTCAGCCTCCTGGGTAGCTGAGATTGCAGGTGCATGCCACCATACCTGGCTAATTTTTGATTTTTTGTAGAGATAAGGTCTCGCTGTGTTGCCTAGGCTGGTCTCGAACTCCTGTGCTCCAGTGATCTTCTGGGCTGGGCCTCCCAAAGTACTGGGATTACTGGCATGAGCCACTGCATTTATACTGTTTTATACTGTTTTTACTGTACATTTACTATGTTTAGACACATTTAGATACACAAATACTTACTATTGTGTCACCATTGCTGCAGTACTCAGTACAGTAACATGCTGTACAGGTTTGTAGCCTGGGAGCAAAAGGCTCTACCATATAGCCCAGGCCTTTAGTAGTACCTAGTGCCATCTAGGCTGTGTAAGTGCACTCTATAACGCTCACAGGAAGAAATCACCTAATGAAGCGTTTCTCATAACGTATCCCAGTCTTCAATTTGTTGCAGCAACAATAGAAAACATATACAAATCCCGAAAGGAAAAAATACATGGGTTTGGGAACCAAAGGTGAAAACGGAAGTGGCCCCATTTACCGACACATCCTTACAACTCTAAGTTCTTCAGGGTTACAGGTCCTGGTCTCCCAAAGGGAAAACTTCCACCAGGGGACACAGCACAGTTTTATTGAACTATCTGTGGCTGCTTCCTGAGCCCTTCTGGTTCCTTGTGTCCAGACATCAGCAGGCAAAAAGAAAAGTTACCATCTTGGAAAGGATAATTAACTTTAGTCATTAGCAGGAAGTAGGGCTGCAATTATACAGTGCAGTAGGGAGGAACATGTTTGTTACCTGGGCACCGGTGGCTACTCCCTTGTCCAACCGTGATTGCTAAGGGACAGCAATTTCTCTCTTATTTCTCTCTTACATAGAAGTCCAGAAGTAGGAGACAAAGGCTGTTTTAGAAGCTGCAAGACCATCAGGGAGCTCCTATCCAGCTATGTGGTTTCTCTACCATCCTTAGCATGCTGCCTTATAGTCCAAAACAGCTGCCTGAGCTCCAATCATCACATCTGTATTCTATCCCCCAGAAAGAAGGAAGAGATGAGGAAGAGAACAACTTTACTTTAAGGACATTTCCTAGAAGTCACATTTGACATCCTTGCTAACATCCTATTGGCCAGAATTTAGACATTACCACACGAAGTTGCCAGCGAGGCTGGAAAATATATTTTTATTACAGGGACTTGTGTCCAGTTAAATACCAGCTACAGGAGGAGAAGGGGGCATTGGGGAACAGCCCCAATAATGCTAAGAGGCCATCACACTTGGTACTTCCTCCCACTTATGATGAGCAGCTTACTCTTTGAAATATTTTCATGAAAACACTTTCATAAAAAGGCATTTTCTACTGAAACAGATGACAGCCTTCAAGACTAACAAACCTTTTTTTCTATTGTAAATTCAGACACCAAATTCAGGGCATATTTAGACAGACTAATATGCATTTATTTTGCCTAATTGTCTGCTAAGCAGGGTGCTTTGATGAGACACAACAGTCCTCTCTCAAAGCCAATATTGGGAAATATCAATATAAAATACAGCTAAATTAGAAAGAGAGTATTAACATTACAGACAAATACTTCACTCTACAAAATGAACCATTATCAGGTTCCCCTAAGCATCAGCTCTCCTGTTGCAAATGAAATGTGAGTTGATTTACGCGCACATTTTCAACATCTTAATTATATAACATGAGGCAGATCCATGCTTTCATTTCCCTGGACTTACCTCTCACTGATTATTATTTAGACTCACATGTTCCTTTCTGTGTGTCTATTTCCTGGATGCCTCCTTCCTACCTGCCCTTCCCTCCATGACCCTGCCAGTGACAACTGCCCCTCATCCAGGTTTCCTGGGTTCTAGCAAGAAGCAGGTAACTGCAGATGAGGGTTTGAGTTACCCATGACTCAGCAGCATGACTCTATTGTCAAAAAAGCAAGGATGATCCTGGGGTCCAGAAATAGGGACAAGGCATCACGGATCCATGAGCTCATCTTCTCATCATATTTGGCTTTGTGCAGACACTCTGGATATCCTGGCAGAGGGGAATGACAGATAATTTTGAAGAGTGCCCTAAATACAAAACTTGAAAAAGATGAGCAGAAATCCCTTTCACGTAAACCATGCTGTCCTTTGTGAAATCCTACTTTATGGAAGATACAATCGGAACTTTAAAAGTTACCAAAATATTAAAATCTCTGTCAAATCTCATGACCTATAGTCTGGCATTGATACTTATTTCATTTAGATACAGGGTCTCGGTCTATCACCCAGGCTGAAGCGTAATGCTGTGATCAGGGCTCCCTGTAGCCTTGACCGCCTGGGTTCAAGCGATCCTCCCAACTCAGCCATCTGAGCAGCTGGGACTACAGGCACGCACTACTATGTAGAGATAATTTTTTGTGTGTGTATGTAGACAGGTTCTCACTGTGTTGCCCAGGCTGGTCTTGAACTCCTGGGTTCAAGCCATCCTCCTGCCTCAGACTCCCAAGTATCTGGAACTAAAGGCATTTTTACGAGCTGTTCTTTATTCTGAATAAAAAGAATTAGCATCTCTTTTTCTAAGTAATACTAAGTACAACCACTCACTGTTATTAGATTAGTGTTCTGATTTTTCTTTTAAAATCGGAGAGGCAGTCTGTTCACCTGCTCATCCATTCAACAGGCATTTGAGTGTCCCTGTGCACCGTGAATACAATGATGACTAAGACCTCAAGTTGTTTACAATGTAGTGATTTGCAGGTGAGTTATTAATTTATATTGATCTAGCTGGGCGTGGTGGCTCACACCTGTAATCCCAGCACTTTGGGAGGCTGAGGCGGGCAGATTACCTGAGGTCAGGAGTTCAAGACCAGCCTGGGAACATGGTGAAACCCTGTCTCTACTAAAAATACAAAAATTAGCCAAGTGTGGTGGTGCACACCTGTAATCCCAGCTACTTGGGAGGCTGAGGCAGGAGAATTCGCTTGAATCCGGGAGGCGGAGGTTAGAGTGAGCCAAGATTGTGCCACTGCACTCCAGCCTGGATGACAGAGCAAAACTCTGTCTCAAAAAATAAGTAAATAAATAAATATTTATATTGATTTCAAGAATTTGGTGTTAACTACTCTGAAAAGGCTACATACTGTAGGATTCAATGATATGAAATTCTGGAAAAGGCAAAACTATGGAGACAGCAAAAAGATCAGTGGCTGCCAGGGGTTCGCGGGGAGGGAGGGTTGGATAGGCAGAGCACGGGGGATTTTTAGGGCAGTGAGACTCTTCTGTATGCTAGTATAATCGTGGATACATGTGACTGTATATTTGTCAAAACCCATAGAGTGTACAACAGCAAGAGTGAGCTCTAATATAAACTATAGACGTGTCAAGGTAGGTTCATGGATTACCACTCTGGTGGGGGATGTTGATAGCGCAGGCGGCCGTATAGAGCAGAAGGTATACGGGGATTTTCTGTACTTTCTGCTCAATTTTGCTATGAACTTAAAATTGCTCTAAAAAGGAGTCTATGTTTTAAATTAAAAATGAAAAAATAGGTGGGCATGGTGGCTCACGCCTGTAATCCCAGCACTTTGGGAGGCTGAGGCAGCAGATAGCTTGAGCTCAGGAGTTCGAGACCAGCCTGTGCAACATGGCAAAACCCTGTCTCTGCAAAAACTACAAGATTTATCCGGGCTTGGAGGCATGGCGGTTCCAGCTTCTCAGGAGGCTGAAATGGGAGGATCACCTGAGCCCAGGAGGTCGAGGCTGCAGTGAGCCAGGATCACTGCACTCTGGCCTGTACAACACAGCGAGAACCTGTCTCCAAAAAATAAAAATAAAAAATTTCTTTTTAAAACATAACTGGGGAAATCCACAAAAATTGGGGGTTAGATACCCCCTGCAAAGCTTCAAATGATCACTTTCAACTATTGTGTGTAGCATACGTCCTTTAAAAATGAAATTCTAAGCAATAAATTATACACTTCAATGACAAAGGAAAGTCCCTGCTGAGTTCAGCAGATCAGCTTGGAGATTACACTCTGAAGGAATTGTGTTCTATACCTTTTTTCCCCATACAGGAAACTCTCTGTGCTTTCAAATACTACTTCTTTCTCTTTAAAAACATACATTGACACTCATGATTTCTGATATGTACTTTAAAATAGTAAATAAAACCTGTCAGCGCGATGTCTGGAATTTCAAATATGCAGTTGCCCTAGAAGAGTTCCTAGGCCTGAGCAGCTCCAGGAGTTTACTTATCACTCTGTTCTGGAAAATTCTGAAGCACCAGGCTGCCCAGACTGTTCTCTCAACATAGTGCTGGTAGGCTGCTTCATTTCTGTCTGCAACTGGTGGGTCCAAGACACACTGACTTCCTGATGCTCCTCCAGGTGGGAATGAACGCAGAGAGTGTCAGTGCTGATAGCTGACACAGCAGAGAAACGCTGGGGGCTCTGAGGTTTCGCTCTTGTCTGGCTTGCCTTGCATTAGGAAATGAGCTGTAAGTCACCCTCTGACAGGCTGTCCCTAGGCTGACACAGTGTCTGTTTGGACACTGCTGTAGTGTAGTGTGGCTGTATATGAGTTCCCATATCTTTAGCCTTCAACTCATAGATATCCCTAAATTCATTCATGTCTTTCTCTTATATTCGAAGAGAAATCTCTGTAGAGAGAGTAAAAATACTCTAGTAAGATATTCTCATGAACATAGTAGTCATTGGCTGTACGGAGAATTTAGGGTTCATATTTATGGTTTGGATCCTCATTATTCATTATTCTAATATGTGCTAATTTTTCTACTTGCTAAATATGGGTTTGTAACTCCCAAATCAAGGCTCAGGGCATGTGGCTATTCATGGACACGTGCCGAGTGGCAAAGACTTTGCTTGTTCTGAGACATGTTCCCAGCTGAACTCAAACGAAGCAACACCCTGCCTTCTTGTTCAGCTCTCATACCGTAACGAGTGTCCTTTTCATGGTCTATTTAGTGCCACGTATTTTTTGCATTTCACTTGTGTACTTTTTATTGGTGATTTCATTGGTTGTTTTTTTGTTTGTTTGTTTTTTTGATGGAGTTTCATTCTGTTGCCCAGGCTGGAGTGCAATGGCATGATCTTGGCTCACTGCAACCTCTGCCTCCTGGGTTCAAGCAATCCTTCTGCCTCAGCCTCCCGAGTAGCTGGGATTACAGGTGCCCGCCACCATGCCTGGCTAATTTTTTTTTATTTTTAGTAGAGATGGGGTTTCACCATATTGGCCAGGCTGGTCTCGAACTCCTGGCCTCAGGTGATCTGCCCGCCTCGGCCTCACAAAGTGCTGGATTATAGGTGTGAGTTACCATGCCCGGCCAATTTCACTGTTTAAAATGGCCCTCCAATGCAGTGCTGAAGAGCTGTCTAGTGTTTCTATGCTCAAGAAGGCTGTGATTGGGGCAGGCTTGGTGGCTCACACCTGTAATCCCAGTGCTTTGGGAGGCTGAGGCAGGAGAATCACTTGAGGCCAGGAGTTGGAGGCTAGCCTGGACAACATACTGAGACCCTGTCTCTACAAAAAACAATTTTTAATTAACTGAGTGTAGTGGCTCACACTTGTAGTCCCAGCTACTCAGGAGGCTGAGATGGGAGGATCTATTGAGCCCAGGAGGTTGAGGCTGCAATGAGCTGTAATTGCTACACTGCACTTCAGCCTGGGCAACAAAGTGAGACCCTGTTTCTAAAGGAAAGAAAAAAATAAAAAAGAAGTTCACGATGTGCCTTATAGAGAAAACATGTGTGTTAGATAAGCTTTATTCAGGTATGAGTTATGGTGCTGTTGGCTATGAGTTTGATGTTAATGAATGAACAGCATATATTAAATAATGTTGTCAAACAGAAATGCACATAAAAAGGTTATGTATTGATCAATTGATGACGGTGTTATCAGAGGCCGGCAGGAACCTTACGCTGTATTTCCCCCAGGAACCACGGTTCAGCTTTCATTCATTCAGTGTTCATGGTAACTTCGTAGGACATGGCTACTGAAAATAATTAGAATGGACCATAGCTTGATAACAAGGGACAGAGCCCTAGAGCAGAGCCCCTTGACAGGGCAGATGTGGCCTCGGTTGGCCAGCTTGGTCTCACTCCTCACCATCCCCGCTTTGCTGGCTACTCTCCTAACACATCATGCTCTCCGCAGTTCAATGAATCACCAGTCTCTTTCATGCCTTTCACAGGCCCGGATCATTCTCTTATCTCTGCCTGAGTAGTTCCTGTGTCCTTCAAGGCTCAGCTCAGGGGGTCCTTCTCTGGAGGTCTCCCCTCCCTTTTTAGGGTCAGAAGTTGCCTTGGGTGTCCCACTCACCACACTCACCACGCTGGGGTGTGATTGCCTGTGAACATACCTATGCCCACTCTCGTGCGATGACCCAGAAGGCCTGGCCTGTATTTTACTCATCATTGTACCCTCAGTTGTATTAGTCCATTTTCACACTGCTATATAGATACTACCTGGGACAGGGTAATTTATAAACAAAACAGGTTTAATTGACTCACAGGTTTGCATGACTGGAGAGGCCTTAGGAAACTCACAATCATGGTGAAAGGCAAAGGGAAAGCAAGGCACATCTTACATGGTGGCAGGAGACAGCAAAGGGAGAACTGCCAAACACTTTGTTTGTTTGTTTGTTTGTTTGAGACAGGGTCTTGTTCTGTCACCAAGGCAGATATCGGCTCACTGCAACCTCCACCTCTCGGATTCAAGTGATTCTGCTGCCTCAGCCTCCCGAGTAGCTGGGATTACAGGCATGTGCCACGACCCTTGGCTAGTTTTTGTGTTTTTAGTAGAGATGGAGTTTCACTATGTTGGCGAGGCTGGTCTCGAACTCCTGACCTCAGGTGATCCACCTGCCTCGGCCTCCCAAAGTGTTGGGATTACAGGCGTGAGCTACCGTGCCTGGCTCTGGAACTGCCAAACACTTTAAAAACCATGAGCTCTTGTGAGAACTCCCTCACTATCATGAGAACAGCATGGGGGAAACCATCCCTATGATCCAATCACCTCCCACCAGGTCCTGCCCTCAACACATGAGGATTCCAATTTGAAATGAGATTTGGGTGGGGACACAAAGCCAAACCATATAAACAGCCCTGGATGCACAGTAGGTTCTTTGAAAATAGCTGATGAGGCCGGGCGCGGTGGCTCAAGCCTGTAATCCCAGCACTTTGGGAGGCCAAGATGGGCGGATCACAAGGTCAGGAGATCGAGACCATCCTGGCTAACACGGTGAAACCCCGTCTCTACTAAAAAATACAAAAAACTAGCTGGGCGAGGTGGCGGGCACCTGTAGTCCCAGCTACTTGGGAGGCTGAGGCAGGAGAATGGCATAAACCCGGGAGGCGGAGCTTGCAGTGAGCTGAGATCCCGCCACTGCACTCCAGCCTGGGCCACAGAGCGAGACTCCGTCTCAAAAAAATAAAGAAAATAGCTGATGAATGGCTGACAGACTGGATGGATGAAAGAATAGCCGGGTGAAATACTTCTGAGAAACAGGTGCTATTGTGGAGCTTAGCATAGCCTGGGTGCTCAGTTTATTAGCAACCCAGAAAAGTGTTCAGTTAGTGGCCGGGGGTGGGGCTGGGTGGGTGGGGAACAGGTACAGACCTAAGACAAATAAAAGATATGTGTAAACCCTTTTTAGAGGACCTAGCATGGAAAAGGGCATTCAGGCTGTCTCTTCTGGCTTTCAAAAAGTCCTGAATCATTGTTTAGACTGAACAGCCTTTTATTAAATAACACTCACTCCCTTTCAAGGTCACTGTCAAGCTTTATTGCATTCTGAGATGGACCAGAAGGAAACGTGAATGTCAAGGAGCAGGGGGCATCTCTTCCTTTCCCCCTCCCATCCCTGTCTTTTGATTACAACTGAACAAGAAGCAGGAGGCCAGTAAGAGATCAGCAAACCCAATAATCCCTTGATAATGACTTTTTCCTAAGCTACAGGCTGATTCAAACTGAATTGAAGCTATTAAATTCCTTTTGCCAACAGCAAGGATACAGCACAAACCACCCCCCCACACACACACTTTCCTCCTAATCTTGGGCACATTGCAGTTTTCTGGGTGTATATTGCTTGCTATTTATCCTCTTAACTTCTCCTCCCCAAATCCTTTACCAGCCCCTCTCTGCCTCTTATTCCTTAGGTCCTGTGATGTCTCTTTAGAAGGGAGGCATAAGGCCAGGCCAGGAAATACCTTTCGGTGCATTCGTGACCTCGCGTGCCTTTCCCCTTCCTCCTCTTTTCCCAGCCATCCTCCCCGCCAGTGATCGCAGCCTCCCTCCTCCTGTCATCTGGGCCATCCCGCTGTGCAGCTGAAATCCTCACTGCACTCTGTGTTGGGGGGGGTGTGATGATATGAACAGTGACAAAATGAAAAGTGCAAGAACCCAAGCCCCAGAGTCTGAGAACTTCTGAACGGACTCTATGGACTGTCCTGTTCAGTCCTCTGATTTTACAGACAGGGAAACGGGGGCCAAAGAGGAAAGGCCCTGGGTGATTTAGCAGCAGAGCCAGATTTAAAGTCAAGCTTGACCAGTTCCTCCGCACCAAAACAGTGCCTGCCGGCCAACTTGGAAGTTCTATTAGAGGATAGTTCTCACCTGGGGAGATTTTACCCCGGGACATTTGTTGATGTCTGGAGACATTTTTAGTTGTCACTGCTGGGAGGTAGTGCTCCTGGCATTTGGAGAGTAAAGGCCAGTGGTAACTGCAGCAGCTCACCTCGTGGGCCTCCTGCGTGCCTCTTACAAGGGCAGCTGCGGCCTCATCGGCCTCGTCGCTAATCCAGCACTCGGGGGCGGAACTCCAGGCAGATGTTTTGCTTGTTGTGTTTTGGGGATTTATTTTTGTTTTTGTTTTGCTCCCCCGCCCCCAAAATGTGAACTTTGCATTACTCTGATCTAGAATTTCTGCACCACAGCACAATTTTAGACCACATAAATCTTTGTTTTTTAAATTACAATTTTTTTCTTTTAGAGACAAGGTCTTGCTCTGTTGCCCAGGCTGGAGTGCAGTGGCGGGATGATAGCTCACTGCAGCCTTGAACTCCTGGACTAAAGTGATCCTCCTGTTTCAGCCTCTTGAGTAGCTGGAACTACAGGTGGGCACCACCATGCCCAGCTAATTTTTTAATTTTTTATATGTGTTTGAGACAGGGTCTTACTTTGTCATCCAGGCTGGAGTGCAGTGGTGCGATATCAACTCACTGCAGCCTGACCTCCCAGGCTCAAGTGATCCTCCCACTGCAGCCCCCAAGTAGTCGGGCCTACAGGCTTGTGCCACTATGCCCGCTAATTTTTTCTATTTTTTATAGAGACAGGGTTTTGCCATGTTGTCCAAGCTGGTCTCGGCCTTCTGAGCTCAAGTGATCCTCCTGCCTTGGCCTACCAAAGTGCTGGGATTACAGGCGTGAATCACAGTGCCCAATCTTTTATTTTTACTTTTGTAGAGAAGGGTCTTGCTATGTTGCCCAGGCTGGTCTCGGACTCCTGACCTCAAGTGATTCTGCTGCCTTGGCCTCCCAAACCACTGGGATTGCACACATGAGTCACTGTGCCCGGCCGCACGTAAGTCTGTTGTGGGGGTGTCCAGCAGTTCCCCTAGCCTCTACCCACTAGATGCTATAGCACCTCTATCACTTTGGTCTAAATACCTATTCCTTATTCCTCAGTCCTGTCCAGGGCCTCTCTCATAATTGGTACTTAAACCTTTGACTAATTGCTTTGACTCTGGGCTCTCCTCAAAAATGCTGTTACCTGGTATGAAGGTGAGATTCTGGCGTGCAGCGTTGTGGGTACACTGAGGTTTGTGCTGGGTAACTATGTAACCGTCCAGTGGGCTCACCTTGCCCACTGGCTAGACAGAGCTGATTTCTCAAGACAGGGGAATTGCAATAGAGAAAGAGTAATTCACGCAGAGCCAGCTGCGTGGGAAACCAGAGTTTTATTATTACTCAAATCAGGCTTCCCGAGCATTCGGGGATGAGAGTTCTTAAGGACAACTTGGTGCGGGGGACGCCAGTGAGCCAGGAGTGCTGATTGGTTAGGCAGGAGATGAAATCACAGGGAACTGAAGCTATCCTCTTGTGCTGAGTCAGTTCCTGGGCGGGGACCACAAGATCGGATGAGCCATTTAATCGATCTGGGTGGTGCCAGCTGATCCATCAAGTGCAGGGTCTGCAAAATGTCTCAAGCACTGATCTTAGGAGCAGTTTAGGGAGGGTCAGAATCTTGTAGTCTTCAGCTGCATGATTCCTAAACCATAATTTCTAATCTTGTGGCTAACTGGTCATTCCTGCAAAGGCAGTCTAGTCCTCAGGCAAGAAGGAAGTTTCTTTTGGGAAAGGGCTGTTACTGTCTTTGTTTTAAACTAGAAACTATAATAATCTCCTCCCAAAGTTAGTTCAGCCTGTGCCCGGGAATGAACAAGGACAACTTGGAGGCTAGAAGCAAGATGGAGTTGGTTAGGTCAAATTTCTTTCACTGTCTCAGTTACAATTTTGCAAGTGCAGTTTCAACAGGGCCACTCTCCTTTCCTGGCAAGCACAAGGAGCCCGAATTTCCTGGCCCCCCTGGGGTTGCCTGGGGTGATGTGACTAGTTCAGACCAATGGGATGTGAAGGAAAGTGACAAACATCACTTCAGGGCTGGAGCATTTGATTGCCTGTTCGACGCCCTCCAGAATTCTCTCCGTTTGCTGGTAACTGTGGAAACTTCGAGCTCCCCACTTATCCTCACAGAACACGTAGCATGAGCGGAAACCAAACTTTTGTCAAGCCATTGAGATCTCCGCATTGTTATTGCACCATAATCTAGCTGATCCTGACAACAAGGCGCATACGTGGAAATTGGCCCATATTCAAATAAAATATCCAGTTCAAACCAGCGATTGGCAGCCATTCAAATGCAAAGATTATGTAGAGTTAAAGGAAAACTCACGAAGTTAATTGACATTTTATTGAGTAAAAAACACCAGCAAGCTAAGAAAAACAACAACTTGTTTGTGTAACGTTTGGGTTGTTTATAAATTCAGGAGGGCTGCACAGAGCGTGGGCACAGTGAGCGCCCTTCTTCCCGCGCTGTGTGATAGGGGATTGGCTCTCCCAAAGTCATAGAGGGGCTTTTGTGTCCAACAATAGCATCTTGGGCCCCACGTGCTTTGCTTGTTCATCCACAATAACTTCTTTCTCTAGCCAAGTTAGGGCTGGTGACTTTGGGTTTGGAATATGAAAACAAAATTATGAACCAACTAAAGAAGAAAAATTATACTGAATGATTATAAATATAAGGGTGTATTCCTCTTTGAGGAAGAGAAGCGTGAAATTCCAAACTAGATTAACCAGGTAAAGTGACCAGTGGTTGAAGGGAACCTTTTACAAAGAACTCCTTTAGCCCTGATTCCCCTGGTGTTTACTTACAGGTCCCTAAAGTGTTTACTTACAGGTCCCGAAGTGCCCTCGGTAGTGGTGATGGCCAGAGAAATGTAAAGCTGGGATTCATGATCACTGAAGATCAATCACATGCAAAGATAAAGCCTTTTGTAGATGAATGCACAAGAGAGAGAAGTTAGATTTAGCATTAATATAGTTGAAAAGTATCTATGGCTTAAATTTGAAGCCTTAAAAAAAAAGTGAGACTGGGTGTGGTAGTTCATGTCTGTAATCCCAACGCTTTGGTACACCAAGGTGGGAGGATTGCTTGAGCCCAGGAGTTTGAGACCAGCCTGGGCAACATAGTGAGACATTGTCTCTAGAAAAATAAAAAAATAAAAATAGTAAAAAAAATTAAAAAGTGAGGTACACTTCACCAGGAGAACTGTTTGTTAACATGTTTTTTTTGGAACTGGTTCAGATGGAAACCCCTAGTGTTGATTCCCTTATTGCCCGACTACTAACTACCTGATAGTTAGGATTAGTTAGGTAGTTAGTACTTTTGGATTCCCTTATTGCCCTTGCTTCTTACTAACTAGCTGGTATAACTGGGCAAAATGCTCACCTCTCTGCCTATTGCCTTGTTTGTAGAACGAGGGGAATAGAAGACCTGTAAGGGTCTTAGCTCTGAAAAATAACTATGATTCTTCAAGAAGCAGCATCCTGGAGAGAAGTATGAGCCCATCTTTTGTATTCAAATGATGCATTTCTGAGACAATCAGCCCCCAAATCTGACATTTTAAAATAAAAAATGACTTTCATCTGGATAGGTTTGTTGCTGACAAATGTCAGACTTGGCAGCTCCAAGGGTTATGGTGCCTTAGAAGTGAATGCCTTGCAGGAAGGACTGATGGAGCCGGCGCTTCCCCAGCCGCCCCGGGGAAGAGGAATGGTTAAAGGATGGCATATCTCACACAGAAACATAGAGAGGGGAGGGAGAAAGGGAAATGGCCAAGAATCTTGGGAAGTTTAGGAAAAAGAGGATGGGTGGAAAACAATGGTTGAGAGAAAGAGAAAGACAGAGAGTAAAAGCGCAGAGGTGATGTGTCATTGTGTGGAGAGAAATTTCTGAGAATACATTTGAGTTTCAGTGCAAGGCTCTGAAAAGAGGCGAGAACAGGAAACTCTATGCCTTAAGTGCCTATAGGCAGGGCAGTCCCACCCAGGAGAGAGAACACTGTACTGCAGAGTGTCTGCTACTCCAACAGGAAACTCTCGAAATAAATCCACTCTGGGCCTTCACTACTCTCGGAGCTCTGTATACCTCGAGATGACCCCCAGTTGCTTAAAGACTCCTTCTACCTTATGTTCCATGCTCTAGCAAGATTTGGATCAGACTGAGTGTTGGTTTTCATGATGTGTGGAGGCAGCTCAGCCCCACTCCTCATCTCCTACCCTCCTCCTTGAGCATTTCAAACCCTCCTGAGGCCGAACCCCTAACTCCTCACTCTGGTTCACAGGCCCTTTCTGATCCCGCCCTGCCCTTCTCTCCCACCTTTTTGTTACGCTGCACGGTAAGAAGGAGCCAGCTATCTGAGGCTGTGGGAAGAGCTTGCCAGTGGAGGCGACCACAGGACAAAGGCCCTACGTCAGGAATGAGCTGGAAAGTTTGAGGAATAGAAGCCAGCTGGTTGGACCAGTGTGCTGCGGAGTGGGCAGGGGGAGTGTCGAAAGAGAGCAGCATAGGACACAACCTCAGCTTCATGGTAAAGAGAAAGTCAGAGCAGGAAGCAGCCTCTCGGGGGGGCCCTGCCCCAACTCTATTTTAAAAACAAGAAAACTGCATGCTGGAGAAGGTTAGCACCTGTTGGTGGCTCACCTGTAATCCCAGCACCTTAGGAGGCTGAGTTGGGGAGATTGCTTGAGCTCAGGAGTTTGAGACCAGCCTGGACAACATAGTGAAACCCTGTCTCTACAAGAAATACAAAAAAAATTAGTTGGGTGCAGTGGCACGCACCTCCCAGCCACTCAGGATCACTTGATCACTTGAGGTGGGAGGATCACTTGAGCCCAGGAGGTTGAGGCTGCAGTGAGCCATGATTGTGCCACTACACTCCAGCCTGGGCAACAGAGCGAGACCCTGTCTCAAAAAACAAACAAACAAAAAAAATAAACAAACACAAAACAACAACAACAAACACTGCACAAATAATACATGAAAGTCTTATTGTTAAAAATTTGAAGAATACAGAAAAAGTGAGTCTTCGTCACGACCTCCACTTGTCCTATCTGTTCCAATCTCCAGTCCCACTGCCCTCTCCAGAGGGAACTCTGGCTAATGGGATGGAGGGGATCCTTCCTGACTTTGGGTGGGCACATACATTTGTATGCAAACATTTAGAGATGTATGGCTTTATTTGTGCTTTTCCTTTACATCCATAAGATCATACCATATATATTGTTTTGCAACTTACTTTTTTGCTTTGGAAACCTTTGCATTTTTGCTCACATGGCATTCTTTCTACCTGCTGCATAGTAGTTCATGGTGAGATACGCTGTATCATTTAACCTTTCCCTGTAGGTGGTCATTTAGGTCGCTTCTGGCTATCACAAATACCCTTGGCTACGCCTCTCTGAATACAAGTGCAAGGATTTGGGGAGGG
Source organism: Piliocolobus tephrosceles (assembly GCF_002776525.5). Classification (NCBI taxonomy): domain Eukaryota; kingdom Metazoa; phylum Chordata; class Mammalia; order Primates; family Cercopithecidae; genus Piliocolobus; species Piliocolobus tephrosceles. The sequence goes on along the minus strand of NC_045449.1, from coordinate 54,945,739 downwards.
TGAACACTGAGCTGTGGAATTCCTGGGTCAAGGGGCACACACAGTGAAATGGTAATCCAAACTGCCAAAGTGCTCTCCAAAAAACTTGGTATCAGATGGGTAAACAGTTTTGCCTCTTTGTTTTCTGTTATTGTTGTTTATCTTTTCTTTTTTAGTAGAGATGAAGTCTCACTATGTTGTCCAGGCTGGGTCTTGAACTCCTGGACTCAAGCAATCCTCCTGCCATGTCCTTCTGAAGTGCTGGGATTTTTTTACAGGTGTGAGCTACCGTGCCTGGCCTACCTTTTCATTTTGAAATAAGTTTAGACTTGCAGAAAAGTTGTAAAGATACAGTGTTCTCACACACCATTTCCCCAGCTTTTCCTAATGTGAGCATCTTATGTAACCACAATACAATTTAGAGGTGAAGCCAACTGAACTTCCTAGGTGAGTGGGAACTTGGAGAACTTTTCTGTCTTACAAGAGGATTGTAAAATACACCAATTAGCACTCTGTAGCTAGCAAGAGGACTGTAAAATGCACCAATCAATGCTCTGTAAAAATGCACCAATCAGCACTCTGTAAAACGCCCCAATCAGCACTCTGTAAAACGCACCAATCAGCACTCTGTAAAATGCACCAATCAGCGCTCTCTAAAATGCACCAATCAGCAGGATCCTAAAAGTGGCCAATCGCAGGGAGGATTGAAAAAAGGGCATTCTGATAGGAGAGAAACAGAACATGGGAGGGGACAAATAAAGGAATAAAAGCTGGCCACCTCCCGCCCACCCACCAAAACACACTCTCTCTTCCCCAGCAGGGTCAAGGTGCTAGGGTTACCTTCCACGCTGTGGAAGGTTTGTACTTTTGACTTTCACTCTTCATAGTAAATCTTCCTGCTGTTTAGTCTTTGGGTCTGTGTCATCTTTAAGAGCTGTAACACTCACCGCGAGGGTCTGAGGCTTCATTCTGGAAGTCAGCGAGACCACGAACCCACCGAAAGGAACCGAGTCTGGACACAATGATGAAAACAAAGAAGTTAACACTGGAGGATGCTATTAACTAAACTATGGACTTTATTCACATGTCACTAAGTTTTTCACTAGTGTTCTGGTTATTTTAAATTTTACTTCCTTAATGACTAGGAAGATTGAAAATCTTTTCATATTTTTTTGACCATCTGCGTTTTTTATGTAAAATGCGTATTTGAATTCTTTGCCCATCATTTTCCGTCTTGGATTATTTGTTTTTTTCTAACGATTGGTAGGGGTTCTTTTCGAACCTCTCCAAGCTTGCATAGCTAATTAGTAGCAGATCTGGGAAGATAACCCAAGTCTAACCTATTTACTTATTTCTGCCGTGACGCCCTGTCCTCAATTCTCGTTAACTCGGCTGCTTCTTTCTTTCCTGGGCCCATGTATGGCAGTCCCCAGCTAGACCATTCTTATCAGCATTTCAGAGAAGCACAGCAGGCCAGGGCTGCTCACCCCTCATTTCCCTCATTGTTGCTGAGCTAATGTTCAGGATGGATCTTGTCTGGACATAGCTTGCTTTCTGGAAAGTCTCATCCTCCTGGCACTGAGACGGGCAGCACAGAATGCTGGCTGCAGGGCCCAAGAATGCGCCATTTGGCTGCTCGTCCCCTCCCTAATTGCCATCCTGGCAACCGTAAAACCTCCTGCACTTGCAGAATGGAAGCTGCATTAGGGTGGTTGTGTGCGTCTCAGGATCACTGGGCACCCTGCAAGTCCCATCCATCCAGGATGGGATGCTCTCCAGGATGCTCCGGGTGCCTGTGGGCATTATGTCATCCTCCAGGCACAGCTCCAGAACCTGACAGGAGCTAGTGGGCAGGGGTAGGCACTGCCATAATGGGGTACAAATATGGCACCCCTCTTGGCAGCTCTGCTTCCATTGAACCATGGGTTACTGGAGAAGAGGGGCCATGCCTTGTTTGTCAGATGTTCTTCTCGCTCTCGCTGTAGTATGGGGATGACCAGAAACCTTGTCCTTTGTAGTTCTGATTAGGATGAAGATGGAGTAGGGACACCATTTGTCCCTAGTCTGATCCTGTGTGTTTGACGGGGAGGGTGGTGTAAGGGGTTGAATGGTGTGCCCCAACCACCAAATAAATGTCCACAGGAAGCTGTGAATGTGACCTTATTTGGAAAAAGGGTCTTGCAGATGTAATTAGTGAAGAGCCTCAGGATGACATCATCCTGGATCTCCAGGCAGGCCCTAAATCCAATGACAAGTGCACCATGAGAGAAAGGCAGGGGGAGATTTGAAATGCGCTCAGGTGGGGAGAAGGTCACATATCAGTGGAGGTGGATATTGGAGCGATGTTGCTGCAAGCCAAGGAGCGCCTGAAGTTGCCAGAGGCTGGGAGAGGAAACGCATGACTCCTCCCAGAGCCTTCATGGGGAGTAAAGCCCTTCACGCACCTAAATTTCAGACTTCTGTGCTCCAGATGGGGAGAAAAGAAATTTCTGTTGTCTTAAGCCACCTGGTTTGTGAAAATTTGTTATACCAACAATGAGACATGAACACAGATAGGAACCAACCAGGGCACTGAAACTCATGATCCTTGAAAGGATCCAACCAGTCAACAACCCCAATTTTTCAATAGCTCACCCTCCACAATCCCCTTAAAGACCTCGCCCAAAACTACTGTGGGAGATGGATTTGAGGGTCTCCATCTCCTCACTCGGTGCCCTGGGATCATTAAACTCTTTGTCTCTGTCAACCCTGCTGTCTCAGTTATTGGATCTGTTAGCACACAGTGGGCATACAAACCTGTTTTCCTACAACATTTCCAACTCATCACCCATGCTTCTGAGCCGTGTTAGCCACCAGGCAGCCATGTGGGAGCTGTGGGCAGACTGGAGAGGTGAGCTCCCAATAAAGACAAGAAGAGCAAGTGTTCGATTCATGAGAGAACAAAGAGTTCTTTGAGGACAAGTCAAGCAGAAACCGGAAGTCCAGAAACTGTGGTCAGCCAAGACATGGCAGCAAAAATCAGGGTCCAGAAAGGGCCCAGACTTGCTTGAGAATCCTGCCTGCCACATGTACCTGTTCTTTATTATCTATTGTTATGGTTGCTTAGGTGCTATGACAGCAGAGTTGAGGCCACCGAGTCTAAAGTATTTACCATCTAGCCCTTTAGAGGAAAAGCTTGTCAATCCCTGCCTTAGGGCAATAGTTCTCAAACTTTGGTGCCCATCTGAGTCACCTGGAGGGCTGTGAAAACAAAGGGCTGAGCCCCACCCCCAGAGTTTCAGATTCAGCAGGTTTAAGATAGGGCTTCGTAATCTGCATTTTAAAAATTTGTTTCTTTTGTTTTTAGACAGAATGTCACTCTGTCGCCCAGGCTGGAATGCAGTGGTGTGATCTTGGCTCACCGTAACCTCTGCCCCCCAGGTTCAAGCGATTCTCTTGCCTCAGCCTCCTGAGTAGCTGGGATTATAGGCACACGCCACCATGCCAGGCTGATTTTTTGTATTTTTAGTAGAGACAGGTTTTCACCATGTTGGCCAGGCTGGTCTCGAACTCCTGACCTCAGGTGATACACCCGCCTCGCCCTCCGGAAGTGCTGGGATTAAAGGCGTGAGCCACCGCACTGGCCCATAATCTGCATTTCTAACAAGTTGCCCAGTGATGCGGAGGCTGCTGGATCAGGGACCACTCTTGGAGAACCACAGCTCCACAGCTGCACTTCTTACACTTTATTATTTTTAGTTTCACTTATTTATTTATTTCTGAGACAGAGTCTCACTCAGTCGCCCAGGGTAGAGTGAGATGGCACAATCTCAGCTTACTACAACCTCTGCCTACTGGGTTCAAGTGATTCTCTTGCCTCAGTCTTTCGAGTAGCTGGGATTACAGGCACACACCACCACTCCTGGCTAATTTTTATATTTTCAGTAGAGACAGGTTTAGCCATGTTATCCAGTCTGGTCTCAGACTCCTGACCTCAAGTGATCCTCCTGCCTTCCTTGGCTCAAAGTGCTGGGATTACAGGCGTGAGCCACTGTGCCCAGCCTGCTGCTTACACTTTAATCTGCCCATGATTCATCCAGGGATCCTGATAAAATTCAGACTCTGATCTGGGAGAAGCAATCTCCGGGAAGAACAACCTTGTGCTCCAGCTGCCCCTGCCTTCCTCACCCTCCTTCTCCAGCCACAACTGATTGGACCTGGAGTGGGCATCTGAGTCAGGGACCCATGGGCTCACCCACAGCCAGTGACAGGATGCCGAAAAAATAGGGTCCCTAGCGAGTATGGAAGCCAGGTAGATTCTCTCTTGAGAGTCTGAAATGTGGCTGCATAGACACCATTGCCTATTGGTGGTGACCCCTAGGCTGACAGGCAATGATGTGGAGTTGGGGGCCATGGGCACAACGAGACAAGGGCAAAATGGGTGAACAGAGGCAGTCAGCCCAGGGAGGGGAGGAGAGGAAGTGGAGGTCCAGAGATTGTGAATCTCAGCGAGGCAGAAAGCTTTCTAATTCCCAGTTCCCATGAGGCCTGACTGGGCTGTTTGCCCTTCTGTTTTGAGAAATTCCTGTGTCCCTCCAAATATGCTTCTCTTTTTGCTTAAGCTACTTTGAGCAGTTTCTTATTCTTCAAAGCCAAAAGGGTCTTAAAGAGAACGCATCCATGACCCCCTCCCGCCACCATCACATCTTGCTTATGTTCATCTCCAGGACCTTGGACAGGGCCCGGCATGGGGGTCCTGGAATGTGGACTGTCTCAGTGAATTCTTGTGTACAGGAATTAGAGGAAGGTGGAAGAAGTTCATTCTAGGTGAGCAGAGGCACAGAGCGAGGGTGAGAAGAGCCACGTGAACAGGATGTATAGGGGCCAGTGGAGGGAAGGCCATTCAGGAGGGAAGGCTGGATGCAGATGGCCTTAAACACCAGGCTGGGGAGTTGGGGTTGGTTTGACAAGTGGTAGGGAGGTGTCAAGTACTGCAGCTGGATGGACATGACCAAGAATAGTTGTGCCCTTTTCTTTAACAGGGATCTGGATGGCGTGGGTGACAGATGACATCTTGGGACTGAAATGAACAAATAATAAACCTATGCATGGAACTCTTAGAAGAAAACATCATGCAAAAGCTCACCAACATCGAATGTGGCAATGATTTCTTAGATATGACACCAAAGGCACAGACAACAGACTTCATAAGAAAGAAAAACTGGACTTCATGAAAGTTAAAAAATTTTGTGCATTCTAAGACACTATCAACAGAGTAAAAAGGCAACCCACAGTATGGAAGAAAATATTTGCAAATGATGTATCTGATAAAGGATTAATATTTAGGATGTGTAGAGAACTTCTAAGACTCAACAAAAAAATGACAAACAACCTGATTGAAAAATGGACAAAGGAGGCCGGGCACGGTGGCTCACGCCTGTAATCCCAGCACTTTGAGAGGCCAAGACGGGCGGATCACGAGGTCAGGAGATCGAGACCATCCTGGTTAACACGGTGAAACCCCGTCTCTACTAAAAATACAAAAACTAGCTGGGCGAGGTGGCGGGCGCCTGTAGTCCCAGCTACTCGGGAGGCTGAGGCAGGAGAATGGCGTAAACCCGGGAGGCGGAGCTTGCAGTGAGCTGAGATCCGGCCACTGCACTCCAGTGCGGGCGACAGAGCGAGACTCCGCCTCAAAAAAAAAAAAAAAAAAGAAAAATGGACAAAGATTTTAAAAAGACATTTCTCCATTTGAAAAGATAAATGGTCAATAACCACATGGAAAAATGCACATTAGAAAAATGCCCATTGAAACTATAATGAGATATTACCTCATACCCATTAAGAAGACTTCTATTAAAACAAACAAACAGAAAATTGGCTGGATGTGGTGGCTCATGCCTATAATCCCAGCACTTTGGAAGGCTGAGGTGGATGGATCACCTGAGGTCAGGAGTCTGAGACCAGCCTGGCCAAAATGGTGAAACCTCATCTCTACTAAAAATACAAAAATTAGCCGGGCATTGTGGTGCACACTTGTAACCACAACTACTCAGGAGGCTGAGGCAGGAGAATGGCTTGGGCCCAGGAGGTGGAAGTTTCATGAGCCAAGATCATGCCACTGCACTCTAGCCTGGGCGACAAGAGTGAAACTCTGTCTCAAAACAAACCAACAAGCAAACAACAACAACAAAAACCCAAAACCAGAAAATAGGTATTGATGAGGATGTAGAGAAATTGGAACACGTGTGCACTGTTGGTGGGAATGTAAAATGCTATAGTCTCTGTGGAAAGAGTATGGCAATCTCTTAAAAAATTAAATAGAGGCTGGGCACTGTGGCTCACACCTGTGATCCCAGCACTTTGAGGGGCTGAGCCTGGAGGATGCATTGAGCTCAGGAGCTCAAGACCAGCCTGAGTAACATAGTGAGACCACATCTCTACTAAAAATAAAAAAAAATTAGCCATGCATAGTGGTGTGCACCTGTGGTTCCAGCTACTTGGGGGACTGAAGTGGGAGGATTGCTTGAGCCTGGGAAGTCAGGGCCACAGTGAGCAGTGATGGTGCCACTGCACTCCAGCCTGGATTACTGAGTAAGACCCTGTCTCAAACAAACAAACACCAGAAAGCCAGGTGCTCGTGCCTGTAATCCCAGCTACTTGGGATGTCAAGGGAGGATTGCTTGAGCCCAGGAGCTCAAGACCACCCTGAGCAATGTAGCAAGACCCCATTCCCAATAAATAAATCAATAAATCAATACACAAATAAACAAAAAGTTAAACATAGAATTACCATGTGATTCAGAAATTTCACGTCTGGATATATAACCCAAAGAATTAAAAACAGGGCCTCAGAGATATTGAAAGCAATGGCAAAAACTGCAATAACTTTTGCACCATCTAATATTTGCACACCAATGTTTATAGTAACCCAAGTGTCCACCAACAGAGGAATGAATGGCTAGGCAAAATGTGCTGCATACACACAGTGAATGTTACCCATCCTTAAAAATGAAAGGAATCCTGCAGTATGCTGCCACATGGATGAGCCTTAAGGCCATTATGCTAAATGAAATGAGCCAGTCACAAAAAGGCAAATTCTCTGATTCCACTTATATGAGGCACTTAGGGTAGTCAACATCATAGAGACAGGAAGTAGAATGGTGGAGCAGGAGCTGGGGAAAAAGGCATGGGAGTTGTTGTTTGTGGGTATGGAATTTCGTTTGACAAGATGAAGAGTTCTAGAAATGGATGGTGGTGCTGGTTGCACAACATCATAAGTGTATTTAATAATATTGCTGAACTGTATACTTTGATGAATTTTGTTATGTGTATTTTACCACAATTAAAAAAATAAAAACAAAACAAAACCCTTATGCATGGGGGAAAAAATGACTGGATGGAAATAAACCAAAAGTTTATAGTAATTGTGGATTTTTTTCTACTTTCCTGTGCTTTCCAATTTTCCTCTAGAGTACAATCAATAACAGTGGAAAGAAGTCCCCCGAGGCCAGTGCAGTGGCTGAACTGAGAATACACTCACTGACTGTTGCAACCAAGACTCCAGTTCTTGCCTCTCTCCCTGACTCCCCATGCCCACCTCTCCCCTGCAGGAAAGAATACCCGGCAGGCTAGGGGGCTTTCGTTGTTGGGTTATATCTTCATCTTGTCTACTCTGTGAGCCATTTACTTCTCAGGCACAGCTCTGGGTGCAAGGGCAGCCTGTGCCACAGATGTCTGTTGTACAGTGGATTCACATCTGTGGCTGCTGTAATAGATGACCACACGCCTGATGGCTTCAAACAACAGAAATATATCCTGTCACAGCTCTGTGGGCCAGAAGTCTAATCAGGATCATTGGGCCGAAATCAAGGGGTCAGCAGGGCTGTGCTCCCTCCAAAAGCTCTAGGGGGAAATTCATTCCTTACCCCTTCCAACTCATGGTGGCTGCCAGCAGTCCTTGGCTTGTGGCCACATCACTCCAATTTGCCTCCATCACCACATTGCCTTCTCCTCTTCAATGTGTGTAATCCTGCTCTCTCCTCCATCGCTCTGTCTCTATTTATTTATTTATTGAGACAGAGTATTGCTCTGTTGCCCAGGCTGGAGTGCAGTAGCACAATCTCGACTCGCTGCAACCTCCACCTCCAGAGTTCAAGCAATTCTCCTGCCTCAGACTCCCAAGTAGCTGGGATTACAGGCACCTACCACCACGCTCTGTTAATTTTTGTATTTTTAGTAGAGACGGGGTTTCACTATGTTGTCCAGGCTGGTCTCAAACTCCTGACCTCAGGTGATCCACCTGCCTTGGCTTCCCAAAGTCTGGGATTACAGGCATGAGCCACCGCACCCTGCCTTCTCTCTCTTTTTCTCTCTCTCTCTTTTTTTTTTTTTTTAACTGAGATGGAGTCTCACTCTGTCACCCGGGGCCGGAGTGCAGTGATGCAATCTCCCCTCACTGCAACCTCCGCCTCCGGGATTCAAGCGATTCTCTCCTGCCTCAGCCTCCCGAGTAGCTGGGATTACAGACATGCGCCACCATGCCTGGCTAATTTTTGTTTTTAGTAGAGACAGGGTTTCACTGTGTTGGCCAGTTTGCTCTCAAACTCCTGACCTCAAGTGATCTGCCTGCCTCAGGCTCCCAAAGTGCTGGAAGTACAGGCGTAAGCCACTGCACCCAGCTTCTCCTCTGTCTCTCTCTCTCCCCCTCTCTCTCATAAGGGCCCATGTGCTTGCATTTAGGGCCCACTAGGACGATAGAGGATTATCTCCCCGTCTCAGGATCCTTCGCTTAGTCACGTCCACAAAGTCCTTTCTCCTTTACTCCCTTTCATGCAAGGTAATGATCATAGGTTCCAAATTTTTTTTGGGGGACATTATTCAATGTGTCACAACTGGCTTTAAGGATTAAGCAAGGTAGGTGGAGACCAGACCCCCTTGGCTCATGCTCTCGGGCTGCCCCGGGGGATGGCCGGGAAGAGAACCTGGGCTGTGATGGATGAGGGTTCTTCTCAGTTGTGGACCCTCCTGCCTGAGTTCACTACAGTGTCTGGGTCAAGTCGGGAATGGCAGGTAGGGCCAAGCCTGGGTCCAGGCTGGACAAGGGACTGAGGGTTTTGCTCAGAGAAGTTCTTTTCTCTCTGGACCCAGGCATCTCCTGCATTAAGAAGACCCAGTACGTGGGGGAATTTGGGGGCTGCACGAAGCAGCCTCTGAAAGGCAAACCAGAAAGCGTCTCCTGTTTACAAAGGGTTTCTGTGTTAGTTCCCAGGTTCTTGGTTGCCTTGGGCTTGTTACTGGGTCTGCTGTGTGACCTTGGGAAGGCTGCTTTCCCTCTCTGTCCTCAGTTCTGGATGGTCACTGGAGGCTTTGCCAACACCATTATTCAGACCTCATTGCAATCCCCCAAACCCCACCAATCTTTGCTGCCATTCAAGTCTTTGAGAGCCTGGGGAATACTACTTAAAGGCATTTCTTAGAACAAGGTCTCAGGTCAGGCTCAGTGGCTCACGCCTGTAATCCCAACACTTTGGGAGGCCAAGGCGGGAGGATTGTTTGAGCCTAGGAGACCAGCTTGGGCAACATGGCAAAACCTGATCTCTACAAAAAATACACAAAGATTAGCCGGGTGTGGTGGCACATGCCTGTAGTTCCAGCTACTGGGGAGGCTGAGGTGGGAGGATCACCTGAGCCTGGGAGGTTGAGGCTGCAGTGGGCTGTGATCATGCCACTGCACACCAGCCTTGGCAACAGAGCAAGACCCTGTCTCAAAAAACAAACCAACCAACCAAACCAAACCAAAACAAAAACAAAACCCCAAAACATCTCAGATTTTAGCAGTCCAAGGTTCTCCCAGCAGCAGCCCCAGCCATCTGCTTCCCTTCCAGGCCCCGTTGAGGTGTCTCTGAGAATGCTTCCTGTCACCCTCCCTAGGGCCAGGAGGGAGGTGTTAAACCTGGATCTAACTTCCAGACCTGGAAGGGCTCTAGACAAGGTTCCAGCAGCTGCAAGTTGGGTCTGCAGAAGAGCGACCCCAAAGATAAAACTAAGTATCTGAAAAGTAAAGCAATGGTGGGCAGGGTTTTGTTTACAAACACAGCGAACAGTGATGGCATCCGTGTCCGGAACCTATTCTGTGTGTGTGGATGGGGAGGCAGGGTGCCTGCTGACCCGCAGGGACAAGGACTGGGTCTGGACCTGGGGGTGGGGGTGGGGAGGATATGGGGAGTCTCCCCCTCCCTGGCACAAATAGTCCAGGAACTGAGGGGCCTGAGGAGACTTATTCATGGTGGTGTGATTCTATGGGGTGGGGTAAGCGTCAGGGCATGGACCATCTTCAGGCATTAAGGACATTCAGTGATGCTGTATTGGGCTATTTCATTCCATAAAATATCAAAATACCCTCCTCCAGGGCACCTCACCCTTCTAACCACACAGATTCTAAAGTGTTAGTTACCCTTGAGCACAAAAGGGGCTTCAGAACTCTGCTAATTGCTAGTTTATTGTACATACTTTAAATATCATTCTTGATTATTCCCAAATTCCGTGTGCCCCGCTTGCTCTTATCTTCCTGGCCAGCAGGTGGCAGCACAGGAGCATTCAAGATTCAGGGTTGCAGGAAAAAAGGCGCAAAACGTTGGTGGTTCAGTTAAACTGCAGGGACCCCACTTCCTGGTTTTGTGGTGGTGCCCTGCTTACCACCAGGCACCCACCCACACACCACATCCCAGTGAGTGTGGGCAGGGGAGACCAAGGGAAGAGGATGACTCCACCTCTGGGAGCTCATTTGGGAAAGACGGCATTTGGGGGTATGTCGAGTGCCGTCCTGGAAACTTTTTCCCCAAACCTGGGTCACATGTAATGAGATAATGCATTTATCTGCTCTGCTATAAGTGCTTAGCCAGTGTTAGCTGTTCATACACATACTTCACTTCATTTAATCCTTACAACAAACCATTAGGTGAGTCTTAGCAGTCCATTTTACAGATGAGAAAATTGAGGCTCAGAAGGTTGGCTTCTGTTGTCCAGCATCACATGACAAGAGAAAGCAATGTGGGGCTTTGAACCCAGGTCTCAAAGTCCAGCTGTGCTCTCCTTCTAACTGGCAAGCAGATAGATGCTGAATCACAAAACTTTATCAAACAACACACACAGATACTTCTCAAGGAGAATGTGGGGCTATACCTCCCAAGGGGACACAGGGCACAGGAGTGGGTAGGCCCAGAGTTTTCCTGGGGGAGGTGTGATTTCAGAGGAACATGGGTCAGAGACGAGGGTGTGTGGAGGGAGGGGATGTTGAGGACGAGAGCTGGTCCCAGCTGCTGGGCTGGGAGGCAGGAGACCAGACTTGCATTTCGTTTCTACTGTCCCATTGCTGTGTGACCTTGGGCAGGTCCTGGCCCTCTCTGGGCTTTCCTTTCCTCATTTGTGGATGAGAGCATCTCATAGGTCCTTGCTGGTCCCCACCATCCCAGAAATCCAGAAGCTCCAGTACTAAACCCTCTCATGAACAAAAGAGAACCAAGCCCATGCCTCATGAAGCTGGTGCTGGGATTAACCAAGGCCACGGACAGAAATGTCAGTTGGCCTGCATAAAACAGCTCAGCCCTGAGGCTGGGCCACATGGGGCCCTGGGGGCAGCCTCGAGGAGGCTATTCCTGCCCTGGTCCCATCTGAGGGTTCACCTATCACAGGTGAGGCTGTGTAGGAAGCAGATGCTGTGGTGGTTAGTAGTGGAGTCAGGAGGAAGCAGCTTGCAGCATGGGGAGCCGGCAGCCTGGGACGCAGGCCTGTGCTGCCTCTGCCAGTCCATGGGATCCGAGCAAAGACCACTCTGGGTGGAGACGACCAGGGCCTGGGCCCCTGTCTTGCTCAGCCTCTAATCGGCCCTTTGTGCTCCCTACCCTGAAGAGTGTGAGTGAGCCGGGCTAGAAAGTTGAGGCGTCCTCAGGAGGCTGTCCTCGAACCACACTCCTCAGAGCAGCTGGGCAGTGAGTTCTGTCTCGAAGGGGGACCTGTCCCATCAGGAAAGGGGTAGGCCTGTGGGGGGCCTTGACCACCCTGTCCTTCAGGGTGGGAAATCCAGGAATCAGCACCCCCACTCCCGTAGGCCCAGGAAAGGCCTGGTGGGGAAAGGCTGAATCTGTAGGGAACCACACGCAGCAGGTCAGAGCCCAGGGGTGTGTGCGTGTGTGCGTGTGCACGTGCTGGGTGTGCACAGGTGTGCACAAGGGCATGTGCACGTGCTCAGTACGGGTGCATGTGTGTGGATGTGCACATGGGAGTATGTGTGTGCAGGTATGGGGTGTGTGGGTGTGTGAAGTGTGCAGCATGAGTGTGTGCCCATGTGTATGTGAATGGATGCATATGTGTGTGCATGCATGTGTACATATGCACACGTGCAGTATCCTGTGTCCCTCTGGCCTTCAGGCAGGGGCTTCCAGCTTTGGGCACCTCTGGCAGGTGGCAGCGTGGTCTAGCTGCCTGGAGTCGGCCCTGTTCTCTGGGAAGGGGACTGGCAGAGTAAGAGGAGGCTTCTGGGCAGGAACAGGGACATTGGGCCATCAGAAGGCACAGCAGCAGCAGCAGGGCAAGATCTAGGAGACTTGACTCTGTGCTGGGCACTGGGCTCAGCTCCTCACCCATATGGCTTATTACTTACCGCAACCCCTGGGGCAGGCAGTGTTATCACGCCCACTTTATGGTAAGGAGACTTTTGCATCCTCAAAGTCACACAGTTAGTAAGGGGGACATTCAGCCAGCCAGTGCATTCATACAACAGATGTTTTATTGAGTACCTACTATGTCCCAGGTCCAGTGCATGATGAACAAAACAGGACGAAGTCTGCCTCAGAGGACATGCTAGAGATGGGGATCGGGGGTTGAGAAGCATGGCGGTAAGTGAAGTTTGTTGGTTGGTAAAGTTGCTTCAGTTTTTCCTGCCCCAGACCAGGATTGGCCAGGGCAGCAAGGTAGAGGTTGAGTCTCCGGGTGTGGTCAGGTGGGCCCAGGGCTCAGGGAGGGGAGCCTGCAGGGCCCCCAGCTGAATGTGTGTGTCAGGATTGGAGGCAGGACCTACCTTGGGCCCCTGGCACCTTGAAGCTTTGGTCTCCCTCTTTCCCACCTCCTCCTGGCCCTGCCAAGACAAGAGGCTAAAGCCAGACTCTAAAGGTGTTCAGCCTGGGGTGGGGGTGGAGTCCCTCAAAATGGCAGATGCCTGTTCCCACCCCAAACCTGTCAACTCAGAATCTGTGGGGCCGGGAATCCAGATTTTTGGCAGGTACCGCAGTGATTCTGACCGGCAGCCATGCTTGGGTAGCTCTTTCTAAACCCTCAAGCTGTCTCTCGACCCAGAGTCCTTGCCCAGCCCCATCTGTGAAATGGGCAGAGTCGCTGCAGAGTGTTCTTGGGAGGAAGAAGAAAGGTCCTGCCCATCACCTGCCTCCAGCCCCAACCCCACACTCCTTTCCTGGGCAGGGCGGAAGAGCCTGGAGGATGTAGGGGTGTGTGGGGGGACTCACATAGTTTTTCCAGTTCACACATAGAAGGCAGCTGTCCCTGTGTCTTAGCTTGGGCTCCCTGGGAATGAGCCTCAGGAGCATGCTGGGTGGGAGGTGCTGGGCAGTGGTCTCAGGGGAGATGCCTGACAGGAAGTGAGGGCTGTAGGAGGGTAAGGATGAAGCCAGGCCTCAGGGCCAGTCGGCTGCGGCCCCAGTGAGCCCTCAGGAACTCTGGAGCTGGGGTGTCCTTCATAGAGGGGCCCGACATTGGTCAGTCCTGGCTGTGGCCACACTGGGGAACCAGCACGGGGAGGGGGTGGTGAAACTTGGGTGACCAGGATGACTTCCCAGTGAGAAGCAGAGCTGAGAGCTACCTGGGCACCGTGATGCCACTGCACCCTGGGCTGCTGTCCACCCCAGGCCTGGCCTTGGGACCCTGTGAGCACCTCAGTTCTGCTGCCCAAGCACGGTGCAGCAAGCTGGGGGTTGGGGAAGAGGAGTGGAGGCAGCAGATCCAGGCCTTGTAGGCCCTCACCTCCCCATCAGGTCTGGATGCTGGGAAGGGGGAGGCCTCCCGACCCAGACCCTCCCTGAATCCCCTCTCCTTGGAGGCAGGTATTGGCCTCCCTGCAGGCCTGCGGAGCTCCAGGTCTGAATCCTCAGAGCCCTCAGACTGTGGATTTTTGGGAAAGAGAAGTTTCTTCATCCTGACCTCCTGCTTTGGGGGATGTGGGGGCTGGGGGGCCAGGAGGCCTCGGCTCTGTCCAGCCCTTCCCCTCAGGCCTGGCAGAGGGTGCAGCTGCCCTCGGCAGGCCCTGTGACGCAGGCCAGCAGCAGGGAGGCTGCCCAGGCTGGGGCTGAGCCAGGGCCTGCAGAGGGCCCTCTGTCCAGGCCAGATGGCCTCTGCTCCAGTGGGAGGGGCTGCCAACACCTCCGCAGTGGCCTGGCCAGGTTCTCCAAGCTTCCTTTGTCCAGCGGGGCCTTCAGCTGCTGTGTACCGAGGGGCTGCACTTCCTCCCTGGCAAGTGGGGCTTTGAGATGCCCACCCCCTGCACTGCCTCTCTGGGCCTCTCTCCCCACTCCAGGGCCCACCCAGGCCCACCAAGTCTCACATCAACACGGACCAAGGCCCTGCAGGAAGCCTGTGAGGTGGCCTGGGCAGCGGGGCCTTCCCTCATAGCATCCCCTCCTCTGCAGTTCAGGCTGGCCAACTCCTCATTCATCCATTCATCCATCCATTCATTCCTCCAGCAAATAAAACAAGCACCTGTAACACTGCCGGGCCTGTTCTGAGCCCTGAAACTACACAGATGAACAAGATGGGCAAGGCCCCTGGCTTCCAAAGCTGACCCTCTACTGGCGAAGACTGGAAAACTAAGAAACACGGTGCCTGGTCGTGTGATTGAGACAGGGATGCTTTAGGAAAGGCTGCAAAGAGGAAGAGCCAGCCAGGCCAAGTTCATGGGGCGTGGTAAGGAAGGGGCAGAAAGGTAGTTCCAAGTAGAGGAAAAAGCACGGGGGGTATGGTGGGTCTGGCGTGTGCTTGTGGCAGTAGGGGTTTGGAGGGGTGGAAGAGGGCTGTTGGGCTGGAACCCCAAGGCCTTGTAGGAACTGGGTTTGATTCTGCAAGGCTTTCACTAGGGGAGCAACACAAACATAGCTCACGTGCAGGGGGCTCTTTGGACAGGCAGGGCATTGTGCCAATCTCCTGACATAGGCCAACTCACTCAAACTTCCCAAAAACCAGATGGTAGGTCCTATTATCCCATTTCACAGACAAGAAAACGGAAGCACTGAATGGATAAGTCATTTGCTCAGTGAGATACTCCATGTCAGTGGTAGGGCTGGGATTTGTGATAGGCAGCCTGGCTGTAGAGCCCTAACCACTGAACCACACTGCCTCTTGGGATACACTTTCTTCCCCTCCAAAAACGCCTCCTCCAGGAAGCCTTCTCATCCCAGAGTTTGTCTGCTCTGATTAAGCAACACATCAGCACCCTATCTGGCCTAAAAGCCTGTAAAGTCCTTAGGAGGTCATCTTGTCCATGCCCCTGCCTCCAGATGGACATGGTATTATAAGTCTCATTTTGCAGATGAGACTACAGAGACCAAAAGAGGCTTAAACATTACCTAGAGTCAGTGAGGGAGGCCATGGTCTCCTGAATTCTTCCACCCTGGCCCCAACTTCTCCAACCCCTCCTGCCCTCTTTGAGACAATTCTAAGGTTGTTTCTTGTCTGCCCACCCCTCCCCCAGCTAGACAGAGGCCTTCCCTGTGCCCACCACATGGCGGTGCACACAGTAGGGGCATACTCAATGTCTGAAGATGGAATGGGTGGTGCTTACAGGAACGTGCTGGACTTGGTGCTGCTGCCTGGGAATCTTGAGCAGAGACATTTTGCAGAATGGATGTGAGCTGGGGAGGAAAGGATGCTTAGGAGTTTCCTAGTGAGTCAGGGAGCCAGGTTGGAGTGTTTCTGCCTGGAGAGGGAAGTGCATCCCAGCTGGAGGGAACAGCATATGCAGAGAGAGCGGGTGGGGAGGACAAGGAGTTCCGTCTGACCTGAGCATGGAGAGAAGATGGGCCATGAGCCTAGGGTGGGTGGCAGGGATGGTATGGAGGGCTGTGTGCCACGCTAAGAAGCTGCCACTCTGGATTGGGAAGGGATTGGGCAGGCAGGTAGAGGGGAGTATCTGCCCTGTGAGCCCTGGATGCAAATCCAAACCTTGCTGCTTGAACTTGCACAAGTCGTAGGCCCTCTTGGAGCCTCAGTTTCCCCCCTTCATTATTTGGGGGTGGTGCCCATTCCTAAGGACCCTCCGAGCCCTGTACACACTTATTCTGTGGTTGCTGCTCTCTTGCACTCTCAACAAACAGAGAGGCTCCTTGGGTAGATATGAAATCTCTTTAATGCCCTGATTTATTGTTGCCATGCATGGCTTTGCTCTGCAATGTTCCACCAGCCCTTTGAGAGGCGTGTGTCTCAGGGCCTCCAGTTCACAAGGGAGCCTGGGTCGACATGCTCTTTCTTACTTTCAAACCCTTCCTCTTGTGGAGTCCTGCCCAGGGCAGGCCAGCGTCGTGGGCCTGGGCCTGGGCATGGACGTGGCCCAGCTCTGAGGGCGGGGGCATCAGGGGCATGAGTGGGATCAGCATGGCCATTGGCATCAGTGGCATCAGTTCCTCCGAGGCCCCAGGGGGGATGAAGGGCAGCTCATTAGGATCCAGGTGGGCCTCACTGCAGCCCTCGGAGCTATCACTGCGGTCCTCTGGATTGGTGGCTTCATTCTCAGACATGGTGACAGTCTCAGTGGTGTCTTCTCCAGGGTTGCTGTCTAAGTCCCCTGCTCCTCGGCTGGTGCCTCTCTCAAGTGTGCTGGTTGTGTGGGCGTCTGCTGCACCCTCCTGCTTCTGCCTAGAGTCAGCTGAAGGGGCACAGCCGAGCCCAGGCATCTTAGCTCTGCCCTGGCCAGTCCAGAAGAGGCTGAGCTCTTGGCGGCAGGCGGCCACAGCCAGGCTGGTGAGCAGGGTGCTGGACACTAGGTAGAGCAAGGCAGGTTGGCCCATCTGCATAAGGACCATGGCCATGAATGTGACCAGCAGGCCCACGGCATAGGCCACGGTGCAGGCCACGAAGTAGACCAGATGAGAGTGGACTTGCACATCAAAGCGGCAACAGTAAGCAACCAGGAAGCCGGGGACCACGATGTCACCAAAGCCAAGGATGGAGAAGGGCTGGCTGCACAGGGTCAAGGCGGAGACTCTTAGCCGGGGCACTTTCAGCACCATGGGCAGCCTCTCATGGCTTGAAGACTCTGCAGGGCCTGAGGCGACCTGTGCCATGATGCTCTCACCAGTTTTGGTGAAGAAGGGGGTGACGAAGACAAAGAAGACGTCAAAGGCCAGCAGGGCCAGCAGGAAGGAGGAGCAGTTCTTGAGAGTGGGCAGCCGCACGCGGTGCAGGACGAATAGGCAGTAGGAAATGCCCAGTGCGTCCTGCAGGAGCCATGCCCAGCGGTCCTCGTTGCGGTAGACCACCCAGAAGATGATCACGGTTGCGCACAGGCTTGCCAGCAGCAGCAGGGGCAGCGGCAGAGAGGCCCTGAGGCCGTGCGGAGGGTTCTGGTATTGCCACAGGGGCAGGCGGCACACCAAGGGTGACAGGCAGCTGTAGAGGCCAATGCCAGCACCCAGGCCAAAGATCCCGATGGTGACATAGACAAAGTGGTCGTAGAAGAAATAGAGCAGCAACATGAGCGAGCAGGACACGGTGACCACCACGCCCGTCATGGCCGGTGTGAAGTCCACTGGGATGTCCTCGTTATCTTCCTTCTGGGCTCCCTCAGCTGCTGCTGCTTCCCGCGGCCGACGGTGACCACCAGGCCCCCCTCCTCTTCGGGCACGGCGCCGCTGTAGCCGATTGGCTTCGGTCAGGCCGGCCCAGTAGCCGCCTGCGGCCACCGTGCCCACAGCCAGGATGAAGATGAGCAGCATGTTGTAGTCGATGATGGGCTCAGGGGGCGCGTACATGGCCACACGGACGATGGCCTCCCCGTGAGTGTGGCTGAGGATGTCCAGCATGTCCGTGTCGTGGAGCACAGCCACAGGGATGGTGAGGTCTGCCAGGGGCTGGCGGGGATCCTGGTGCACCAGGGTGGTGTCTGAGCACTGTTGGTCACTGACCCGGCCCACGATGAGCAGCCCATGGGCACCTTGGCCCTGAGCCAGCCAGCCTTTCGTGTGGAAACTGCAGTTACCCGTCATGACCATGGCGGTGGTCTGGCGGAGGGGCCGCTGGCTGGGGGAGCTGAGCTGGGCCTGGTGGGGGGAATCCTCGCCTGGGCACCAGGGTGTTTTGGTGCCGTCATACAGGGGAAGGAGTGGGGCGTGGTGCAGGTCCCGGGGGAGGGTGACGTAGTCGGAGCTGAACAGGATACAGTAGTCCTTGCTCCAATTCTCTGACACCACGTGGGCCACGCCATACTTTCCCCGGGCCATGGTGCTGATCATGAGGAGGAAGCCCACGGGGAGGAGGAAGCCCAGGCACGCCATCCTCAGCTCCTATTGCAACATCCCCAAGGGGCAGCCCAATCCCCCTCCTAGGGGCGGGCGTGGCCCTTTGTCACAGAGCAGTCTGGACACCTATCCTGGAAACCAGGGCCACACCTACTTAGTCATAAAGCTGTGTGGTCCTCAGCTGAGGGCGCTGCTGTGGGGCACAGGGTCCCTCTAGAATGATGTCCCCCAACCCTGGGAGACCAGGGGAGAGGTCATCTGGACCCTGCTCTCTGCCCAGACCCTAGTGGGATTAGACCAGGTACTTTGAAATAAAAGGTGTGAGGATGGGATCTGCAGGGCCAGATAGGATTTGGAACCAACTTTTCTCCTTACCCATGGGGAACCCCGCCCAATGTCACTCCTCTCTAGGCCTGTTTCTTTAGCTGTAAAGAAATAAGGACATTGGGCCAGAGAGTTTCTAAGGTCCCTTGGAGCTCTGAGCTCAGTAACATTGAGCACTTTTACTGAGGGCTTACCTGGTGCCAGGTACCCTAGCTGTACCTATTGTACAGCTGCAAGGAGGTGTCATTATAACTGCCCAGCCTGAGGCTGTCCCTCAAAATCGGTCCCCATTTCTACCAGGCGCATGACCAGAATTCATCTCCAACTCCACTTGCAGTTGGGAACAGACAGGTGACCAGGAGAAATTGAGCAAAAATGATGTGAACTCTTTACATCAGGGGCTTAGGCTGACAGACTGTGGGGCTCCTGGTTTGCCCTCTCTTTCCCTTTTTCAGGAGTCAGAACAAGGACAGGCCTGTGATGTGTCTGTCTGTGACAAGGAGGACAATGCCCTAAGGAATGGAGAGGAAGAAAGTGAAGGGAGCCAGGTCCCTGGATGTCCATGTGAAACAGTAGCCCAGGATGTGCACTGTGGACTGCTACAAGAAAGAGAGAGACTTCATCTTCTTTAAGGCATTGATTTATCATGGGTCTCTTTGTTATAGCCACTTAACGTTACCTTAATACGCCCACTTCACGGATAAGTAAAACTGAGGCTTGGAGAAGCTCACATTGACACAGCAAAGAAGGCTGGGACTCTTGTGCTGGTTAAATGGACCTTGATGTCTCCCAAATGTTTTCATGCTGGATGCTGAGCCACTCTCCTCGCTGCAACTCTGAGGCCAGGCAGACTTCCCACTGGAAAGAGAACTCGAACACTGGTAAGAGGTGAATTTGAAGTCAGGAGCCCCAGGTTTTGGCTCTGCAGGTTTGCACCCAGCTCCGTGGTGTGTGCTCTCACAGGTCACCCAGGACCTCCTGTCCAGGCCTCCTCAGGCCACCCATGATGGAGTGGAGTTGAGGAATGAGGTTTTCAAAGCAGTTAGCATGTGGGAGAGTAACCCTGGGGCCTCCGGAACCAGAAGGGAGGGATTCAGGGGCTGGAGCTTGGCAGTCCAGGTTCCGTTGTCCTCATGTTCTCCCCACTGGCCTGGCCTGTCACTCCAGCCTCTGCATAAGTTGTCACATGGCATTCTCCCTGTGTGTCTCTGTGTCTCTTCTCTTCTTTATAAGGACATAGTCATAATGGATTAGGGCCCATCCTAATGAAACCATCTTAACTTGATTATGTCTGCAAACACCCTACTTCCAAATAAGGTCACACCGACAGGTACTGGGGTTTAGGACTTCAACATGACTTTTTGGGGGCACAATTGTGGACAGCCCCACAACACACATGTAATTTTAACCTCTAAGGAGTCAGCATGCTTATTTATGTGTTTGTTTATTGATTGATTGATTGATTGATTGAGACAGGGTCTTGCTGTGTTGCTTAGGCTGGAGTGCAGTGGCACAATCTCAGTTCACTTCAACCTCCACCTCCTGGTTTCAAGCATATCTCTCCCCTCAGCCTCCCGAGTAGCTGGGATTACAGGCGTGTGCCACAATGCCCAGTTAATTTTTGTATTTTTAGTACAGATGGTGTCTCACCATTTTGCTCAGGCCGGTCTTGAATTCCTGGCCTTAGGTGAATCGCCCACCTTGGCCTCCCAAGGTGCTGGGATTATACGCATGAGCCACTGTGCCTGGCCAATCACTGATGTTTCTCATGATGTTTCTCAAGAACTCTCCTTCTTCTTCTTCTTTTTTTTTTTTTTTCTGAGACGGAGTCTCACTGTCCGCTAGGCAGCCTGGAGTACAGTGGCACAATCTTGGCTCGCTGCAACCTCTACCTCCCAAGTTCAAGCGATTCTCCTGTTTCAGCCTCCAAAGTAGCTGAGATTATAGGTGCCCACCACCCCACCCGGCTGATTTTGTATTTTTAGTAGATATAGGGTTTCACCATGTTGGCCAGGCTGGTCTCAAATTCCTGACTTCAGATGATCCAGCCACCTTGGTCTCCCAAGGTGCTGGGATTACAGGCGTGAGCCACCGTGCCTCTCCTTCTATTACAGGTCCGTCTCTTACGGTCCCATGCTGCTTTCCTTGGGAAACTCACAGGGATGAAACATCATCTCCAACATCCGCTGTTGATTCTTTGAACTGGAGGGCGAGTTTAAAGGGCCCTGTGAAGTGGTCAGCAAGTGGAACCCCCCTGAGATTCTGACAATTCTCTCCCACCCAGTTATTTACACTCGTCTTACCCACACCTAATTTGCCAATATTTTTGGTGATTCAACTGTAAAGTATCTTTCAAAACATTAGACTGAATTTTCGTAAGAAACATCTCTCCTTGTTAGTGCACTTCTGATTCATCAGTAATGTAACATTTAGTTAGATTACAACAGTAATTACAATGACAAGTGAACTGTCAGAAACATGTTCGGGAACAAATGCAAGTGACTGGCAGACAAACCACCAGCCGGTGTGAGGAGAAGCAGGCAGAGCCCGGGGGGGAGGCTGCCAGCTGTCCCTTCCGAGTGCTCCCATTTCAAAGGGGAGGTTGGCCAGGAGGGTGGTTAGGAGAGGGAGGCTCACCCATAGGGTTCTTATCACAGAGTACAGCAGTATCTAAACTGGGTGCACCTCTCTGAATCCGAGCACATAGATGCTGGGCACAGCAGGGCAGGAGGGCAGGCAGCCCCCGACAGACGGCTGCGATAGTAAAACCTTTTCTGGCCCCCCAGCAATGAACAGGCAACCTAGGCTTTCACTTGGGGCCCTGTTCTCCACCCAGGGAGTAGTGGATCTTTTAAAAAACAAGAACCAGCACATCCACTTTGTCACAAAACCCAATCACAAGCTTTGTCGAGGATATAGGGAAGCTGGGACCCTCATACACTGCTGGTGTATGTAAAATTGTGCCGCCGCTGCAGGAAGCGGCTTGGCGACTCCTAGATAAATTAAATGAAGAGTTACCATATGACCTCGCACTTCTACTCCTGGATATATATATCCCAAAGAATTGAAATCAGGCCTTCAAACAAAAGCGTGTCCATGCATGCTCACAGCAGGACCATTCATAATAACTTGGAATAGGTGGAGAGAACCCAAACGTCCATCCGCTGACGAATGGAGAAACTGAGGTCTCTCCACACAAGGGAATCGCATTCAGCCATAAGGAGGAATGACGTTTTGATACCTGCTACCATGTGCATGGACCTTGAAAACGTTATGCTAAGTGCAAACACATTATGCTAAATGAAGAAGCCAGACACAAAGGGACACATATTGTACGATTAATTCTGCTTACATGAAACAGCCAAAACAGGCAGATCTGCAGAGGCAGAGAGCAGATGCGTGGCGGGCAGGGGCTGGGGGAGGGGAGAATGAGTGCCTGAGGGGTGTGGGGTTTCCATTTGGGATGATGAAGACGTTCCAGAACTTTTTCTCTCTCAGCGGTGACAGTTGCACCACATTGTGTATTTAAAGTCACCAAATTGTGCACTAACATGGTTGAAATGGGACTTTTTTGGGGGATGGAATTTCGTTTTTGTCCCTCAGGCTGGAGTGCAGTGGCACAATCTCAGCTCACTGCAACCTCCACTTCCCAGGTTCAAGTGATTCTCCTGCCTCAGCCTCCCGAGTAGCTGGGATTACAGGCACGTGCCACCATGCCTGGCTGATTTTTGTAATTTTAGGAGACACAGGGTTTCACCATGTTGGCCAGGCTGGTCTCAAACTCCTGACCTCAAGTGATCCACCCACCTTGGCCTCCCAAAGTGCTGGGATTACAGGTGTGAACCACTGTGCCCAGACGAAATGGAGCAACTCCAGTCCCCTCTAGCTGCTCTCTCCTCAGGACGGGTCTCATTTTAGTTCTTCTGGACTCCCTCAGACCAGCACATGCCCCAATTTGGGGGTCTGCACAGACACCTCAAGCAGAGCTTGCTCCTGCCCCTTCTCCCAGATCTACCCGTGGATCTACCCAGGGCTCAGAAGGCTCATTCCCTCCGAGACCCTGCCTGGGACCCCGCTCACAGAAGGCTTTCACGGGTATGTTTGATCACTGCTTCCCCAGGTCCCCCATCCCTGTGCCCACCCCCATCCATCAGCCCTGGAATCGCTCCTCTGGTGGCCACTTGGAGCCCTGGTCAGTGTCTTCACATGAGTGGCTGATGCCCCTTGGGGCCATAGCCCACTGCCAGGCTGAAATCCTGCTCCAAGACTTCAGCCCTGCCACCCTCCCCACCCCCACTGACCTCCAGATTCAACTCCTTTCCTGGAGGGCACCCCCTGCATCTGCGACTTTGCTCCCCACAACCCCCCCTCCCTCCCCGCACCCTACTGCCCCCTCAGCTATGGACTGGGTTCTCAGGGTGGCTGCCTAGAGCAGGCTGGGATAATGTCTCTGCTTTCTACTTGAGGACCTACGTATACCTGGAACATGTAACTTCATTACACAGGGCAGCAAGGGCAACAGACCCCGGGCAGCAGGTCTCAGGAAGGGTGGGGAAGGGGCCTAATTCACCTGGCCCCTCACCTGCCCCTGGTGCCCTGCCCAGCAGCTTCCCCACTGCATGTTCTAGAGTGGATTGCCGTCCACTCCCTCCCCCTTCCCCTGTATTGAGGGTGAGCCAGGCAGGCCCACTGGCTGCTGCCCCCATGACCCCTCACCCTAGCTGATGCCTGCCATGCCCCCAACCTGGGCTCCTTAGGCACCTAAGAGGCCCCCACCCCTTCTTCTGCCCCACTTGCCTTGGCCCAATAGGCAATGAGGCTGGGCACCAGGGATCAGTCCAGGACCCCTTGGAGGGACAGAAGCTGGTAGGGCTGCTATCTGGCAGCCAAGGGTGGTCTCTGGCCTTCTCTCCAAATAATGGTCTCATTGGTGTTCCCAACCCACTGAGAGTTTTGATAAATATATACAGCCCAGGTCTCTGTTGAGCCTGGTCTGCCAGCAGGACCTGCAGGGGCTGGTGAGCTGAGGGCAAGGGTGGGAGGTGATGCTCCCAGGTAGAGCTGGGATGGGGCTGGGGACGGGAGACTGGCAGCTGGAACTGGCTTGGAGGCCCGATTTGGGGAGTGGCCTGCCCGAGGCCCACGCTCTGCAGGCTCCAATTCCTTCAGCTAGCTCATCTCCGAATGCTGTTTGACCACAGACGGGGGATGGAAGGATTTCCCTGGGGAGGGGATTGGAAGGGGCAGTGGGGCTGGGAGGACAGCCTTACTAAAAACTCCCACTGCATAGGGGTTAAGCTTCATGGAGGCCTAGTGTGGCCTCCCTGGCTTTTCATCCATCCGTGGGTGCCATCAGGCAGGTATCTTAACCTCTCTGGGCTTTATTTACCTTATCTGTTAAATGGAGCTAACAGTCCCTGCCTCATAGTAAAGAGTCAATGAGATAAACATGTGAGGGGCTAAGCAGCACCTGATGCCCGGTAAACAATCAATAATGATCAGTGTGGCTGTTAGCAAATTGTAGAAAGCATTCCCTTCGGTTTGAAGCAAGTGTGGGCAGCTGAGTTTGAAGTCAGTTGGCAGTTTGGATGAGGTGGCTCTGAGCTACCCCTGGGCTGGAGGCCAGCGGCACCCTCCCTGGCTGGCATGTAGGGAGGCCCAGTGTGGTTGATGGTGGCCCTGGCTGCACTGTTTGAAATGAAGCATCATTTTAAGGAGTGGGGGTGTGGAGGATGTCAGGAAGCTGGGGAAGGAGATACTGGATCCACAGAACTCATTGCTTCCACCCAGCTGGGCTCAGCGGCTGGACACTGGTGGGGCCATCTTTGGGAACGTCCCATCTTCACGTGGGGCACGTCCCAGATCAGTCCGAGACCCTGAGGCCTCCTTGCTGCCCTCTTGCCACAGAGCTCTTCATTGGCTCTGGCCTCCCAGGACCCAAGCCCCAAAGACTTCAGTTCACTGAGGGGTGAAAAAAGCCTTAGACTTGGAACCAGACCTTCAACCTCAGGGGAGCTACCAGGCCTCAGCTTCCCTGGCTGCAAAACAGGTGGGTTACTGCCTCTGTGGGCTAGTGGAGGATTAGAAGACAAATGTTATAAGGACATTTGTGGATGGCAAAGTAATCTACAATACCCACAATGAAAGTATTAGTCTATGGATTCAAAACCCAGCTCATCCGCTAACACGTGGTTTTCCCAGTCTGACTCCCCACCCAGTCCTGGTCCCAGGAGAGCTGAGCCATCAGTAGCAGGGGGCTAGAGAAGAAGGCCTGGAGGCGAAGCTGAGGACCTCTGGGCAGGGGCTGTGCTGTCACACTAAGGGACGGGGAGGGGGTGGCCTGAACTGGAAAAACAGTGGGGCTTTTCCTCCACTGCTGTTCTGTGCCCATGAGGGAGGATGTCAAGGAGAAATGGGCTTAGGTGGGGGTAGCATTAGGGGACCGCAGCCTTTGGGCATGGCGTGGAGAGAAATTCTTCCAGGCATGAGGTCTTCCGGGTCTTGGAGGGCCTCCAGTGGCCCTCCCCCACCACTGCAGCCTGGAGGGCCCCCAGTAGCTCCCCCAACTCTGTGTAGTCGCATGTGTGTTTTTTGGCTCATCACACCCCACTCACTCCCACAGGGGCCTCGCCACCCCAAGCTGAACCGGAGCAGAATGGCCCAGGTGCCTGGTCTCAGGGATGCCTTCTCTGCGCCGAAGCCCAGAGCGCACGTCTGCCACGGGAGACAGAACTCTGGGCCTCTGAGCTGCAGGTTCTGAGGCTCAGACGTTTCCGGCTGTGCCCTGAAGCAGTCCCTCCACCCTCAGATTCTCTGAATGGGAGGGGAGCCCCAGGCTCCATCTGCCTGCCCAGGGATTCCGCCTCCAGCTTCTCCGATGACCCCCAGACTTGTCTTGGAGCTGTCCTCTTAGTGGCCTTCCAGAGCCAGAGGCTCTGAGCTTTGTGTATTTTGGGGTACCGGGGGTCCCCCCTGGGGTGGCTGCTCATCTCCTTTTCACCCAAGGCCTAGCACAATGCTGAGCACACAGTAGGTGCCCAGGTACCTGGCAGTGAGAGCTGCCAGGAAGCCCACGGAGGAAAGCGGGATGCAGCCAGGCTGTGCTTACATATACTTCCTAGTCTGTACCATCCCTTCCCTGTCTCCCCCCAATCCCCACCCTCTCGGCTCCTCCAACCCTGTGGTGCGCCCCCCATCCCATCCCCACCAGCGTTGTCTCAGGAAAGCCTTGCCTTCTCACGTCTCTGCCTTCACTGGGTGACAGATTTGGGAAAGCCGTCTCTGTTGTGGCCATTAGAGACTCAGGTCACTTCTGGTCTCTCCGGGCAGCCAGGATCCTTTACTGGGCTTTTCTCCACTTCCCACAATACCCCCAAGTTGTGCTGGAAGCCTCCAGCCTGCCTCTGTCATGGTGCTCCCTGGGTCTTCCACCCCATCTCTCTACTTCAGGGCACAGAGTTTGGAGAATTGGCAGAGCAGAGTACCCCACAGGGCCTTCAAGCATATCCTTAGCTACCCCCGAGCCCAGGCCCTTCCCAGTGAAGCCTGCCCTCCCTCAGCAGGAGCTGCAGGGCTCTTGGCACTGCATTGACTTTGTCTGTTCCTGGTGTCCTGATACTGCAAGCTCTTGTGTGCGCCTGGGTGCGCAAGTGCACATGTGCATACATACGCCCCACCCATGGACCCTCCTCCCTGGTTAGAGAGACTCAGAGGCAAGGCCCGGGCTTCAGGGGGGCCCTGTGTCGAGTTCTGGTGTTCCATCCACACCCCCTGCCCCTCCAATGCAGCACACACTGGCTTCCACCCACCTGCGCGTTTCTGTGCCTGAGAACTCTCTCTGGCCCTCTGTAGCCTGATGTGGGAATGTGGAAGAATTCATGTCCCCCTGGGAGCAGCCCTCAACCCACAGCTGATGGGAGATGGTGGATAAATACCCCAGCTCCCTCACCTGTTGGGTGGGATGAGGGAGGGCTTCCCCAGCAGAAGGGAGCTCCAGGCACCCACAACAGTGTTGGAGTGTTGGTCCTGCCCCAGAGGCCACCCAGGGCTACAAGCCTCCAGCTCAGAGTTGGGGGCACTGAAGCCAGCATGCAGGGGAACGCAAGAGTGTGCTGCCCACATCAGAGCGGCACTGGCCAGGGCTGGGGCATACCTGTCTCTTGCTCACGGGCTACTGTGTTCCTCTCTAGCTTCCCCCTTTCCCCTGCCTTCCTTGCCTGGCTTCACTCCCTGTTGCCCTCTCTGTACTCCCCTTCCCTCGCGTTTGCACAAGAAACCTCAGGGTCTCAGGGATGGTCTCTTGTGGTGCCCAAGCGGAGACAGCTGCATTTCTGGCCTGTCCGGTGGTCCTGCGCCCTAATTGTGCTTCCCATTCCTCAGCTCAGCTTCTGCCCAGGGCTGGGACACACTCCTGTCTCCTTTGTTCCTTCCCCTGACCCATGGTGTCCCTCCTCTGCATCCTTAACCGTGGTCCTCCTCTCCTTCTGACCTCCTCACAACAAGCTCTCCCTAACTAAGGGGACCCTGGCCAGATCCACCTGTTCCTCGAAGCCCTCCCTTCTGCCCTCACCCCTCTCCTGGCCCTCGGGGGCTCTCCTGGCACCATCCTTGCCGGGGTGAGAGTGGGGTCAGGTTTCCCAGCAACACAGCAGCCCCTGAAAGCTGGGAAATGGCTCCCACTTCTGTGAGACACCCTCTCCATCCAGCCCCCTGTGGAGTCCAGGCCTTCACAAATGCTGGTTGAAAAGATAAATATTATTATTTATACCAGCCACCCGCTTCACAGCCGATACCCTCATCTTCTAGTGCCCCCCAAAGCCCTGCTCTGGCTGTCCAGTCCCTCTGGACATGGGCAGGTCAGTGGGGGCTGTAGCCAGTCCACACCTAGAGTGTAAGCAGCATGTTGTCCCAAGAGCCACTTGGGCAGGAGCCTTCTCCTGGCTTGTTTAGCTAGTGGTCCTGCCCCAGAGGCCATCCGGGGCTACAAGCTCTGCCCCAGAGGCCGGGGCTGGGACACCCCTGGCTCTTGCTCACAGGCCACTCTGCCCCCTCCAGCCCCCTCTTCTCACAAAAGAGGAAAAGGGGCGGGAGGTGACTGGTGTGGGATGAGGTACTGCCTGTGGTTAAGTGAGGGGAAGCTGGCCTGGCCTGCAGGGTAGTACATGTTCAGGATGAAGGCAGCGAGGCAGGGCATTGCTGGTGGCAGTGCCACAGTGTCAATGAGGTTCTGGAGGCCTGGGGGGTGACCCTAGTGCTGTGGCCACACATCTGACGATGACACCTGACTTCTGTCTCCAGGGTTCCTGAGAGAGGGCCCTTAGTTCCCAGTGGTGTCGGAAGGCATCACCGAGGTCCAGAGGCGTCATCGTGGTGAGTCAGAGGCTGTCACGAGTTGCCCATGATGCCCTGGGGCAGCAAACGGCCTCCCCACAGTTGCCGAGGGCAGCCCCAGGTCCCAGTGGGCTGGACTTCTTGTGCTCTGGGAGAAGACAGCCTTGGAGGGACGCGCGTGCTGCTGTGGGTGTGCAGCAGCCCATTTCCATTCATTCCCACGTCCCTTCTCCAGGGAGGATTGGGCAGGGAAGCCAGAGGCCCCGGGACTGGCCCAGTCCTGTAGATGACTTTCCACTCATGAGCTAGAGTCCTGCACAGCTGCAGGGGGAGAGTGGCCCCCTAGGCTGTCAGTGCCAGCTGCTCCTGGGGGAGTGGGCACGAGACCTAACAGGTCACCTCCACAGGCAGGGTGATCAGGGAGCCTGGCCGTCATCCCCCCAGCCACAGCTCTTTGGGGGCTGCTCCATGACCTGCCAGCTCAGACTGCTGTGGACTGCTTGATGCTGTGAAAGCTGACACGGGTGGGGGAGGTGGGGATGGACATGGCGCGGGCCACTCGGGCACGGATCGAGTGCTTGTCCTGCCACCGGTGCCATCTCTTCCGGATGGCAGAGCGGACCTGCGGGCACAGGGAGGAGCACGACATCTGAGCCTGGGGCTCAGGACCCCCTCCCTCCCCTGGGTCGCCACGAGCAGCTGTGCAGGTAAGCGGCTGCGCAGGTCAGCTGAGTACACAGAAGTCCTCAGGAGAGGATGGCACTCACAGCCTTAACATGGCTGCTTTGCATATTTGCCGGAACAGGTTTCGCAAGTGTCCTGGCGAAGGGGCACCCTTTTCTAACCTTGCCAGAACAGGTTTCTCAAATGTTCTGGGGAAGGGGCACCCTTTTCTAACCCACATGAAGGCACCATATGGCCTTTGCCATCAGGGCTTCCTGCTCTCAACCCACACATATCCCCTGCCCAGGGCTCAGCCCTTCCTGGTTTTCACAGGCTCATCAAAGATACTGGAGCTCTGGCTTCCAGCCTGGTGCCAGCGGCCTCTGAGAGCAAAGGAGAGGGCTGCCACTGTCGGAGTGGACAGGTGGGAGGGGCCGGCCTGGGGCTCCCAGCAGCATCCCCCAGGGACCTAGGAGGAACAGGGAGGGAGAGAGCCAGCCCTGGGAGGGGAGGAGAAGGCTCTAGACTATTGCCAGCCCCAACAGGCCTTGCAGCCCCGAGCCCCGCCGCAGGGCCCCCAGGTCCTCACCTCACTGTTGAGGAAACAGTAGAACACAGACACAAAGAAGCCCTGGGGAGGAGAGAGGAGGCGTCAAAGGTCGGTCACAGGTGTCGCCCACCCAGCCTCTGGGCTGCCCCTTGCTTCTCCATGGCCTCCTACCCTCCAGGCATCTGCTTGGGAGAATCCCCACCCAAGGAGGTGCCAGTGTGCCCCTCCAGGGCTGTACCTGGAAGGATTCCAGGAAGGAGTTGAAGTAGATGAAGACGACCCGGGAGACCTCATCCTCCCCGGGATTGACGAAGAACAGCATGTAGGTGATGCCCAGGAGGGGCAGCAGCACCAGAGTGGCTTTCACAGCCTTCCTGGGGTGGGGCGGGTGGGGAGGCTTGGAGTCACAGCCCACCCCAGGATGGGCTGCCCGCTGGCTCAGCAGAGGGCCAGGTCGGGGGAGGGAGTGGCAGGTCTCTGGCATGTGAGAGGCATGGGGAGCAGGGATTTCATCAGGGGGAAGCCTGGGGGAGGCGGTACCCAGTTACCTGTACTGAATGGTCTCAGACGTGGTGGATGCCCGGAGCTTGGTCATGAGGATGCGGACGATATTGAAAAGGAAGATGAAATTGATCTGTAATTTGAGCACACCAGCGGGCTGGAGTGTGCAAGAGGCTGGGGATCCAGGTCTCTCAGCTCTGGCCTCAGTGCTCCTGCTGTTCTCCCTCCTCCTCAGGAGCAGCTGCATATCCCTGGCCCATGCCCCCTCCTTGGGTGGCCCCCACCTCTAGGAAGAGGGGTCCTTTCTGTCCACAGTTGGCACTGATCACCCCTCCCCACTGGGTCCTGTCTCCTGCCCCTACCCACGTTCTTACCAGCAGGACCAGGATCATGGGGCCCTGGTAGATGTAGTCGGTGTACACCCCAGGCCTTTTGCCAAACCAGCACCTAGAAGGCCACAAAGGAAAGGGGAGGAGGGGTCATCTGCATCTGCCTCGGTGGCATGGGGAGGGACAGTGCTTAGCCAGGACAGGACTGGGGCTGGGAGCCAGGAGGTAGATGTCCCAATTCTAACCCTGGCAGAAGGTCAAGTCACTTGATCCCACTGCCAAGCCTCAGTTGTCCCATCTGCAGAATGGACAGCATCCTCTGTGATGAGATGCAAAGTTGGAAGCAAACATTGGGGCAGGAGGAAGACAGTGGGAAAGACTGAGTGGCCGGGAATGGGCATGGGCTCAATACGCAGGCTGCATCCTTGGCTCCTCCTCACGGTCCCCTGGCTGTGGCTGAGGCCCAGCATGTCCTCTGCGGGGCTGCTGGTGGGAGCGGCACCACACCTGTCACCCAGTGGGCACCCAGCAGTTTGCAATCTCAGCCTGAACCTGTCTAATCGCAGCCTGAACGACCTTGAGAGGAACATTGGCACAGGTTCTACCTGCTGCAGGGGGTAATTGCTTTGCATTTTCCTGAGTGTCCCTCCAGCAAGCTCCAGGGAGGCCTGGGGAGTGGGTGGGGACCAGACAAACTGGAAGCCCTTATGTCCTCGTGGGTATGAAGACCCCCAGTGGCTAGATCTCATAAGCCAGAAACTGAGATTTGTATATGAAACCTTTGGATTTTTTAAAGGTTGGCTACAAAATCGAGTTTTCAGAAAACACCATGCCGGCCACACACAGCTTCTGAGGGCTGGGTCCAGTCCTTGGGCCTCTGGTCTGCAAGTAAGTTCGTTTCTGCTTTCTCACACCCAGATCCTCTCTGTTGCAGTGTTGAATTCTCACCACCAGGTGGGGCTTCAGAGCCGCTCAGACTCACTTTCTCCTTTAGCCCAGTTTTTGTTTTGCTTTATTTTTTGAGGCTTGTGGAGTCTCGCTCTGTTGCCCAGGCTGGAGTGCAGTGGCACGATCTTGGCTCACTGCAACCTCTGCCTCCTGGGTTCAAGAGATTCTCAGCCTTCCCAAGTAGCTGGGACTACAGGTGCACACCACCACACCCAGCTAATTTTTGTATTTTTTAAAGTAGATATGGGGTTTCACCATGTTGGCCAGCCTGGTCTCAAACTCCTGACCTCAAGTGATCCGCCCGCCTCGGCCTCCCAAGGCCTCCCAAGGCCTCAGCTAGCCTGAGTCAGGAGGGAGTCAACCTCATAAACACGCAAGATAATCTTCCAGGCTCCTCCTTCAGCCCAATGAAGCCATGCAGGCCTCCTCCCCTCCGTGGGGGGAGGAGAGGGCTTGTCACTGTGGTGGAGGCCAGTTGGACGCCAGGTCAGTCAGTCAGATAGGTTCCTGGGAACACTTGTTTGGCAAAGAAGGTCCTGGGGCTCCCCTGCCATCCATGTCCACCTTTTCTGCCCTCCCCCCTCTCTCAGTGGTTTTCAATCTTAGCTGCACATTAGAATCACCTGGGCAGTTTTCAAGACTTCTGGGTGCCAGGCCACACCCCAGAGGGGTTACACCTGACTCTCTGGCGGTGAAGCCTGGGCATTGGTACTTTTCGAAGCATCTCAGGTGATTCTAATGTGAGCCAAGGCTGAGCACCACTGCAGCAGAAATCAAGTTTCCAGGCACGACTGGAAACATCTGAGTCCATTTCATAAGGAACCAAAGAACTTCAGAGCTGGAAGAAGCCTCTGGGATCATCTAGGTCCACTTCTATTAAATTCAAGGACTCTTCTATTAAGATGTCTTAATATTACTAGAACACATTTATACAGCATTTGCTCTATATGCCAGGTCCTATTCTAAATGCCTTTTTTTTTCTTTTTTTCTTTGAGACGGAGTCTCTCTGTGTTGCCCAGGCTGGAGTGCAGTGGTGCGATCTCGGCTCACTGCAAGCTCCGCCTCCCGGGTTCATGCCGTTCTCCCACCTCAGCCTCCGAGTAGCTGGGACTACAGGCGCCTGCCACCACGCCTGGCTAATTTTTTTTGTATTTTTAGTAGAGATGGGGTTTCACCATGTTAGCCAGGATGGTCTCAATCTCCTGACCTCATGATCTGCCCGCCTTGGCCTCCCAAAGTGCTGGGATTATAGGCTTGAGCCACTGCGCCCGGCCTCTAAATGCTTAATATAGGTGGACTGATATCACCCCACAACAGCCCTTGAGGCAGTAGTATGTCCATTTTACAGATGAGGAAACTGAGGCACACTGCAGTAATCCGTCCAAGGTCACACAGCTATTTAATGATGGAGCCACGATTCTGAACCTGGGCAGTCTGGCTCCAGGCTGCTTCCTGTGTAAGCTCAAGGCAGATAAAGGAGGCTGGATCCTGCTTGTCCAGTCCCACCCAGGCAGAGCACAGGCAGGGACCCTCTGAATGAGTCCAACCCCCAGATCCCTCCCTTTATAGATGCAGAAGCCATGGTCCTGAGGGGAAAGCCAGCATGGCCCAAGGCCCTTGGGAGTGTCACCAAGCTAGGCTGGCAGCCTAAACCTTGGGGGCAGGAAGGGAAAGGAGGTGACTTACTTCTCATTGTCGTAGTACAGCTTTCCAATGGCCCAGGCCACAATGATGGGGAAGGGCACACCTGGGGGAGAGATGGGCTGTCACAGAACCCTCAGCAGGGGCTAGGGGATGTGGCCCTGGAGGACCCCAGTGCAGCCCAGGCTCCAGGGTGTCTAGGGTTACCCAGGGTGGATCTCAAACTCACACACCTCCTTCAAGGTGCTCCTGCTGCCCCCCACCCCCAAGAGGAGCAGAGGGCTATGGCGCACACCCCAGTGCCCCAACCCGACCTCCATCCCTCAGGACCCCCAGCCCTCTGGCCTGAGTCTGGGTGAGGAGAGGGCAGCGCGGCGGTCGCCACTGCCCAGGCCGGGGAGGTGGCTGCCCAGCTCACCCCAGCCAATGCAGATGAACATCCACTTGCGCAGCCGGTCGGTGGAGTAGGTGAGCACGATGGCTGTGTGCAGGTAGCAGCCCTCACCAAACATCCAGAAGAAGTTGGTCACATGGAAGTAGTTGTAGGCGGCGGTCACCAACCTGCACCAGCCCTGCCACCCCACCCCCAACCAAAGATGATGATGGGGGGCAGGGGCGGCACCAAACCCTGGCCCTGGGCCTCCCCCAGGCAGGACAGGGCACACCCTGGGATCCCACTCCTGTTCTGTGGGCGCCTCCTCTGCAGGGCAGGCCCACCTGGGCCCCTTCTCTGACGTGGGTTTGGCCTGACCTGCTCCCCGCTCCCCCGCCAGGACGCACCACGTTGCTCTGGTGGACCTCAGGGCTCATGGTTAGCTGGACCACGAACCATGTGGCATTGCGCAGGATGAAGGCGGAGATGAGGTTCCAGTGGATGATGTTTCGCAGGCACCGGATGCTCCTGGTGCAGCAGGGCAGGTGGACGATGGAAGCGACAGGAGAGAGAGGATAAGGGGCAGGCCACCCACATCACCCCAACCCAGATGTGTAGATGAGGAAACTGACAGGGCGGGGCTGATGGGCCAAGTCACACAGGGAAGTGACAGCTAAGGCTCTCCTAATGCCCCATGGAGCCCTTCCTGCCTGCAACCCACCCAGACAAAAGCCCCAGGCTCTCCCTGGCACTCCATGGACCAGGGCAGCTGGCTTCCTGGGGATGCCCGCTTGCCCTGGGGGTGCCTTCCACTCCCTGCCATTCCAGGATGGACAGTCACGGGGGTCAGCCCTGCTCCCAGCCTCCAGCCCTGATGCTCGGCTCCTGATCCCAACCATCCCCATCCCTGGCTCTGCCACCTGCATCCTTGGCGGTAGTGCTGGGGCCCAGGTACCTTTGAACCTGAAATGGGGCACCACTCCATGGAGCCCCCACCTCCAGGGCTCCATCTGCCTGGTCACCCCAATGGGTGCAGCCCGGCCTGGGTGTGGGTGACATAAGACAAGCTTTGTCCCTCCCCACCATTCCAGCAGCTACTGGGGAGGGCGCAGAGCGGCTCTGCCAGAGGTTCCCAGAGACCCGAGACTCTCGGATAAGCCAGCCCCTGCCACCCTCTCCCAGCAACCCCCACCCTGACCTAGAGCTGCTCCTCTCACTTCTCCACCCTGCTCCTGCTCTAGGGCCCAGGGACAGGAGGAGGCAGTGCTGGGGTCTTCTCACCTGAGCCGCAGAAAGAGGACAAAGGCCACCAGGAGGGCCACCAGGGAGATACAGTGGCCCAGGTAGTTGATGATGACGGCGACATGGTAGTGCACCTTGCTTTTTTTCTGGAGCAGGAGACAGGGGCAGAGGTGAGCCTTCTGCACAGCCATGCCCTTGTGCCTGCTGGATGGGGGCTGCTCTATGAGGACATCGCCTGGGGGTGGCTGGGACGGAGCAGGTCATGATCTCAAGCGCCACTCCCCCTTCCTGAGTACCTGCTGTGGGTCAGGCCTCGCCGCAGAGCAATGCGTCCAGTTTGAGGCTCTGTCTGTCCCTGAATCCCATGCTCTGTTCGCTGCTCTGTGTTGTGTCTGAGTCTCCACATCACGTGGGATTCCCCACTCCACACGGATGCCCCCTCTGCACGCACAAGCGTGTGTGGCCGGCTCTCAGGTGCGCCCTCACAGTCGCATCTGCCCATGCTGCCACCCGGTTGGAACACCAGGTGGATCTCTCAGCTGCAGAGACACCAACCTCCCGGGATTTATCTTCTCCCCCCATTTCTGAACTGAGTCACCACCTTCTCGGCCGCCCTTGAATCCCTCCTGCTGCAACACCGCCTGCTCCTGTGAGCGAGGAGGGGCCGGGCAGCTGCTGGGCTCTGGCATCCACAGAATCAGCCGAAACCACAGAAAAGTCTCCTTAACTCACTTTCCAGGGCCTTCCCCATCCCTGGCCCAAGGGGATCTGTGCAAAGTGAGCAGGATCCTCTCCCAGGACTGGAACACATTCCCCGGGTTTATTTCTTAATGACTTTAATATACTGATGGAGGTCACTGCCCTCCTCTTTACAGCAATCTTAAGTTCCAAGAGTGATGAAGCCTTCCCATTTACAGAGGATTTTCGTATCTGTTAGCGTCTTAAACCATCAGGGCAACTCCATAGGGGGAGCTGGAAGGGCTCCTGGGCTTTATTTTGTAGGAAAACAGCACAGAGGTTATGTTGACGCACTGGAGGTCGCGCAACTTCAAAACCACCTCTTGCCTGCACGTGCAGATTGGCAAGGTACAAAGGCTGCAAACAGGTCCCCAGCCCAGCCCATAATAGGGAACTGGCCGGTCCCCATGCCCAGCTCTCTGCAGACTCCTGCCCCAGAGCAAAGCCCCCATCCACACTTTTGTAGGTCCCAAGAAGCAGGGCCTAGAAACCAAGAGCTTGACATACAGTGGAACTCCAAAGCAGTGTGTGAGTGAAGGAAGGAAAGACAGGTGTTGAAAGCAGGTGGCTTTGGGAAAGGAGCGGTCCCTGGCAGCACCTCCCTCCCTCCCCGTTTCCAGGCCCTGGGGTGGGGCTGAATGATCATGAGGCACAGAAACGGGTGACATGCAAGCGCCGAGAAGTGGTGAGCTCACAACAGCCCTCATCATCCTCTCAGAGCCACCAAGGAGCTACTCCGCAGGCCTTCCTGTTGGAATTACAGAACCCACACAAAACCAGAGGTCAAGTCCAGCCCTATCCACCAGGCATCCCAGGAGGAGCCAAGACCCTATGCCCAGTTCCACCCGGCCACCAAGGCCCTTCTGAAGGGGCATCCTCATCAGGAACCTCTTAGGTCCAGAGGCTCCTACAGAAGCTCTGTTCTCAGAGCTGGTTTCCAGGCAGAGGCTTTCTGGAACATGGCAGGAAATTACATGAACAACTCCAGCCTCCAAAGGACTGGGATCCAGGGAGGTGTAAACGAAGGCAGGAGAGAGACAGAGGGGAGTAAGGAGAGGGGACCCATCACCCGTGCAAGTGGGGGGGTCTCTAAGCGCCTGGCGGCAGATGCCCCAATCCGGAGGCTTCGGAAGATATGCACGCATCACAGGCTGTCTGGAGCTGGTATTTAATATCCTTTTATTAAATTTTCCACAAATCCATGCTGAGAAGCCCCTGGGTAATGACAGCATGTGTGGAGCCGAGCATGGCACGACACCCCGGCCTTGTTCACAGGCCCAGGCTGGGCGGGAGGGGCGCAGTGTGCAGGCAGACCATTCACTGCCACCTGCCAGGCCCCACCTCGCTCCTGAGTCAGGCCGCACCAGGCCCTTGGGGTTGGAGTGGGGAGGATTCATCTATTAAGCACCTGCTGTATGCTAAGCATTGTGCCAGGAGCTCTGCAGATGCCACTGCTTTCCTTTCCCACAGCTGCCCTTGGAGACTGCTCCTCTCATCCCAGTTCTTCCCGTGGAAGAGACTGAGTAATTGGCCATGCCATGCAGCCGGCATCTGGAACCTGGGTCTGCCTGGCTTTGAAATCCCTCTTTTCCTGGTTTCCCAGGGACATTTCTTTTTTTGGGTGGGGGATGGATGGAGTCTCACTCCGTCGCCCAGTCTGGAGTTGTGCAGTGGCAGAATCATGGCTCACTGCAGCCTCTGCTTCCTGGGTTCAAGCGATTCTCCTGCCTCAGCCTCCTGAGTAGCTGGGATCACAGGCATGCGCCACCATGCCCAGCTAATATTTTGTATTTTTTGGTAGAGATGAGGTTTTGCCATGTTGCCCAGGCTGGTCTCGAACTGAGCTCAGGCAATCCACCTGCCTTGGCATCCCAAACTGCTGGGATTACAGGCGTGAGCCACCGCCCCCAGCCCCCTCGGAGATTTCTTGGGGAACAAGCAGGAATTGAAAGCAAAGGCACTCTCTGGGGTGGTCTCGCTCCATTTTGGGCCCAGGAGCCTCGGGGGACCTCCTGCTGGGAGGATAGCACCCACGAGGGCTTTTCTCCAAGAGCCTGAGAGGGAGAATCAGGCGAAACCATTCCCGGAGGACAAAGTCTCAGTGTGACTCCCTGAGCAGTCGGGCCTGGGCCAGGTTCAAGCCCTGTCTCTTATTGGTCACATCAGCATGATGCAACCAGAGAAACAGCTTGAGAAGACAGCTGGAGAGAGAGCCTGAGGGATGGCTGCTGATACCCCGAGACAGATACATTGTGCATCACCCAGACAGAAGCCAGTGACGCTGTGACATTTCCAATAACAACCAGAGTTCTGGACAGCATTATTTAGAGAGACAGCAAGGCCTTAAAAGGCACCTAGAAACACCCTGAGAGGTGGCCAGTGACACCTGGAGAGGAGAGTCAGCAGCACCCCCAGGGACAGCCAGTCACACACCGACCGACAGCCACGATAACAGCAAAGCAGCTGGGATGTCCAAAGGACAAATGGGCGCAGCTACCCCCGGGGCCCTGACCAGCACTCCCTCTCCGTCCAGTCTGGAGACCTAAGACCAGCAGGCACCTAAGGAGGGTGGCACAGCGTGGTACTTGGCAGAGGCCACTCCGCTGTACCCTCAGTGACCTGAATTGAATAAGCAATTAGTGCGCAGCTGACTCTGACTGGACTCTGCAGGACACCACCTCGTCCCAGGTGCTGCAGTGCCAGACCCGTCCTGATGCCTCTCTGGGATGGTGGCAATGAGACCTCCCTTCCAAGCTCCCCCCGGTGCCCACTCCATTCTGGCGCCTCCTCTCCACTGAAGTTTCCAGAGACACTCCTCTTACCCCACAGCGGGCACTCACTCCAGTCCCTCGATCCTCAAAGGGCAGCCCCTGGCCCAGCAACAGCACACAGAGGAGCTCGCAGAGACCTTGAGGAAAGTGGAATGTGTGCCCTACGCTAGGCCCACGGAATCGGAGCTTCGTTTTGGGAAAAAGCACCTTTACAGTTCAGAAGCCCTGATCCAACCACCGCCCACCTCTCCCCAGATGGTGAGCAGTGAACCTTGGCCCACAAACCCAGAACCCCCGATTCCGTTTCATGTCCCACCACGGTGTGTCCTCCCAGACCGCGCCTGAGGCCCAAGCTCCTGTGCTCAGCAGGGTGTGGGGAAGGGGAATGGAGTGTGCGCAAGTGTCGGGTGGGTGGGGGAAGGTCGGACGGGGGGAAGGGAGTGAACAGTAGCGGAGGGAGGTGGTGGGGGGAGGAGAGGGTGCTGATATGGGGAGCAGGTGTAGGGGTTCTGCTGGGGGCTCAGTGCCATCCCCGGGCCAGCCATGCATGCAACAGGCTCCCCAGTTGCGGGTCTGTTCCCTGGTGGTGCTGGCTGCGGGCAGATCTCCTGGGGTGCCTGGCCTTGGGGTGCCCTCGCCACTCCCATTTCACAGGCGGACTTCTGCGAATCCATTATCTGCAATACCCCAGGGCGCTGGAGCTTAATTAGGGCTTAGCCCAGGCCCAGAGCTGAGAAACCTACCACTCAATTAATTGGATACTTTCCTCTGCAGTTCTGGGAGGGTCTGGCGAGGCTGGGGGCTGGCAGAAGGGAATGGCATTTTCACTAATTAAATCCATCGATTACCCAGAGTGCGAGGCACCAGGCCAGCCGGGGCTGCAGAGGAAAGAGGCGGCACAGCCAGGCATGGACGGGCTGGGGGGTGGGGCAGGTCACTCCCCCAGGTGTACGTTACAACCTCCCCTGACCTCACAGGGGAGATGAGACAGGGGGCGGCAGGTGAATGGAACATCTCCCATAGGCCAAGACAGGCCAACACCACCCTTCCATCCCCAAGGCGGAGATCTGAATTCCTGGCCACCAGTTTTGGGAACTTGGTGGGGTTAAGTTGCCTCCTCTAGGTCATGCAGCAGGTTCCCATTGAAACCCAAACCCTAAGGTCTGTGCTATTCCCACTGCAATGCAAAGAGAGGGCTGACGAGACTGGGCTCCTGATCCTCTTCCTTGTCCTAACCCTGCTGGTGGAGAGAGGGAGAGACCCCTGTCCTGGCAGGGGTGGGCGTTGCAGGGCGGGCCGAGGGTGGCTAACCTACTGCCCTTGAGCCTTTGAAGGGTGCTGGGGAAAACGGGGGCTGCCGAGTGTCCCCATCAGCCAACTGAAAGGAAGGGGCTTACATGAGAGCAGGAGAGACAGGTGAACCACGAAGACCCCACCCTCACCCTCAGGAGGGTTGAGTGCAGGGCGTGAGGCTGGGACAGACAGTGCGGCCTGTAGCCTGACCTCGTGGCTTAGCTGTACCTCCTCAACACCATCCCTCTCTGGCATGGCGTGTAGTCCTGAGTCGCTGACAGCACTGACCCGCTCTTTTGAGCACCAGCCCTGTTTCCTTTCCTCCCTCCTTCTACTGTGTGCCAGGCTACGGATTCCCCACATCCCTGAACGGTCTTGCCCACTCCCACTCCCCCAGCCAAGGCCATCTCCTCCGGCCCAACTAAGTCTCCTGACCTGGAACCCCACCTCCTTCCCTCAGTCCAGGAAGAGCCCTCCTCCCAATCCCAGGACTTCCCAGGTGGGCTCTCCGTGTGGGGGCTTAGCAAGCTGGGGGTGAAGGAACGTGATTCTTTTAACTTTGTTTCACGCAGATACCTGGCAGTGGGCAAAGCAGAGCCTGAGCTCCGACGCCCTGGGTTCCAGGCTCTGACTTACTCTGGCCATGTGATCTTGTGTGAATCAGTCCCCAATTCTGGGTCCCAGTCTGCCCATCTGCAATGTGAACGGGTTGCACTAGATTACAGTTTCTCACTTTTGCCCCATCAGAAGGCTCCCCTGGGGCACTCATGAAAGACAGATTCCCAGGTCCTCCTTGGACGGTGTGATTTCTTAGGTGTTGGGTGTGGCCCTGGGACCTGTATTTGGACAGGTGCTCTGGGCGATTCCATATACGTTTTTTTTTTTTTTTTGAGACAGAGTCTTGCTCTGTCGCCAGGCTGGAGTGCTGTGGCACGATCTCAGCTCACTGCAACCTCTGCCTCCCTGGTTCAAGTGATTCTCCTGCCTCAGCCTCCTAAGTAGCTGCGATTACAGGGATGCACCA
Organism: Piliocolobus tephrosceles; assembly: GCF_002776525.5. Lineage (NCBI taxonomy): Eukaryota > Metazoa > Chordata > Mammalia > Primates > Cercopithecidae > Piliocolobus > Piliocolobus tephrosceles. The sequence goes on along the minus strand of NC_045449.1, from coordinate 54,905,539 downwards.
CCATGCTCAGCTAATTTTTGTATTTTTGCAGAGATGAGGTTTCACCACGTTGGCCAGGATGGTCTCGATCTCCTGACCTTGTGATCTGCCTGCCTCAGCCTCCCAGAGGGCTGGGATTACAGGCGTGAGCCACCGCAGCTGGCCACATTTTTGTTTTGTTTTGTTTTGTTTTTTAATGGATTTTCCTTCTTTTTGCCCAGGCTGGAGTGCAATGGCATGATCTCGGCTCACTGCAACCTCTGCCTCCTGGGTTCAAGCAATTCTCCTGCCTCAGCCTCCTTAGTACATGGGATTACAGGTGTGCACCACCACACCCGGCTAATTTTGTATTTTTAGTAGAGATGGGGTTTCACCATGTTGGACAGGCTGGTCTCAAACTCCTGACCCCAGGTGATCTGCCTCTGGACGATTCTTATAACCAGGCGGGTCTGGGAACCTCAAGATGGGAGGGAGAGTCTCCAAGGTCTCTTCCAGCTCTGATCTTTAGGCGATGGGATTCTTGGGACTGCCTAGGTCAGTCCGTCTCTTCCACAGTCAGAAGCCCTGGCCCTTGGACAGCCTGGAGTGTCCTCCCCTTCTGCTCTCTAACCCCCGCCTTCCTCAGCACTGCGGGAGAAAGCGTCGGGTGGCAAAGGAGACCGAGGGCAACAGCAGTTCCAGGATAGATACATTTGTACCTCTGCCAAATATCACCCTTCAAAGATTATTCATTGCAGCACCATTTGTAATAACTGAAGACTGAGAATAAAGACTTGTTTAAATAAATTATGGTTCATTTTGTGATATTATGCAAATGCAAAGAGAATGAAGATGCTCTTTATGTACTGATATGGAACCATCTCTAAGATAGATGATTATATGAAAAAAGCAAGGTGTACACAGTGTGTGTAATATGCAACATTCAGGTAAAAACAAGAATACGTATATATAATTACTCATGTATGCAGAGAATGTCTCTGGAAGGACACTTATGAAATTGGCAAAATGGTTGCCTCTGGGAGGGAATCCAGTGGCCAGGGACGGGGTGGGAGGGGACATTGTATTCCTATTTGTACCTTCTGAGTTCTGTGTAAGCAACATCTGCTCAAAAACATTTAACATTTTAAAAGGCTTTCCAAGGGCTTTTTCAAACTGCACTGCTACCTCCACCCCATCCCTGGTTCCCATACAGCCCCGTGGCTGGAACTGGATGTATCTCTCAGACGTGTGTGGTGGAAAAGGGTGGGACTCCTGTGACCAAGTCTGGTCTCCATTTGCACCCCCAGGACAGTCCCATGCCCAGTGCAAGCGGCTGCCCGATGAGCACAGGGAGAAGGAAGGAAGGAACAAGGACCTATCTCATCATCATCAGAGCTTGCCCAGTGCCCCATTGGTCCAGCCCGCCCTCGAGGGTGCCTGCTCATGGGCCATTTCCAAGTCAACAGCTCCAGTTCCCCAGTCAGCTTTGCTACGGCAGGACCTTGACATTAGCCTCTGGCTCCCTGACTCCAAGAAGCAGGCACACAACTCTGCTGGGGACCCTGGACCCCCCTTCATATGGGCAGCCTCGTTCGGCTCAGCCTCACCTCCTCATTGAGGATCTCCTGGCACTCGGAGTAATTCACGCGGGCGGCCCAGCTGCCATTGGCCAGGCACTCCCGGTAGCCATTGTCTGGAAAAGGAAGAGAGAGGCAGTGATGGCAGGGCAGCCCGGGCCCCTGTCTGACCATCCTGGCCCAGATGGATGCATAGATGGATCTGTAGATGGCCAGCACAGGCACCTGCTGGCTGGGGGTTGTGGAGTAAAGCTGGGCAGAAGGGCTTCCTTACCACCCCCATCTTCCTGCCTCTTTCTGCCCACTGGCCTCCAGCAGGGGTTGGTGGCTCTCCCGATGCCCACCTGTGGACCTGGCTCTGCCCACTCGAGCTGGCACAATCATGCCCACAGGACTGGCCCGTGGACAGGCTTGGCCAGCTCCCTGGGCTGATTCCTTTGAAGTCCTTATGTGGTGGCAGATGATGGGAAGGTGCTCTTCTGAGAAATCTTCTGTTCAGGGGTCTTGTAAGACAGCAAAAAATGGTGAGACCTCATGAGTCAATTTTCACGAGGCTGGGCATGACACGGTGGAAGGGTATGCGGTGACAGCTCACGTGGCAGGTGGCATGACAGGGCTTCTTGTGGTAGAGCCATCTCACAGAGGCTGCCGTGGGAGGTCCTCCCTGGCCGTGCTGCACATGGGGGCTCAGAGTTCACGGGGCAGATCTTGGGGAAGGTCCCGAGGGGGGCACCTCTCCATAGCGGTCCTGTGTTGGAAGGTCGTGGTGGGTGGGCGGGGGGAACATCCATGATGGAAGTCTCTTGGACAGAAAATGACAGGTGACAGGCGTGTGTGGGGAGATGTCATCACTCAGGTCTGCCACAGCTGCTCTTAGCCTGGCCCATGTCACTCAAGGAAGAAGGCAGCAGAGTGGCCCAGGGACATATGGAGGTTCATGCAGTCACCGGCCTGGATTGTGGCCCAGAACCTGTCACCTTCTAAGGAGAAGGGGAGGGGCCCTGTGAGCCGAATTGATGCCTGACTTTAGGGCCCTGGGATGGGCAGAGCTGCCCAACGTGTTCCCCTCGCCCTCCTTCCTGCCTACCAGGCTCGAGCTCCAGAGTCCTGAAACCCAGCTGGGAAGGGACAGCATGAGTTCTAAATTCCATCTCATCTTCTCTGCTGGCAGAGGTCGCCCCACCCCACCCCATACCCGGCTCTGGCCTCACCAGCTCTAAACATGCTTCGTTGAGTTAATTCTGGCTCTGACTCCAGGCAGAACTGCCTGGCAGAGAAATGAAGCCCTGAGCATCTCCCCTGGAGTCTCCCTCACTGTAGGCCGTCCTGTGGCTCCCACTGGCCCTCGGGGCTGGAAGAGGGCTGGGAAAGCTGCTGGAGTCCCAGTCCTTGAGTCTGGAACCCTGTGAGGGTCTAGAGGCTGGGGCCCTGGGCCCAGCCCAGCTGCTGCTGTGCTGCGTGAGTGACCTCTGGGGACCCCTTCTCATTTATAAAAGGAGGGGCTGGACCAGCTGATCCCCAAGGGATCATCCAGCCTGGGAGCTGCCTCTGCTGGCAGCATCAGGACAAGAGGGTGATGACAGGGAGCCTGTTCTGGCCTCCAGGGCTGAAAGGTAGCCGTGGCCTCTTCTCTCTCGCTCTCCTCCCATCCATTCCCCTCCTAGGTCCCTCTGCTGAGGAGCTGCTCAGCTACAGCTGGCCAGTGGGAGATCTGCCTAAATGGATTTTTAAGGCTCTTCCATGTCAGTGGACCGCAGTCTCGGGGAGCCTCAGGCCTTTGGGCAGAGTTGGTGAAGAGGCTGCTGATCCTCTCCTAATTGTTAAATGAGGGATGAGTTACCGGAGGGGTGAGGCTCACCCAGCAGGTTTTCACGGAGGTCTGAGGGGGAGGGAGAGGCGAGGAACCAGGGCAACCCAGTGTCTCTGCCATGGCTGGGAAGTCCCGGGACCAGAGGCTGCTCTGAAATACCTCCAAGGAAAGGGGCTTGGGGACAGAGATCTGGTTGGAAGGGGCCCGGGGGTGGTGGTTCTTGAGTTAAGAGGCAGCATGGAGTAGTGCTAAGAGTGTGGCCCCTGGACCCAGACAGTCTAGGGTCAAATCCTGGCACTACCTCCCACTAGCTGTGTGACCTTCGGCAAATCCCGAAACCTGTCAGTTTCCTCCTCTGTAAGTTAGAGCCTCTGAATAGCGGCTCCTACTTCAAGAGTTGAGTATTTTTAGTTAACATGCACAAGGTGCTTGGAACTGTACCTGGCATGTGATGTTGGCTGTTATTTTTATTATTATTGTCTTGGAGCTATATTTATATAACCTTACACGAGACTCAGAGCGTGTCGCTTGTCCCCATGAAAGGGTACTGGTGGATATTGTGGGAGAAGCCCCCTTTGCTCAACACCCTTGCCCCCCCTTGGTATGTGAGGGAGAGCCAGGAGTCCCGCCAGAGGCTGCGTCACCCAGAGAAAGCAGGCTTTGATAGGGAGAAAGGAGGTGATCCGAAAGAAAGCAGGCCCAACAAGCAGGGAGCCGTTGCCAGGGAGGATGCGACCTCCTTGTCTTTAATTGCTGAGCTGAGCAGTCCTCCCAAAGAATCACGGGAAAATGGATATTTTTGGAAATGCTTCCCATCCCTTTGAAGATCGGATGCAGCAGGAGGGAGGGCATTAGGGAGAAGGCCTAGACGTCCTGGCAGCAACTCATCAGTAAATGGATTAATTAATTAGTGCTTAATGATGAGGTGCAGCTCTGGGTACCCACTTGCGACTGATTGCATGGGCACGCTGCACCTCATCTGGCACTGGAGTCACCTGGAAAGGGGTCTTCCAGCCCTGCCCTGACAGACTGATCCCAGGTCGAGGGGCCATCACCCCAGCTCCTTTCCTGGGATCACAGAGGGAAGCGCAGGGGAGCCTAGAGAGCACCACACCCAATCCTCCTACCCATTCTGCAGGTGGAGAAACTGAGGCCCAGAGAAGGTCTGTGCCAAGGGCTCCTTAACCAGCTGCAGATGCAGCTGGAATGAGAACCTAGGACTCCTGGCTGCCACTTCAGGCAGGGCCAGCAAGTGAAGTGTGTGCCCAGGCACTGAGGCCTGGAAATGTTCATCTGGCGCGTGTCAAGTAACCCTTTGCAACGGGAGTAGAGGAAACTCACGGTGGGTGGCCAGGGCTGGCTGCAAAAGGCAACAGGGCCATGACTACAGAGAGCCTGGCAGGCCCCACCCAGGAGCACGGGCCTGACCACGGAGGCCACAGAAGAGTGGATTCCAAGTGAAGGAGCGACCGACTCAGATCTGAAACCTGAGGCTGGGCAGTGGCGCTGGGGAGTGGGGGCAGGTAGGGCCAGACACAAGAATCAGTCTGGAAGTGGACATGACAGGATCTGGTGCCTCCTCCCGGAAGCCCCTCTGATGTGCAGATGCTGCCTCCTTCCTAGGGGCTCCAGAAGGACTCAGCCCCCAGCACCGTGAGAGTTCTCATCCCTGGGCCGTGACCCTGCCTGCAGGCTCTGAGACCTCTGATAGATTATTAGCTTCTCTGTGCCTCAATTTCCTTATTATCAAATGGGCCTGACTATATTGGGGGCTGGCCAACTGTGCACCCCTTGGACTGACCTGGCCAAGGGGCCCTTCTTCCTTTCTGCACTTCCTCCCCTTGGTCCCCAAGCCCCTCCAGTGTGTCTTCTCCCTCTCCCAGGTCCCTCCCATGGCCAGGACATGGTACAGACACATGAGGCTGCTGGATCTGGCTGCCCCAGCCTCCTGCCCTGCCCTGGCCTCCCAGGTCACTCCCTGGGGAGTCACTCTCTGGCTGGGTCTTCCCACTCCTCTGCTGTAGCCCCCAACTTTAAACCCCCAAATCCATCTGGTAGAAGAAAGAGGGGCAGAAGAAGGAATTCGGGAGGTTTTCGAGCTGGGAGACATCTTAGAAGCCAAGCCATCCAGCCCTCTCCATCCTCAGGTGAGGGGCTGAGGGCCAGACAAGGGGCAACAATGTGCTGGGAGGTCACACAGTGAGTCTTGGAGTAAACCACATGGTGTCTGGGCTCACCCCTGTGCCCTCTTGGGGCTCTGAGTTCAAGACCACCAGGACCCAAGGGTGCACACAGGAGGCCCCAGTTGCAGGGATCAGGCCCCCAGCCTCCCCTCAGGTAGGTTAGGGCCCCTGGCCCACAGCTGTTGCTGTTTTGATAAGCAGGGACCTGGATCATTGACAGGGGAGAGCAAATTAATTCTGAGAGTGGCAGGCGGAATAGCAGGGAGCTGCAAAGCCCAGCCATGGGGGTTCTGGGCCTCCGGGGAGCCAGGTGTTTACATGAGGATCAAGTATCCGATGGACCCTGGGTCAGTCCTGTCCTATCCCCACTCCACCTATGAATCCAGGATGCAAGTTGAGCCCCTGCCTGTGCATCTAAAACTCTGGGTCCCCCCCCCTCCTGGCTGGAGGGCTGGGGTAGGCCTCAGAACCTCTCGACTCAGGGTTCTTATCCATACAGCTGGGGCTCTGACGATTCCTGCCCTGCTTCACGATATTACAGCAGGCTCAGACAGACTAACCTGAAGTTTAATGGCAGAAGGAAGTGCCAGACAGACGTGGATGCAAATTCCAGCTTCACCCCTTACCAGCTGCCAATGGGGCAAGTTCCCTAACCTCCCTGAGCCTCAGGGGCCTTAGTTATAGGAGGCGTGAGTGATAGTGTCTTGCGAGGGTATTGTGAGAATCACCAGTAATGAGCACAGGGCACTCGGGAGAATACGGCGCTGACCTTTGGAAAACAGGGGCGATCCCCATAAGAGGTATTACTGTTATTGGCATCATCATTCTTACTTCCCCCACCTCCAAGCTCTCCCCATCCTGTCCCACCTCCCAGCAGATGGTCCACCCTCCACGTCTTCCTTACTTGTGGTGTTGTAGCGGACACCATAGAAAAAGGCAGGGCAGGGCCGAACAACTAGCTGCCCTGCGGGGCTGCGGGGCCAGCAGGTGCCAATGAGGTCCACGGATGCGTTGCACTGCAGTCCTGGGGGCAGAGATGACTGGTAAGGCACAGCAAGATATCCGGCCAAGGTCCCAAGCAGGCAGAGGACATTCCAGAGTTCTGCCCACCTCCCCACTGGTTCCCACTCACACCAACTGGGGACAGGATGACAACAATGACCAGTGCAGAAATGAGCTCATCCTATGCAAAGAAGACACAAGGGGAAGAAATCTGAATTTGATGCTATGGTACTAGGGAGCCAGCATGGGTTCCAGAGCAGAGGAGGAACAGAAATGACTGGAGGTGGTGTTAAAAGCTAAGGTCCTGGCATTTAGAAGAAGCTTGGGCATGCTTCTGGTCCCCTGCTCTGTAGCCTGAGGACACTTCCTTGGCCCCTCACATGGTGATATCCTGGAGCTCTGAGACATCACAGGAACACCCTGGAACAGACCCATCTAACCACTGATCCAGCCCCTCACATGTCTCTGCAATCAAACCACATCTACCCTGGCCCTGCAGGGAAGAACTAGCTAAATAAAGTTGGCCCTTCTTCCGGCTGGCCTGTTTCTCCTTCCAGCGGGCCTGTTCCTTCTTCCGGCTGGCCTGTTAACCACCCTTACTGACCATACATTGTGTGTACTTTGTTCTGTGCAGGGCCCTAGGACAGGATTGATGGAGAAGTGAGCTATGGAGAGGAAAGGGAGGGAGACACCATCTGGGGGAGTGGAAAGGGCACTGAACTGGGAGTCTGGGCCCACGGCTTCAGAATGGGCTGTGCCACTAATTTGCTGTGTGACCATAGGGCCCCAGTGACACTTCAGGAGGGGAGGGCAGGTATGGCCTCCAAAGGGTGGGGGCTGGCACAGTCCTGGCACCTCCCTGAGGCTGCCCCTTCTTTCTCTGCCTTTTAGTGCCTCCCTCTGAGTGAGGCTGGCACACCAGTCCTCTTGAGCCCTAGTGTCTCCAGGTTAATAACCTAGAATTGGCACAAGCGTGGACGGACAAGCCAGGGAGGGCCAGGAACCATGAACCAGTGCGGGTGGGGGCAGCCTCTTCAGGCTTGGGCCGAGGCCTTAGCAGCTGCCAAGCCCTGGCTGGGGCCTGCCTGCCATCTCCTCCCCAAATTAGCTTGTCCCCAATCTCTCAGGAAACAGCGCTGGGTTAAATTGGCTTCCTTTCCCTGTTGGACTCGGGGCAGTGCCGAGCAGCACTTGTACCAAATGCTGGCTTTTCTTTCTAATCAAAGCTATTCATAGGGCATTTGTGCAAATCAGGACTCAAGGGGCAGAGGTCTTCAGGCCAAGTGGCTTAATTGAAAGAGAAAGAAATCTGGATTGGGGCTTAATGGACACGAGGTGACTGCGGGCCAGGCGGCTGGAGTGGGCCAAGCCCAGGTGCTGTGGCACAGCGGAGTCTCCGTGAATGCCATCACGGAGTGGCAGTGGAAGCAGGGGAGTGATGAAGCAGGGCCATCCGAGGCAAGGGCGTGCCAGGCTGGGATTTTAACCTGTCCTAGATCCTGCTGACAGTGTTGAGCCCGGGGACAGGGACTTGGGGAGAGAGCTGGGAGCATGTGGTCGTGGGGAGGGGAGGATCGTATAGGGGCCACGCCCTGCTGTTTCAAAGCTCTTCTTCATCTATTTCATTTGATCTTCATACATCCAGCAATGTCATTATTTCCTTTTCACAGAGGAAGAAATTGAGGCCCAGGGAAGTTAGGTGACTTTTCCAAGGTCATGGGTCAATGCGTGAAAGAACCAAGACTCATAGGCAGGCATTTTGGACTCTAAATCTAGTGCTCTTTCCATTATGCCACATTGTGAGTCAGTCACGTGGGTGAGGGACAGTTAAGGGGGCAGCAGGAAGGGAGCAGCGTTTGTTGAGGGCTGACTGTGTGCCAGGCACATGTCAGCTGCATGACATATGCCCTCTCATTTAATGGCACCATTGTACCTTCCTCAGTAGCTTGCTCATTCACTCCTCACTCATTCATACACACTATCTAGTGAGCTAGGCTTAAATGTGATGTTCCACGTGGCAGCATCTGGAATGCACACACGGAACACACCCTCTCCGTCAGTGTGGCACCTGCCCTCCCTTCTTCCCTTCCACGGCCAGTCTTATCGCGACTTGCTTTCGCAAGGCACGTGGGGCAGGAAAGGACTCAGCATCCGCCACAACCAGGACCAGGCCAGAGCTGAGGTAGAAGCCAGCCACTCAGGATGGGCCTTCTGGCCTAGAGAACCTGCACTGGCCACTGCTGGGAGCTCTAAGGGCTCTAACCAAAGGCCTGACCCGGTCCACAGCTGGCTAGGGACGTGGAGACCTTCAAGGGGCAGGCAGGTCAGAAGCCATTTGTCCTTCCTCTGTGGTACGGTTCCCAGCCATCTACTATGCCACCGTGGGTGCTAATTCTCTCTTGTTTTACAGATAAGAAAACTGAGGCCAAAGTGGTCAAATGGCTTATTCCAGGACAATCAGTAAGCAAAGATACTGAGACGGGAGTGGATTTTCAATGCTCATCTTTTGATGCCAGCTCAGGGTGCTGCCCACAGCTGCACAGCTGGCCCTGATCCGGGCAGCTGCCCCTCGAGTGTAGAGCTGAGCCTCGGTCTCAGCGACTCCAGTTCCCCAGCAGCGCCGTGCCTCCCCTCCCTCCTGGCCCCCGCAGCTCATAAGGATGTGTAGAGGGGGCGCCCGGGACACAGCATCGGTCGCGATCTTTACATTAGGAGCCCAGAATATCCTGGAAGGAATTGAAAGTCTGTGTGAGACGCCAAGAAAGGGAGAGAGAGGCTGCAAGAACGGGGAGGAGAAGTCAAATGAAAAGGGCACGAGGGCCTCAGCCGCGGAGTGGAGTTAGAAGGGAGGGGACCTTGGGGCAGGGAGGAGGCAGCAGGACGGGGCTTCAGGCGCCATGCTCCTGGCCAGTTGGCACTGTCCACTGGACTTCCCGGCCTGGGACGGCCTTGTGGGCTCGGTGCCTTCCCACAATGCCTCGGGGTCCTGCCCTCTCTGGGCCTTAGTGTCTCTGTGTCTGAAATCCCCACAAGGGATTTCAGATCACCGTCCTGCGGACACCGGGTCCGGGGAGGAGAGTGGGGGCGGTCCCTGCAATCCGGTAGGGACAAGGCCTTAGAAGGGAAATGGTGTATAGGACTTGAGGGAGAACATTAGTTGGACACTGCTATAATATATACCAGGCACTGTGAAGGGTGCTTTGCATGATGCAATTCATGCCACTCATTTAAGCCACCCGACCACACCGAGGAGGAGAAAACAGAGAGAGAGGGAGGTGGGAGGCCAAGTGGGCCAGGAGACAGGTGGAGAGAGAGAGGAAAGACGAGGGAGAAGACATTAAGGAAGAAACGGGGAGAGGCAGGCGGAAAGTCAGGAGAAGGATGCACAGAGAAAGATCATTTCACAGGTGCTGGGGACAGAGGGTGTCCATTCCCTAGTTGGGAAGGGGAGAAGGCAGGAAGTCAGTTTCTGGGTCACTCAGCTTGATGGCTATAAGGACCTCAAGGACCTTCTGATTCTTGGGCCAATGTCCCCTCCCTCCAGTCCCAGTGCCACAAAAGCCTGACTTCTTCTGCTCTCCTGGCAGGTGGAGGTATTTTCCCACTCAGCTGTCACAGTCCTGGGATGAGGAGGAATTTGGACCACAGTAATCTAACCTTGCAAATAGCCAAGCCAATTTACCAGCCAGCTGCACAAAGGCAGAGGTGCTGTTAGATGCCAATGCCTCGTGACAGCTCCCTGTCCTGCAGTGCCTCTCCTGGTCAATTAAGGAACAGTGACTTTGCTCTTTATTTAACAAGTACAGTTGTTTCTCCACATCCATAGGTTTTGGGGAAAAGTACTGAACACGTACAGACATTTTTTCTTGTCATTATTCCCTAAGCAGTACAGTATAATAACTATTCATATTTATATAACGTTTATATTGTATTAGGTATTAGAAATAAGCTAGAGATGATCTGAAGTATACAGGAGGATGTACATAGGTTACATGCAAATACTACTCCATTTTATATCAGTGACTTGGGCATCCCTGCATTTTGATATCCATGGGGAGTTCTGGAACCAGTCTCCATGGATACCAAGAGACAGCTGTTATTTACTGACTACCTAAGAAATGTTCAAGGGGCTTGGGATATAATAATGAATAAAATAAATGCCCTGTCCTCATGGTGCTTACATTCTAGTGGGGGAGACAGCAAACACGCGCACACACACACACACAGTCACACACACATTTCTGTTAACCAATGAGAAATACTATGGAGAAAAACTAAGCAGTGCAAAGAGATAAAGGCTGACAAAAGTGCTATTTTAGTGTGGTGTCTTCTAAATTACTATCAATTAAGCAGATACCTAAAGGAAGTGAGGGAGAAAACCTGGGGGGAAAGTGTTCTCGGCAGAGGCAACTGCAAGTACGAGGGCCCTGGAAGAGGTGTGTGCTTGGCGGGTCTGAGGTGTCAATGTTCCTATTGCTCTGTGGCTCACTCCCTCATTTACAGGGCAGGTAGATGCCTTCAGGGTCTTTCCTGGCTGGGGATGTGGGAGTAGAACCAACCCACTCACCAGCCCTGGTCACCACAAGCCTTCAGGTTGGGGGTGAGCTGCGGGGAGTCAAGTGGGCTAAAGTAATGCAAAAACCGGTTCTATATCTTTCTCCTTCCCCACACGTGCACAGAACAAATGCATGGGAACCGCATTCTGCTCAGACTGCCTCAAATCCCTGCAAAGGGAGAGCAGAGGAGAGGGGGCAGTGTGGAGGGCTCCACCTGCCAGGGAAGAAATCCTGCCGGGTCAGGGTCCTGGGAGGGCTGCTTTAATGAACAGGTAAGAATCCTTTGAAGGTGGCCTATTTAATTCTGTGCACAATTGGGCACTGGCTTCTTCCCCCAAGTAGCTTACACGGTTTGCCTCCCATCAGGCTCAGGGTCCACATGTGCTTGGCAGATCCGCCCATGGTGGATAACTTCAGAGGAAGCTGGAACCTGGCTCTGTCTCAGTTATGTCGGGTCTCCCATCAGCGGCTTCTGGAGGTGGGCACTTGGCAGCAGCCCTGTGGCTGGGAAGCCCTTCCCCCGATTTGGCTTATAATCAGGAGGGGGACTCTGCCCAGGCTGTCCAGAGGGGGAGCAGCCAGGTGGCCCAAGGGCAGCCTGTGAAACACACATTCTTGTCCAGTCAGTGGAATGTGCTATGGGATGAATGGGCAGGGCCTCTGCCTGGGTTCCCTGGCATGGAGAGGGTGGCAGAAACCTTGTCTTTGCTCAGCCATCTCATGGCTGAGCTGCCTTCTCTTTGGCTGGCAGAGAAGAAAGATGCCTGTGTAGGGTGTGTGATCCATCAGGACAAGAGGATGGCCCTCCTGTCCTGCGGGTTTCTGGGCTCTTCACTTTTGCCTTCCCAGCAGCTAGTACAATGCCAGCCATACAGGAGGCATGGAGGAGAATATGCGGCCATGTGCACACCTAGTGTGGGTGTGGGTGGCACTGCAGGGGTGGCACTGCACCCCTAGACGGCTGACTACACCGGGCCCTGGGCACCCTGGCTCTGAGTGGCCACATAACACGGTGCTGGTGGCAAAATCTGAAATCAGACCCACATGGTTTATATCCTGCAGCCACTGCTTAGTAGATGCTTAGTGTGTTTGGGCAACTTGTTTAACTTATCTGAGCCTTAGATTCCTCTACTGTAAAATGTGGATAAAAATATTTCCTGACTACAGTATTGTAATGGTTGAATGAGATTAAAGCACTTGGAATGGTTTCCAACACATAGTGGCCACTAAATAAATATTAGCTATTATTATTATTCTTATTTGAGACAGAGTCTCACTCTGTTGCCCAGATTGGAGTGCAGTGGCGTGATCTCGGCTCACTGCAACCCTGGCCTCTCAGGCTCAAGCGATTCTCATGCCTCAGCCTCCTGAGTAGCTGGGATTATAGGTGTCTGCCACCACGCCCGGCTAATTTTTTATTTTTATTTTTAGTAGAGACGTGGTTTCACCATGTTGGCCAGGATGGTCTCGAACACCTGATCTTAAGTGATCCTCCCGCCTCGGCCTCCCAAAGTGCTGGGATTACAGGCGTGAGCCACCATGCCTGGCCTAGCTATTTTTAATTATCATTCACTACCTTAAGACCAGAGATGATAACTGATGACCCCAGGTAATTGTCAACTCAGATTCTATTTGTCTGTGATGTCGTTAGTAAGTAATTCTATTACTTCCTGGCATTGTTATACTCATGCCATGATTTTATGAGTCGCCAAGTCTGTGGTCTGCCACATGATAGGCCTCAGTCCTGGGGACCCACTCTCTCCCAGTTCCTGGCATGAGGCATGTGAAAGGCCCCCTCAAAGGCCTTGGCTTAGTGCCAGCTGCCCCAGCCAGACACCCATCCATCTGTCTTGGCCTCTCTGCCCCACCCTCACCATCTGTCTCTACCAGTGCCCGTCAGTCTGGGTAGGTCTCCGAGTCAGAAGACAAATGGCCCATTATCAGAGGCCATTGTGGAGGGTGATGGATCGCGTGCCACGCAGCCAGGCAGGCTGGGCTGGGCTGGGGGCACTGGCACGGAGTACAAATCACCAGGGAATGAATGCTATTCATCATGGCCTGCTGGTTCTAAGGACAGGTGACACCTTCGTGGGCTCAGGGATGTCTCTCCTCCTGAGCATAACGAACAAGTTGATAGAGTCTGACCTGGCCCCAGAGCATGGGGGGCTGGGGATAGGGCCTTTCCTCTCAGGCCTAGCCTCTGAGCAGCTCTCCTCCCTCCCCATCTCTCTCTCCTATAACTCCAGACTCACGCTCAAGAACTTACTTCCCCATTCCCCAAGCACAGCTTAACCAACTTTGCAGCCAGATGCTCTGGGCTCCCAGTACCTTCCCGGTTTCCCACTCCTCCCTCCTCACTTCTCCCTGGTCCTTCCGCCAAACTCACCTACTGGTCCTTGCTCACTTCCTGCTGTAGCTCACAGCACTGGCTCTTTTCTGCCAGTTCATACTAACAGTGTCTCTTAATATTCACCTTGAAACTTCCTCCTTCAGGAAGCCTCCCTGGATTTGCACCACCCCTGCCTAGCCTCCCTGCTCCCTCCCTTATTATGAGCAATTACTGGCAAGTACCTTCCCTTCCTTCCAGCTATACAGTAAGCCCTTTAAAAGCCTGCTGAGGCTGAGACAGGAGGATCACCTGAGCCCAGATCTGGCCTGCAGTGAGCTGTGATTGTGCCACTGCACTCCAGCCTGGGCAACAGAGATCCTGTCTCTACAAAACAATTTAAAAAAATTAGGCCAGGTGTGGTGGTGTGCACATAGTCCTAGCTTCTTAGGAGGCTGAGATAGGAGGATTCCTTGAGCCCAGAAGATCGAGGTTGCACTAAGCTATGATTGTGACACTGCACTTCAGCCTAGGTGATAGAGTGAGACCCCATCTCTAAAACCAAACCAAACCAAACCTAGTACTGGCATGACACTCTACAGTTTACAGTTTGTGAAACATTGCCATAAAACTTAGCACACTGAATCTCATAAGAGACTTCGGGGCAGGTAACAGCCCCCCTATCCCTCTACACTTAGACGAGGTGAGGTTCAAGGGGGTTGAGGGTAAGGTCATCCCTGTGGCTACCAGTACCCGCCCCTAACCAGGACATGATCAGGCACCTTCTGTGCGCCAGCACAGGAACCCAGTGTGCCTTCTCCAAGTCCAGGTCTTGTTCCTCTGCCCCCAGGCTCTCCCTAGTGAAGGAACAGCTAGCCAGGAAGCAGATGCCCTGAGTTATAGAGGCCTCCTGCCCCCACAGAGCCAGCTTCAGAAATGAAGGCCTCCTGCCTGCCTGCAGACACTTGCGTCTGTTTCTTCACTAGCATGCGTCTTGCACTCTGCCTCACTGCACATGCATTTGTGGATTCGACTCCCAGACTAGACTGTGAGCCCCTCTTGTTTTCCCCAGTGCCCTGCCTGGGGCCTGCTGTGTAGTAGGTGCTTCATGAAAGAGTTGGTGTGAATCAAGGAGAGGCTTGAAGACTTAAATAGAAGGTCCACAAGCCTCCCAAAGACACTCAGGGGCAAGGACCCTCTCCATTTTTGCCCCAGCAGCAGCCACGGCCAGGACCACACCCAGAGTTTTAAAAGACATGCTCTTGACAGCCCAAAGACCTAGATTTGGATCCCAGTCAATGCCATGTACTGACCACGCTGTGCCATGGGGGTTATGTAACTCTTCTGTGCCTCCGTTTCCTCAACTGTACAAATGTGGGGCTTTAAACTCTTGCGAGGATAAAATAAGGTGATTATGCAAAAGCACTCTGTAAATGGTAAAGTGATGCAGATATTAATAATATTTGCAGCCATGCTGTCTTTTCTGTTGGAGAGGTACAGAGCACGGCACTGGAGACCACAACAAGAAGTTGGGCTGCCCGTGCTCCACTCAGGGGTCTGGCGCTCACTAGTTCTCTGTACCTCAGTTTTCTTATGTGTAAAACGGGGACAGGCTGGGCGCGGTGGCTCAAGCCTGTAATCCCAGCACTTTGGGAGGCCGAGATGGGCGGATCACGAGGTCAGGAGATCGAGACCATCCTGGCTAACACGGTGAAACCCCGTCTCTACTAAAAATACAAAAAAAAAAAAACTAGCCTGGCGAGGTGGCGGGCGCCTGTAGTCCCAGCTACTTGGGAGGCTGAGACAGGAGAATGGCATAAACCCGGGAGGCGGAGCTTGCAGTGAGCTGAGATCCGGCCACTGCACTCCAGCCCGGGCGACAGACCGAGACTCCGTCTCTAAAAAAAAAAAAAAAAAAAAAACGGGGGGAAAAACGGCCCCTCCCTCAGAGGGACGTTGAGCAAATTGGGTTAATACAGCTCCAGTCCTCGATCAGTGCCTGGCATGTGTTAGCACCGTGGAGTATTATACTCTGGGCATTTTTAGCTGCAGACTGTGGCAGCCTTTCTTCCTCCCTTGAAGCCTCCCCGAGTCACAACTCAGCAGCAAGGGCTGGGAAGACTTCCCCTGTGCCCACCCTAAAGCAGGGAAGATAACTACTCAGGATCCTTGCTGCAAACTCCAGGTGCCACTAACCAACTGCAGCTCTTCCCTACCAACCTTACACCCAACTTCAGGATCCTTCTCAACACGGCACTCCGTGGAGACGAGAAGAATTGCTTGCAGCCCTGGAGAGGAAATGACTCTGCGAATCCTGCCTTAGGGCATGGTTCTGTGTGCAGGCTCTGGCAGGCCTGGGATGGGGGGCATTGTCGTGACCAGGAATCTTGCAGGAGGGGGTTGAGGGGACTCACCTGAGATGTTGCTGGCCAGGGACAGGCTCTCGCAGTGCTGGTCCTGGAGGGAGGCGGAGACGGGGTTCAGCCCCAGAAGGAGAAGGGCCTGCAGGCACAGGAGGCAAAGGACACATTAGGCAGGTGCCATGAGCCATGAGCCAAACTGCAGGGGTTACACTGCACCTGCCTGCTTTCCCTCCCACCCTGTCACACATCAAGTTGCTTCCCAGACACCCACCCCCGCCCCCGTCTCCTTTCTCCTCCCTCTGGGTCCTCTCTGCCTGGAGGGCCTGGCGTTGCCCTGCTCATGGAGGGGCCTGGCAGGGAGGCTGACAGGAGCAGGAGCCCAGGCTCCTAGGGAAGAGGTGACTTTTACCCCTAGGGGCTGGGGCGCTACCAGAGGAAGCCACCTCCATCCCCACGGGATCCTGAGCATGGTCCAGCGGTGTCCCACCACGTGCACACACACACCCACCCCCCACTCCCACCGGCCCGCTGACCACCACGGCCTCACAGATCCCCATACGTGCACCCCCTTCCCTCCCTTCCTCCAGAACTGGCCTCTTGTTTTGTGAACTATTTCCCGGGCCCTCATCCCTGCCTGCCTAATTATCCATCATCACAAATTGTGCCTCACCATTTATCAAGCTGTTGTACATCTGCCGTGGCACAGTTTTCCCTGGGGCTGGTGTGGCTGTGCCTATTTGCAGATGAGGAAACTGAGGCACAGAGAGGTAAGCGATAAATGTATCTGGAAAGACGGGCACCCTATTCTAAGGCAGACCTTTGCCCTTTAACCTCCCTGAAGGCTCCATGTCCCTCTGATTCCAGAATTTTAGCCCAGTTGGGAAGGGAGTGGCATAGGCCGTATACCTGGAGGACTGACCCTTCTTCAACTAAACCCACCCACACAACCATCACATTACCCTCCTCCCGACAGGGTTAGAGTCAAGAGAGAGGCCAAGTGTCCAGCCCCTCATTTTGCTGTGTTGCCATGGGCAGGTGACTTGACCTGTGTGTGCCTCAGTGTCCTCACCTGTAAAACTGGGCACAATGGTCCTACCCCCTTTAAGCTTACGTGATGTGTGTATGTAGAAGTCCTTCAAATAGCCCTGCATACTCTGTGGGGGCAGGGGTTTTGTTCATTGCACTCAATTTTGCTGAAGAAATGAATGAATGACATTGTGTTTCTGGTATACAATAGGCACTTAAGAAGGATATGTTGACTGATCTGAACTTGGTGGTTTTTATTTGGTTGTTGGAGGAGAAGTGGCTGTTTCCCCTGGGATTCGATTCAAAAGGGATTAAGAAGCATGCGTGAGGGGCAGGGAGAGGGGAGCATTGTAACCGGCCCTTCCCTCTGGCTCTGGGGAGCTGGGTGCCCGGCCACCAGCAGAGTTCCCACACAGGGTGGTGAGCCCGAAGCCCGAGAGGCCTCATGGGAGGCTGCTCTTCTCATCACTTCTCTGCTGTTTCTTCTTGGGGTCCCCTCCTTCTGAGGTCCCCGACCTCATGGCCGGGTGTCTCAGCCCCAGCCCATTTCCGTACCAACTGCAAATTTCACTAAGGAACCTCAGACACAGACCCTTAGCTCTGGAAGCCAACTTAGGATTTCACAGCAGGAAAATGAGATTGGGAGAGAGAGAGGGGCTTGTCAAGTCCCTTGGTGAGCAAAGCTGCTAGGCCAGGGTGTAGGCTAGAAGCAAGTCGGTGGTCAGCCCAGGCAGCACGCAGCCTTCTTGCAAGGGGCCGGGACTCCACGTGGTGAGTGCAAAAGTAAAGGGAGCATCGAAAAACTTAGCCGTCAAGATATGGAATATTTTAACATAATTTTTTTTTAAATAAAAATTAACACCAAAAAATCCTTGATGAGCAAAATATCAAAAACTTTTTAAAGGAAAGATAGGCTCAGTAACAGTGCGGGGCCATGTTGGAGCTTGGGGCAAAAAGGGAAAAAGTCAGGAATGATATTAAAATATTATCTATCATGGCCGGGTACAGGGGCTCACGCCTGTAATCCCAGCACGTTGGGAGGCTGAGGCAGGTGGATCACCTGAGGTCAGGAGTTCGAGACCAGCCTGGCCAACATGGTGAAGCCCCGTGTCTACTAAAAATACAAAAATTAGCCAGGCATGGTGGCGGGCACCTGTAATCCCAGCTACTCTGGAGGCTGAGGCAGGAGAATTGCTTGAACCTGGGAGGTTGAGGTTGTAGTGAGCTGAGATCGTGCCACTACACTCCAGCCTGGGTGACGGAGTAATACTCAATCTCAAAAAAAAAAAAAGAAAAAAAAAATTATCTATTGTGATTACCGAGGTTGCTGGCACCTCCTTCTGGGGTGGGCTTGAGGAAATGCCTCACTTGCTTTACTCCAGTCGGGCCCTGCTCATGCGTCGTCTTCCCAAGCCAGACTCCATCCCTCCTTCCTGCCCGCCCCGTACCCTCCAGCGCTGTCAATCCTCTCTTCCCTGGACTCCTCTCCATTCACCCTTTTTGGATCTCAGGACCTTCCCCCTGTCCTTAGAAGCAAACTGATCTGCCTTTTCCATGTTCACCTGCCAGGAATGTTCTCCCTTACCTCACCCCACCCCACTCCATGAGGGCCAACCCCTTTCACGGTACCCACTCCCTCCTACTCCTGTCCTGATGATGAAGGCAGACTCTGCTCCCCTCTCTCCCACTCACATTACAAGGTCCAGGGGAATAGTGGCCATCACCATCACAGCCTGGTCCCCACTACCCATCACTCACCCACATGGTCCCCTGAGTGTGTAGTGCCTGAGTTTGTAGTGGCTTTGTTCACTCCATTGCCTCACTGGCACTCTCACAGGGGACTCTGCCCTGCACCAAGCTCCAGGTTCTGAAGCACAACCCCAGCTCCACACCCCCATCCTGTGCTCTGCACACGGGACACTCAGCAAGATGGCACTGGGGTTAGCCAACTCGCTCCTGGGACTCAGGAGTGATGATAACAAACCCATTCATCTCTCTGGCCTCAAGGAACTTCCAACACTTTATTAATCAGTAATTAAACTTCACGGTCTCCAGAGAGATGGAAAAATATCTTTACCCTCATTTTCCAAGTGAAAACGCAGAAGTAGAGAGAGGAGGAGGCCACCAGGCCAGCCAGTGGCTCTTGCCAGCTAAGCAGAAAGCAAAGTGTTCTCATGACAAAGCTGCACTGCCCGCTCAGCAATCAGCAGGGACCCAGACTCGGCCCTGTCCCCAGAGAGGGGCAGCTCAGATGCTAGGGCCAGAGGCCCCTTCTATTCTAGAAGGGGACTAGAAATCTTCGCTCCTCATTTCCCACCCCACATCTGCCCACGCCACCTCCCAACACACACACACACACACACACACACTCTCTCTCTCTCTCTCTCTCTCTCTGTCTCTATCAAACTAGGACTCCCAAAGCCAGCTAAGCCACAGGCAAATTAAAGAAACTGGAGACACTGGCCAGGCATGGTAGCTCACGCCTATAATCCCAGCACTTTGGGAGGCCGAGGCAGGTGGATCACCTGAGGTTGGGAGTTCGAGACCAGCCTGGCCAACATGGTGAAACTCCCGTCTCTACTAAAAATACAAAAATTAGCTGGGCATGGTGGCGCGTAACTGTAATCCCAGCTACCCAGGAGGCTGAGGCAGGAGAATCACTTGAACCCAGGAGGTGGAGGTTGCAGTGAGCTGAGATCGCGCCACTGCACTTCAGCCTGGGCAACAGAGCAAGATTCCGTCTCAAAAAATAAATAAATAAATAAAATAAAATAAATAAAAAAGAAAGAAAAGAAACTGAAGACATCCTATTTGACAATATCAGCCCCATTGCCTGACATTCCATTTATCCATCTAATCCTCAAGCTGTGCTTTGTGCTCTGGTCTTTCAGATCCTCCATCGCGAAGGCACATCATGTTCTATTCCCATCCAATTACTTATCATCTCCCAGTATCTGGGATCCTTCTCATGTCTGCAACCCTCTGCCCACGCAGTCTGTGCCACCCTCCTGGTCACCTGGTCAACTCTCCATTCTTCCGAGGCCAGTTCCAGGGCCCCTCCGCTTAGCAGTACCTGCCCAACCCTCCAAAGCAAAGCAGCTCAGTTCTCCCTCCAATGTACCCCTTTTCCCAGTGCACTCTGTACACCCACTGGACCCTGTGCTCGTGAGGTTCACGAGTAGAGCCCTTGGACCAGCCTAAGTGCATGAAAATCACCTCGGCGCAAAGCACTTAGGACCCAAGACGCTAATTAGATGGCAAATATACAGGCTGGAAGTTCTTATTCTCGCATCTTAACGTCCTGTCATGCACACAGGAGCAGAGCAAATCTTGATTTATCAGAAAACGAAGCCAAATGCCAGGCAAAGGGTTAGTCTGCCCTTGGCTGCCTAGAACCCTGACACTTGGGTCTCTTTCTTGAATGTGATGGTTCACACAGCCATTTTCGACACACAGAGGACTGGTGTTGCATTATGCAAAGAAAAATGCTTCTTAAAATTCCCAAACCAACCTTTTCCTCTCCAGAAAGGTCTGCTCTGTAGCAGAATCTGTGCCTGTGCCACCTCTTGCTCTGGGGAAGGTTTGTGAGGGCTTCTGCCTTATTCCTGAATCACACTTCTGTGAAAAGTCCCAAGATTTCCTGCATATTTCCTTCCACCATCTGCTGATCTCCTCTTCAAGCTCCACTGTGGTTTTCTATCTCCATCAACAGGCAATTACTGCACTGGCAGGAACAGGCTCCCAAAGTTTCAAGGATATTGTTTCCCCTTAAGATGGAGAATTCTGTTGTTTGTTTGCTTTTTGAGATGGAGTCTCACTCTGTCGCCCAGGCTAGAGTGCAGTGGTGCAATCTCGGCTCACTGCAACCTCTGTCTCATGGGTTCAAGCAATTCTCCTGCCTCAGCCTCCCAAGTAGCTGGGATTACAGGCCTGCACCACCACGCCCAGCTAAATTTTGTGTGTTTAGTAGAGATGAGGTTTCACCATGTTGGCCAGGCTGGTCTCAAACTCCTGACCTCAGGTGATCTGCCCGCCTCGGCCTCCTAAAGTGCTGGGATTACAGGCGTGAGCCACCATGCCCGGACAACAAAATGGAGATTCTGAACCTGGGGAACAGGCAGTATGAAGATCTGCAGATAAATGCAGTCTGTGTGTGTAATGAAAACTATTTTCCTGGGGAGGGTTCTTTGCTTCCTCCACTTCTCACCAACAACTAGCAACCCCCAAACAGTGGGAACTACAGTTGAAGCATATGGTAAATGGGGTGAACTGAACATGTCATCTTCTCTGAAATCAAACCAAAGCGCTTTTGGCCCTTCTCGGATGCCTCTTGCTCTTCCACTCCATCACCAGCCCCAGCCACTGGCGCTCCTTTCAGAACCAAGTTTTCAAGACTTCATGTGATTTATTATCTTCCAACTAGTAGAGAAAATCAAAACGGCACTGACGCTGAAGCTGGCAGAGCACGACGTTCACTCACTGGCTAATGCCTTGCTTCTGTGCACCAGCCTGGCAGCCCCAAGGCCCCAAATAAAACTTGCATCTCAGCTACAAATCTCTCCACTCACCAAAGAGCCAAACCTTCAAGGTTAAAGTCTGAGGCCAAGGGTGCGTGCGGCTCAATTACAGCATCTCGTAAAAGGATTTGCCAAAGATCTAGAGGGTCCCTGCCATGGAAGGGAAAGCAGACCAGGCGGGTATCATGCTCCCATTTTAAGTCTGGGGTAGTTGATGTGCCCAGTGTCACAGAACTGTTTTTAGGAGCTGGGATTCAGCAAGCAGGTGCTCCTGCCTGTCTTTCAAGGAGATGAACCATGAGGAGAGTTGCGCCTTCTGGCTGGCCAGGAGCAGGTCAAGACAGGGCTCTGGCAGAAGGGATGGGCAGGGGAGAGGGAGGTGGTACAGGAGCCTGTGGAGCGGGTGGAGGGCCAGGCTCTGACATGGCCTGCTCCAGCCTGCTGCAGCTGCTACCCACACCCCCACCCCCAGGGCCAGCACAGAATGGGGCTGGAATGAAGCTGCCATCCCAATTCCCAGTGTGATTTTGGCATAAAGGTTAATCACACCCAGAAAATGCTTATTAGAGACCATAAATAACCGTGTTGCTGAAGCTCAGTTTGGTCTTTAAGGCACAAAAGTGCAATTTCCTTTGATGTGATGATTCGGTAATTAACCTTTTGGGGAGGGTCCTGAAGGGCCACTGGAGGGATGGAAGGGTGGCCTGGAGGCAGCTGAGGCATCTTGGGCCTAGTTCCCACAAGTTCCTGGGGAACAGGGAAAAGGGAGCCTGTTTTCCCTCTCCTTTCACAGCTAGCACTGACGCTCAGCTTGGGGGAGCCCCCAGAGCCCCCAGGGGTCAGGGACCGGCTGGCCTTTGGCAGAGCCACAGCTGGAGAGCCATCCTTCAACACAGTTCCTCACCCTTCTGCTGAGCCCCAAGGCAGTCCTGCCACTGCCTGTGTGGCTTTCAGTGAGTCACCTGACTCTTCTGAGACTGAACTTCCTCATCTGTGCAGTGGGGGCAATGTGATCTTTCTTACCCTCTTCACTGGGAGATGGGCCACTTGGGGGGAACCAGGAGAGCTGCTTCCGTCATGTAAAGTCCCTACAAGCATCAGCAGGCTCATCAGCACGGCGTGGCTGTTCTGGGCCCCAGAATGCGCCTCCACTGCGGAGGGCTGGCCTGGTGCAGCTTTCCTGATGTCCCTTCCGGGCCCTGGGGGAGGCCTCGCAGGCAGGACGTGGCCTCTCCTCATTTTCTGCCAGGTCCTTCTGCCTTCTCAGGAAGCCTTCCTTTGGGAAGGAGTTTTTCCTCTTAAAAGGAAAGTTGCTTTTTAGGTTTGAAATCCACTGGATCGAGTGGTGTCTCCAACCCCCTTGGTGGTCTAGGATCCTTCATTCAAAGAGTCCAGGACTACGTATACATGATTTGGAAAAAAGGAAAGGAACTCCAAAGACATGGGGAAGGACAGACAGACACACACGTTCATGACGATGGCAAGATGAGGTGCAGACTGAGGGCAGGGGACCATAGAGTTTCAGATGGGTCAGCACCATGGCCATGAGGGCAGGCTTCCTGGGGGAGGTGAGCTGGAGGATGGGGCACAGTGGATGTGGCTGTCACAGGGAGGGAGAGGGCCTTCCTGGCAAGGGGAGGGTCCTGAGCTTGTGGGGGTGTAGCAGGCTGCCTGTGGAGGGCCTCAGATACTGGGCTGAGATGGATCCAGTCGGCCTGGAGTGCCATGGCAGGTTCCCGAGCAGTGAATTATGCCAGCTTGTCACCCTCATCATCCCAGCGAGACAACTGACAGTCACTTGTTCCACAGAGGCAGTTCGGCAGGTCAGGGTGAAACCAGGCCTTGTTGCCTTCCCTGGCCTGGGAGACTCTGGCAGACCCTGACTCGGGGCCCAGAGAAGCCCTTGACTCTCCAGTGTGGCCAAGATTGAAGTTCTCCCTGGTGACTCCAGAGGCAAGGGCCCCAGCCCACACTTTCCATCTGCTGGCCAAGGCCCTGGGTCCTGGGGTCCTGCAGGCTCCACAATCCCAATATCCGACCCTTCTGACTCTGCTTTGCTTTGCATTGTCTTCAGGTGGAGCCTATTTTAAGCAAAGGCAAGAGAAGAAAATCTAAATGCGAAAAAGAAATGAGGTCATAAATGAAGAGTTCTCTGAAAAGCTGGGGCCCCCATTGCATTTAAATACTGGGATCTCGTTTGCAGAAATAAAGCATCTGCGCAATCAACTCTTCAGAAATGTCTCTGTACCTACGGGGGATATATCTGTAGTTATGGACTAATTGAATATAAGAGCAGGGCAGGCCCCACATGCAATTGTGTGGTTTCTGCAGAATTTCTTGCTATAGAAGTGCCAAGTGGACGGGTCAGTGGGGGATAGACTTGCAAGATGTGTACCAGCAGAGGGGCACCCTCATGGGGCACCTTCTTCCCATCCACCCAGAGGTGGAGACCAGCCAGAGTAAAACTAGACTACGGACAGAGGACAGCGATGCCAGGGGTCCTTTCTCGGCCCTCTTGACTGCTCAGGCTTCTCTCCATCCTGCCTTGGGCCTGGGCCTCCTCCCACAGCCTCTTTCTGTGACAGCCACAACCGGTCCCCATCTCAAGGCAAAGAGCCAGTGCTTCCCCTCAAAGTGTGTGAGCACTGCAAGATTTATTCCAGGCAGCTGAGAAATAATTTATTGTTACATTTAATTAACTTAAATTGCTGTTGTACAGAGAAGAAAAAATGGAAAGGAAAATCTCCTGCCTACAGTTAAGGGAGGGGGGTGCCTGGGTGTTCCCCGCCCCCGGGCTTCTCAGGGTGTCCCCTGCCCACCCTCCCTGCTACTTCATGCCTCTGCTCCCCTAAGAAAGCCTTGCAGCAGGGCTAGAAATAGTGGGTCACCTGCCTCCCACACCCTAGGGCAGCGAGGGCCGTGAGACCCCAGCTCTGGAGTCACACACGCCCTTCCAAGGTTCCAGACGCACTATCATAAGCTTGGGTTATAAGCTCCCTGCAGGCAAGGTCTGTGTTTTTGTCATTTTTTTTTTTTTTTTTTTGAGATGGAGTCTTGCCTTGTTGCCCAGGCTGGAGTACAGTGGCGTGATGTCAGCTCACTGCAACCTCTACCTCCTAGGTTCAAGAGATTCTCATGCCTCAGCCTCCCAAGTAGCTGGGATTACAGGCACCCACCACGACACCTGGTTAATTTTTATATTTTTAGTAGAGATGGGGTTTTGTCATGTTGGCCAGTCTGGTCTCGAACCCCTGACCTCAGATGATCCACCTACTTCGGCCTCCCAAAGTGCTGGGATTACAGGCGTGAGCCACCGTGCCCAGCCCCTGTTTGGCTATTTTTGTGTCCTCATTGGGGCCCGATACAGAGCAGGCCCTAACATGTTTGTTGAACGAATAAATGACTGAATAAGTGCACAGATGGGTTTTCACTTTCTGCCCCCTCTGACCATGGAGTCTCATGATGATTCCCAGCAGGAGATTGTGAGGGGCCTGTTTCCTTTTTCTCATTTTCCTCTCTGTTCCTCCTGCTCAGCAGGAGCTCCCTCCCCTCTTCCTTGCTCCCGCCATAGCCCCGCGCCTTGGACTCCAGAACGGTGTGCTAGAGGAAAAAGCACTCTGGGTGGGAAGCACAGGGCTGGGACCGTGTTCTGACTCTGCTGAACTTGCTCCATGGTGGTAGAGAAGTCACTGCCCCACCTCAGTTTCCTCATCTGTAGAATGGGGAGGTCACCGTGTTCTCTACATTCCTTTCCAGGTCGGAATATGCCCTGGCTCCAGGATGTACAGGAGAGTAGAAATTCAAATCTCTAAACTTGGGGCTAGAGAGATGCTTGTTGGAATCTTTTATCCGCCCCTTCCCACCTGTGTGACCTTGGGAGAATCACTAAACTTTTCCGAGCCTCATTTTCCTCATCTGTAAACAGGGCTGACAGGGATAAAATATTCACATCCCAAAGCTCCCGGAGAGATTCAACAATGTGGTGCATATAAAACAGCATGGGGCTGGTGCGCAGGCGGCACCAATGGACGCCACTCTGTTACTCAACCTTGCACGTTCTTCGTTCCTGACTGGGCCTTTCTCCCCAGAAGTGCCCCTTGCCCAGCCCCCTGCCCACTCAGGGCATGCACCCCACTTTCCAGCACCACTCTTTCCCAGAAGCCAGCAGTGGTCACCTACAGAAGTGGAGTGTACATCCGGGTCAACGATACAGATTTGCTGGGCATGGGAGCAGGGGGTGCCCGGAGCATGGCTGACCTACCATCCTCCTCATCTTCCCTCCGTTTCTGCCTCTCATGCATTCGCTTGCTCCCCATCTTAGTATGATTTGCTCTCAGATTCACTCATGGATATGTTCTTATAGCCCGTGCCTTCTCGGCCTCCTGCCTCTGTCCGCGCCATCTCCCCTCTCCCTGTCTTAACCACCCTATCTTTCTCGGTCTTCCCTGGCTTCCATTTGCCTCCCTCCCTTCTTTCCTTCCTTTCTTCCTTCTTTCTTTCTTCAGCTTTTACTGAAGGCTTGCACAGTGCCAGGCCCTGTGAATTTCTTCATTTAATCCTTCTCGATCCCTGCAAGCCAGAGCCTTTACTATCTCCCCACTATTCAGACAAGAGACTGGTGCACCTGGAGATGGTAACTTACCCAGGGTTTTGACTGCAGTAACTAGAGGGATGGAGGGACTGGGATGGGAGCCATGCTCCTGTCCCTGGGCAGTACAGCCTGTTTCCCTGCCTGCCCTGCCTGCCTTCCCTTCCCTCCTCCTCCTCGTCACAAGCCTGCATCCTCCAAAAGACACATGAGTACAGGTTTCCTTTGCCTTTCACACTCTGGCTTCTGGCTGCAGCCCAGCTCCCCCAGAGCTGGAAGTGGGAATGGGGGGTAGACACCAGTAGGACCCTGCCAATGGATGGGACCCAGGAAGGGCTCCGTTTGGCTCTCACAAAAGAGGAGAGCCCAGCCCGGGGTTCTGATCCAGTGCCTGCCCCTGGGAGCTGTTAGCTGTAAGTGGCTCCCAGACACTGGGAAGCCGTCCCTGAGGGGGTGGGAGGCAGAGCTGAGGTGTGGGGACAGCCGTAGAGACACCAGCTACGCAGGTGACACTATCAGCTGTGCTCTCAGCTCAGCCGCTCTCTGACAAGTGTAAAGTGAGGGGGATTTCAGTGTCGGCAGAGAAAAGATGTCCTCTATGGAACTGCGTTTTAAAAGGGATTTACAGAGGGCCAGGAAGGAAGAGTGAAGCTGGTGGCTGGAAATTAGGTTCTATTTTATTTAAAAATGCTGAAGTCTTTGGGGCTGTTTTTCCTGGAGAAACAACTGCCTTCCAAGGCCAGAGGTCAGTTTAAAGGGGGCTGCTGGACCACCAAGCCCCACTGAACAGGCATATTTAGGGCACAAATTAGGATTAACCAGACAGTCGTCCATAAAACAGGCAACGGCCCCATCCTCTGATTCTCTGTTTGTACAGGCAGTGACTTAGACAAAATCAGAATCTCCAGACGGTGCTTAACACCTGACCTGGGAGACAGCAAATCCTATTTCTCACACCTCACCCCCGAAACTGGGGTTCAGTAGGCCTGTGGGGAGCTCAGGGGCCCTTATATTTCTCAAATGCTCTCCAGTGATTCTGAAGCATCAACAGAAGTGAAGATAACTCAGCCAGCTCAGAGATTCTCACCTGGAGGCCATTTTGCCTCCCGGGGGACGTTTGGCAATGTCTGAAGATATTCTTAGTTGCTATAATCAGGAAGGGGGAGGTGCTACTGGCATTTAATGGGTAAAGGCCAGGAATGCTGATAAACATCCTAAAATGCACAGGCCAGCCCCCACAGTGAAGGATTATCCAGCCCCAAATGTCAAAAGTGCTGAGGTTGGGAAGCCCTGGGTTGGAGGGTTGCAATGCTCCATCTCAGCTCTGAAGACACTTGCCTGCCTGCCCAGTACGAGGGTGGGGCGGGGGAGGAAGGTGGCTGTAGGGGAGACCTTGGGAAGAGTGTGTGGGGTTACAAGAGGGAGGCACCTTCAAGGCAGGAAGAGGACCTGGATTGTACTCGGTGAAGGCCCTGTGCGACCTTGGATCAGTCAGTCTCCCACCTCCTGGCCTCAGTCTGAAGGCAGCGGGCTGGTGGAAATGACCTTTCCTGGCCAGCTGGGTAGATGGGAACTCCTTCCCCCTCACTCACTCTGTCCTGGCCCTGCTGGGCCAGCTCCTCCAGATCTCCTCCTGTAGGGGATTCACGGGAGATGCAGGAAGGCCTGCCTGCTGATGCAGCCAAAGTTGAGGAATGAGGCAGCCCAGAAAGAACTCAAACAGCAGTCTCTTCCCAGAGTCAGCGAGCTGAGCTCACCCAGCCAAAGCTCCACCAAAGCCTCCCCAGGGCCGGCACCTCAGAGGCAGGAGGCAGAGCCAGGTCCTGGGCCCTGGGGAAGTTGGGTTCCTTTACCTTGGATGAATGCGGGGACAAAGGGTAGAACCAGTGTGGGGCTAAGTCCTGTGAGCTTCAGGGAACCCACACAGAGCAAGGCTGCCCTTGCCCCACTAGGGGCTGCGACCACTCATCATGGCTCCTCTGCTCACCTTGGTGACAAATACAGATTGATGAGTGTGACAAGGAGGGGGAAGTGACCTGCTCAGAACCCGCCACTGGGGAAGGGGTCTGAGTAAATCAGAGAGTTTCCTCCTCCTGGACAAGGGTTCTTCCTTCTTCCGTCACCCAGCCTTGGCTGCCAGAAAGAGCCACTACATCACTCACATCCATGCAATGGAGACACACAAGTGCAAGAAGCATGGCAGGAGGGCCAGGCTATGTGAAGGG
Source organism: Piliocolobus tephrosceles (assembly GCF_002776525.5). Lineage (NCBI taxonomy): Eukaryota > Metazoa > Chordata > Mammalia > Primates > Cercopithecidae > Piliocolobus > Piliocolobus tephrosceles. The sequence goes on along the minus strand of NC_045449.1, from coordinate 54,877,408 downwards.
TGAACCAGAGATCTGGGCCAGGCAGTGAATTCTGGCCCCAAAGGAGGGCTTTAGGCCCACACTCTTCAAAGGGTGGTGAGGACTGGTCCAATTGGTCAAGTTTGCCAACCAACCAACGATTGGTTCCTGGTCTACAACTTGAGAAGTGCAAAACTGGAAAGTAAGCATTTGATATGAATCTGTCCCTGTGGTGACATCCGAGGATGTAGTCAGGACTCATCTCGTCAAACAGGGTCTAGACCAATTCAGATGCTGTCAGACTTGCCAGGTGAATCACGTGGTGCAGGCTGCAGAGCAGGACCACATGCCAGTCTGCCACGGATTGGAAAAATCCATGTGGTCCTTCCCCACAGCTGGTTTGAGAGCCCTGCTTTAGCTGGAGGACAGAGTGTGATGCCTGGCTCACCGGGGAAGGCCTCATGGAGGAGGCGGGTCCTGAGTGACAGTTGGGTTAAGTTTTGAGGGGAGTCCTGGGGTGGGACTCCCACCCATGAAAACAGCAGGTCTCCCTGACCTTCGGTGGGAGCAGGCCCCTTGCAGCACCACAGGCATTTTCTCTTTCATTCTGCATTGTGGTCGGTACGGTAAAGAGGACACAAAGGTCCAGAGAGGTCGTGTGGTTTGCCGAAGGTCACCCATCCAGGAAGGGGCAGAGCCAGCTCCAACCCCAGGCCTCCTGTCCTGTTATCTTTAGGGACAGTGGTCCTTCTTCCCGGGTGCATGTGAGCCCCCACCACTCCTAGCCTTTGCCATTTCACAGCCTTGCAGCAGCTTCCTGTCAGGACATGAGGCCGCTGCCATCAGGAGAGAAAGACGCCCCAGGCTGCCCCCCAACGCCGACTCACAGGGAGCTGGAGGGGTGGATGCCAACGGACGGGATCTCACGAAGGTACCAGGAATGCCGGTGCTCTTGGCACCCCTGCCTTGCCTGGCTATCCCTGTCTCATGAACAGCAGAACCAGGACAGCACCAGGGAGGGAACCCCAGGATATCACCAAGGCCGCCTCCCCAGTCCCCACTCGGGGGCTACAGTGCCCTGGCCCCGCTCTCTGGAGGCCCCAGCTTCTGAGACCTTCTTGCCCCTTTGTTTCTAAGCCCAGAGCCACAATTCCCTCTAGCAACATCTCCCACCATCACTGTCCAGAACCGTTCATGAAGCAAAATGCTGCCCTTGCATGCACGTGGACAACGCCCTCAGTGCTGTGGGGACCGGAGGCGGAACACAAGGCAGTGCTGGAATCTTTTAATGTTACTGAGCCGCGCCGCAGTGTAGCCCTTGATAAGCCATTGAGTCACAAATCCACACGCGGAGGCAGAGAGGGACCTATCTGTCTGGCTTGTCACTTGTGTCTTCTATCGCCATAGCACTTCCACACTCAGACAGACGTTCATTGGGGAGTGGGAGCAGAGAGAGGCCCTCCATTTAGTTTAGCATTTATTGTGCACCTACTGTGCGCACAGTTCTGGACTAAGTTCTGAGCACACAGAGGTTTTGTTGTTTTGTTTTATAAGAGAATCTTTCTAGTCTAGGCAGAGCTCATAATCTACGGTGGGAACAAGGGCTCAGGTTAGATGTGGGTCACCAGGGATCCATGTGGAATCTGGTTAGTAGGTGTTTTTGAACCCCCTGGTGGGGGACACATCAAAGAACTGTAAGACCCCATGTTGTGGGACAGCCCAGGATCCACCATGAGCTAGAGGCTCACACCAGGGGACAGGACGAGGTGAGAACAAAAGAACAACCAGTGAGAGACAGATTTAGACTGGAGGGCTTCCTGGAAAAGGAGGTGGGGACAGTTCAGGAAGACTTTGGTAGACATGACAGATGAAGATTGGCACAGAGAGACTTGGGGGCAGAAGCTCCTGTAAGAGAAGTGTCAGATATGAATATTCTGTTGAGTGGCGGTTGGCAGGGAAGGAGGGAGAACAGTGCAACTCAGGCAGAGGGCCAAGAGATTTGGGGAGAGTCAGGTTCTTTCCCCTCTAGAAGGGGATGGGAGGACTCAGTGGGGTCACTTGTGTGGGCCTTAGTGCAAGAGCAGCTCAGTAAATGGTGCACCTGGCCAGTAAACAGTGTACCTGGTTAAAAGAACCTGAGTGTCACGGACAAGGGACAGGAGCAGAGTCGGGGGCAGAAAGAGGAAGGGGAAGGGCGTGGCTCAGGCCAAGACCAAACCCAGGACACAAGGACCAGCTTCACTCCAAGGACTAGCCTTGTCCTGCCTGTCTGGGAAGATGAAGGAGTGGCTGAGCCTCTCGGGCTCCCAGCCAGGCACGGGCAGCCAAGGCATGCCATGGAGGCTATCTAACCTGCTAGCCACTCACCTGGCTAAGCCCGTGGTCCCTGGGTGCTCAGCTGCTCCTCTGGAAGTCAGCCTCCAACCCTGGCCTTGAGGTGGCATTGCACACCTGCCGTGCAGGTCTGGCTGTGCTTAGAGGAGAGGTGAGGTGGTGACCACACAGTGGCCTCTGAGGGGGGTGGCAGATGCGGTGTTATGAACACTGCAAAGTAGCTCACTCGCCAGGGTCCCAGTGTGCGCGCGCGCGCGCGCGTGTGTGTGTGTGTGTGTAAGAGAGAGAGAGAGAGAAAGAGAGAGAGAGAGAAATGCCCACTGAGAAACACGTAGGCCCACAGAGGCAACAGATCCTGTGCCTTCTGCACCCTGCTTCTGGGGAGGAGGAGCAGCCCTGGGGGCGGTGGGAGGGACTGGGATCGTGGGGAGAGCTCCTTCAGGGCATCCCTGTGCCTAAGGCTCTCCTGACAGCTGAGGACAGCTTTGGGCACCCAGGCACCAGGATAGGGATGGGTGGAGGAATTCTTTTGAGAAACAGAGAGGAAGTTTCCAGGAGATGCCACCGCTGGCCTCAGAATGCGGGCACAGGCTCTCTTGGAGGCTAGGGAGAAGGAAAAAAGCAAGAATGACCAAGGCAGGCAGGCAGGTCTTTTTCTTCTCCCTCCCCTTCTGCTTCTCTCACTGTCTGTCTGTCTGTCTCTCCACATCTTCTGTAAGAATGAAATCATCCACCTTGAGTGGACTCTTGGGCACCCTGCTAGACCCGTGCTCTGACAGTGCAGTCAGGGTCCTCAGTGCAGGGAGCCTGGACCTGTAAGGACTGCGCCTAAGATGGCCTTAGACTCTCCTGCAGCCCTTCCCCCAGGGTAAAACCCCTCCTGGACCCAGTTTGCTTTTCCAGCCCACACAGCCCAGCCCCTTGTCCCCCAACCACACTCCTTTTCCCTGTCTCTGTGCACAGGCTCCCCACCCAGCCTGGTACCTCTGGCCCCTGCTAAGCTAGGAAGGGCTTTCTAGAAATGAGCCCTTCACACACCTTGCCAAAGAGGCTGGGAAAACAGGCAGGGAGAGATGGATGGATCACAGAAGGAGAACACTCTCCACTGGAAACGGCAATGCTGCAGCCATCACTTGTCCTAGCCTTTCACCCCGGGCAGGTGCCTTTCAGCTCTGTGGGCTTTGGTACTGACCGGGGATGATGACCAACATATTGTCCCAGTTCTCCTAAAGCCCCTGACATCCCAGCACTCAAAGCTTCAACTAAGGTTCCCACTGTGCTTCCTGACAGCTCCCACTACCTCTTAAAACTCCAGTGGGTAGACTCTGAAGTATAACGGTCAGTCTAGAACAAGCCCTGCCTCCCTGGCTCTGCAGCTGTGAAGTGACTGGACCCGTCTAGCTGGTTTTTCTGGGCTCTGACCTAGGCGCACTGGCTCCCAACCAGACTGGCTGGGGCTTGGAAACCAGCTGACATGTGGAGGTGGCAGGTGTACACCCCACAAATCCCGTCTCAAAGCACCTCGCTGAGGCTGCTCTCTGGGCCCGGCAGTGCCAGGCAGGTGAGACGGACAAATTGCCTGTGCTGACAGGGCAGAAAGAACAGCCACAAACATCTTCATTTGTCCTAGAAACAGTTTTATGGCTGCTGGGTGGACAGTCGCCAAAGAACATGTTTGGCCAAAGCATTTGAATCCGCAGTTCCACGTGAAGGGGACCCGTCTTCCACAGCCAGATTCTGACATGCCCATTTCATAAAGTCTGCCTGCCTCCCTTCCTGCCATCCTTTCAGTTTTGTTGAAGCGGATACCACGTACTCAGAAAACAAGTGATTAAGAATCTGTTGTCTGATAGAATCCAGCTAGTTATTTTCAAAATGATTGTTTGCATCAGCGAGTGAATCATTTTGTATTATCCTCCCTACGTATCTACTTTTATTGTCAGGTTTTTCCGTATCAGAGATGTTCAGGTCTCTCCATGACCTTCAAGCTCAGCTGATGGCTGGTAGCTGATCCCTTTTCCCCAGGGACTGTGAAAAGTGCTCTGAGGCAGCAGGAGATTCTGTACACCAAGTACCCTTCCTCTACCCCCATCCCTCACCACTCCTCCTTTTCATGGCCTTTCTTAGACTGAGGAAGTTGGTAAGATCTATTAAGTGATTACTATAGCTAATATTTATTATGCACTTACTGTGTGCCAGACACTGTGCAACTGTGCGTAATTTCACATCTGGCATCTCATGGTCATTATGATTATCCCATAAAGTAGGTATTATTTCCCCCGCTTTAGACAGATGAAGAAATTGAGGTGCAGAGTGATAACTTGCCCACAGCTTCAGGGCAGAGTAAGGATTCAGGCCCACATTGGCTCCATCTGCGGTTCCCACCCATACAAGAAGATGCTGACTGCCACACTGGGTGGGGTGAGGGATGGCTGGCCGAGAGCAGCAAGTCCAAAGACAAGCATTTTAAAACGATGCAGGCTGGGCACGGTGGCTCACACCTGTAACTCAACACTTTGGGAGGCTGAGGTGGGAGGACTGCTTGAGCCCAGGAGTTCGAGACCAGCCTGGGTAATATGACAAGACCCTGCCTCTACAAAAAAATTTAAAATTAGCTAGGTGTGGTGATGCATGCCTATAGTCCTAGCTACTGGGGAGGCTGAGGTGGGAGGGAGGATCACTTGAGCCCACGAGGTTGAGGCTGCAGCAGTGAACTGTGTTCGCACCACTGCACTCCAGCCTGGACAACAGAGTGAGACCCTGTCTCAAAAAAAGAAAAAAATTCCTAGGGACTCTGCTGACAGGAACCTCCCTGAATTTAGGTAGACAAGAATCATTTGTAGTTAACGAATTCATTCTTTGACTATTAAAACTGCAGCTGAAATCTCGACCTGGCCTTACTTTCAAAATGGGCTCGCCCTTCTTTGATTGACACTGTGAGTGGTTAGGATAGAATCAGAGCTGGGGGAGATCACCCTACTCCCTCTTTTCACTGAGGAAGAAACAGCCCAGATCACTGTTAGCGACCTGCCCTCCTCCAGACCGCAAAAGCACTGGAGCTTCACTGGCTGAGGCTCTACCCTCAAGGGATTCTCCAGATCACTGGGGTGCTGCACTGGCTGGCTGTTGTTTTCTCTTTTTTAATAACCACAGTGGGCTTAAGGGGGAGTTCTAGTCCTTTCTGCATCCGAGATGGCTTTTCTGCTAGGGTGGTTTGAGTATCTTTCAGCCTTCTGTTTTGACATGACATCTGCATCCTGTGGGAACAGAAACGAGTTCTTTCCAATTGTACAATACCAAACGGAAGAAACAACAACAAAACCATCCATGAAGTTGACAAACATTTGTTAAACACCTACTGTGTGCAACGGATTGTGAGGCCCAGTGCCGTGAACGGTAAAAGATGCAGAAAATGGATAATATATTGTATGTCCAGGAGCTGCTAGTTGCTGTTCCTGCATTAACTTATTTCTGCTGAGAGTAGCCACCTTGCAGCTTTTTCTGAAAGCAGACTGTGCCAGGAACGGTTCCAGGCACTTTCCATGTATTAATTCCTTTTGTCCTTACCTCAACCTCCTGAGTTAGGCATTTCCCCCATTTTATAGCTGGGGACAATGAAGCCCAGAGAGAGTACTTAGGTCCAAGTACCATGTTCCAAGGTCCCTCAGCTTGAGCAGAGCTGGGAAGGGGGAGAGCTGGGAATCCAATCGGTGGCACCTGCCTCTTTCTATGTGAGGTCATGTCCCTAAGGAGTATTTGAAAACACAGGCCTTTCACAGAGACATGAGAAGTAATAGAGAATCCAGTCCAGTACCCCTGTTTACAGACAGATAAACTGTGACTCAGAGAGGGAAGGTGACCTACCTGTCATCACACAGCTGATTGGAGGCAGAGCTGGGACCAGAGTCAGGTTCACTGACTCCCAGCCTGATGGTCTTTCCCCTTCAATGGCTGCTGAAATTATCAGCCCGGCACCTAACTGCTTGCTTCTAGGCCACATGGGCACTTGGGTTGGTGGCACCTCTGACCCCCAAACTCCTTATGTGTGGCTGAACTCGGCTGGAGGCCGATGCTGTCTGAGGAGCCAGTGTTAGAGAGGGTGAGAAATGGGTTTTCCACTTGAGCTCGTCCTCACTGGCTCTGGGTGAAGTGTTCTACTTTTCCGTAACCTACACACTCCTCTCTGTGGATGGTCATTTCAAATCTAAGGGGCTTGGCCTGGCTTTCGGCCACTCCCCATCTTGGCCCCCAGTCTGTGGCCAGGCCAGCAGTCCCGCACGCCGCAGCAGCCCACTGGCCCACCCTGGGCTCAGTGTTTCACGTTCTTCATGCCTCCTGCCAACGCTCCCCTCGAAAACCTGGCTCTGTATCATTTAATCAAAGAAACAACTTGGAAATGGCCCAGATATGCACCGATATAGGGATGGTAAAGTCCATTCACTCACAGGCAACACGCAGACATTGACAGTCTCCTGCGGAGGCTTGGGAATAACGTGAAACAGACTTGGGCTGTGACACTGGGGACAGGGCTGCCCAACGGCCACAGCTGTGCCCAGACAGCTGCTTGAGAAGGGGACCTGTCGGGGTTATTTTTTAAACGAATTATACAGCAGCCGGATTAAGAGAGTGAGGTTGCAATCATTTTCCATTCTGGTTTTCAAACTTTGCCTATTGCTGCTAAATTGCTTATATAAGAATAACAATAGCAATAAAACCAGCTCCCTCCTGGGAGCTCACTCTCCTGTTAGAACCCACCACGAGGCCTTGCCTTCTGCACCCCTCACAGACACTGGGGCCCATGTTTAGAGCCACACTCCATCTCCCTACAAAGAGCTGCAGTGGGTGTGTGGTTGACTCCGAGGTGCTCAGGCCCCTGCCCCTCCCTGGAGATAGAGACAATGTCTTGTCTGTCTTCTCCTGACTCATGGCCACTTGCACACACATTGTCTCTCCCCACTCACACACATTTTCCCCCAGGACTCTGTAAGCGGTATAGTGTGAGGCCCACAATATAGGCCCCAGAGTGAACCCTTTCCCAACCCTGGCTGACTTGTTGGGGACAGAGCTGGATTTGGGATTAACCCTAAATCCCCTAGATTCATACTCTCATGCTGACAAAACTACCTGAGCTCTCATCTGGCTGAGCTCCAGAGTGAAATTTAAGTGGCTTAGAATATTTTCTCGTAATGGCCAGGCACGGTGGCTCATGCCTGTAATCCTAGCACTTTGGGAGGCTGAGTCTGGCTGATCGTTTGAGCCCAGGAGTTCGAGACCAGCCAGGGCAATATGGGGAAACCCCATCTCCACAAAAAATACAAAGATTAGCTGGGTGTGGTGGTGCATGCCTGTGGTCCCAGCAATTCTGGAGGCTGGGGTGGGAGGATCACTAGAGCCTAGGGAAGTTGAGGCTTCAGTGAACTAACTATGATCACACCATTGCGCTCCAACCTGACCAACAGAGTTCGACCCTGTCTTGAAAAAAAAAAAAGGATATTTTCTGGTAAAAGCAAACAAAACAAAGCCTTTTATCAGAGTGTCTGGGTTTGAATTCTGACTACTCACTGGTTGTGTGACCTTGAACCAGTTACTTAGCCTCTCTGTGTCTCAGGAATAATTCCTACTTCCTAGGGCTGTTAGGAAGACTAAATGACTTAATATTTGCAAAGCAAATAAGCAACATTAGAATAATGCTCAGTGAATTGTACATGCTACATAAAGAACAAAAGCAACTATTTAATTGTAACCAACATTTGAAACCAGCATTTGCTGACCATTCACTCACTGCCCCACATTCATCTGGTGTTTATTGAATGCCTACTGAGTTTATTAGGCCAGGCATAAAGGGCAAATACCTACCATCTAGTAGGAACAACGGAAATAAAAATACTTTTTAAAAAGGAAAACATGATCATTCTAAACAGAGATTTGCACACAATTCTAAGAAAGGCCAGAAAAAGAACATTGATCTATTTCCGTGTAAACCTGGAAAAGAAAGAAAGAAAGAAAAGAAAAGAAAGAAAGAAAGAAAGAAAAGAAAAAAAAAAAAGAAAAGAAAAGAAAGGAAGAAAACACCCACAGTTCAATCCTTTGAATCCATTTAAAAGACTATTTGGTCTAACTGGTTTGTGCATTTAGACCAGGCTTCGGTACACACGAGACTTTTGGAAAATATTACCGTTCAGTGCCCATCTATTCGACCTCTCTGGATGTTTTACTTCTACCTTCTTCACCTGTCTGTCACCTCGAACGCCCAGAAAATAATCTGTGAGTTCATCCCTAGCCCTCAGATAACGGATGAGGGAGGGGATGTGGGTTCAATGAGACCAAACCTCGGTCATTTTAAGAATCAATTTATAAATATTGGGGAGGGGCAGGATTAGAGAAAAATCTCAATAACTTGTAACGTCTCAACTAAGGAAGCAGCAGCTGCTGCATTTAAAAATCTTGGTGGCTTAACTCAAACCAGTTGGTTTAATAACTGATGGAAAAATGAAATTCCGCCAATCTGCACCCCTCCCCCAAATCCACCGAAGTCTCTTGAATGTAATCGCTCTGAATGCCCTGAGCCGGGTCAAGCTGGTGTCTATGTTTGTGGCTGGAGCGGACCCTGCAGAGTCCCGAGCCCCGGGTGAGGCGATGCCCAGACTGGCGCGGCGCGGGGTTTCCCGGCAGCCGCGCAGAGGCCCACCCGCCTCTCCGGCCGACTGCAGCGGGCGCGCCTGTACTCTACAAGACCGAAACGCTTTGGAAAGCGCTCGGGGCTGCAAGTGACGCCTGGCACGGGCGGCGGGCCGGACTGCCGGCCTCCCAGCCCTTCCCGGGCTCACACAACCCGCGGGCCGCCCCCGCCGCCCACGAACTTCAGCCGGCAGACGCTGGACGTGCGGTCTGGCGACTTTCCTAAACTCCAGCGCCTGATCCGCGTCGCAGGGTCGGCCGCGCAGCGCGGAGGTTGCGGGTGCCCAGGCTTGGAGAGCGAGCGTCGCGCTCCCGGCCGCGGTGGGGGAACAGGAACCGCCGCCGGAGGCACCGTCTCCTCCCCTGAGACTGCGATATTGATCAACGGCTCGCAGGCGCTGGCGGCATTCAGCTCCCCGGGCTCGCAGCTTGCCGCGGAGGGGAAAGGGCAGGACGCGCTCCCAGGACTAAGGCGGGGGCGTGCGGAGTCAGGGAGCTGTGCGGGGGCTCTGGGGCGAGGTGGGGAGCCCCGCTTCAGAGCCTCCCGTCCCGGGGCCGGGGTCTGCAGGGGGGGCTTGGGAGGTGGAACCTCCCCTCCCCTAGGCGTCTGCCCCAAAGCCTAGACCGATTCTTGGCGCGGAGCCGGCTACCCGGGTGGGCGGACCCCCTCCTCCGCCAACATCCCGGCGGCTTCGCCACGATTTCTTGTCTCACCTGAGTCTCCCCATGCCTACCCAACCCCGGCTCCAAAGGTCCCGAGAGTTAGGCTGCCCCGGAGCCCAGCCTTCCCGGACCTGAGCACGGCTCTCCCAGCGCCCCCGCCCCCATCGCACCCACAGCCCAGCCCCGTCCCGCGTCAGCCAGGGGCCGGGGACGCCAGCGCTCGAGGACTGGCCGGCGGGCTCTTACCTTAACGAGCCGGAGCTGCGGGTGCCGTCCCATCCTCGGGCTCGCTCGGCTACCGTCCTGAATGCCCGGGTCCCGCGGACATCCCAGAGGGGCCGGCGGGCGGCTGTGGGCTCGGGCGGCACGGGGTGGGCGGCCGGGCTCCTCGGTCGCTGTCTGGTGCGGAAGTGCCCGGCTCGGCGCTCCCCGGCCCCGCGGCCCGGCCTGGCCCGGCTCTCGCTCGCCCCTTCCCAGGGAAGTCTGGCCGCCGTTTCCCGACTCAGCCTGGCCCGCGGCCGCCTCTTGCCGGCCTCGCCCCCGCCGCCTCCCCCACGGTCCGCGCCGCTCCTTGCCTCGGCTCCCCGCCCCCTCGCCCAGCTCGTCCCCTCCCCTTCCTCCCCCTCCCTCTCCCCTCCGCTCCCCTTCGGTCCCTCCTCCGCGCCTCGCCCCTCGGCTCCCTCCCCGCTCCTCGCCTCCTCCGTTCCCTCCCCTTCCCCCGGCCCGCTCCCTGCGTCCCGCCGCCAGGATCCCCTTTCCTTGCGCCCGCGTTTGCGGCAGTCCTCGGGCGCGCTGGCAGCGGTGGCCGCCGCCGCAGCCCGGGGAGAAGCCGGGGATGGGGGAAGGGGGCCGCGGTAGAGGGTCAGCCTCTCGCCCGGCCGAGGTCGGGGCCTGGGAAGTCCAAGGGATCTGGGGGGACTTGGGCAGGGGTGCTCAGGTGAATTTATGAGGGCGAGGCTACTGGGGGCTAGGGAACAGGGCGGTCCCTACTGAGCGGAGCCGCCGCGGAACCCGGTGAAGCTGCGACCTGCGTTTGGGCAGTTCCCGCCCTGCGGCTGGCTAGGAGGAGCTCCTCGCCGCCCCCATTTCAGCCGCGCCGGGCTCTGGGCCCGACCCCCAGCACCTTTGGCACTGATGTGCCTGGTGCGCGCTGAGACGCGAACGCTCTGCAGGATGAGCCCTTATTCATTCGTTGGTTTCTTCCTTCATTCTTTCATCTTACAAACTGAGTGCCTGGCCACTTTGGTTCAGGCAAGAGGCTGGATCTGAGAACCCTTTGGACCTGGGAACCCCAAGATGAAAGGGAGACGGCGGTGCCCTGCAGGACAAGCGGGCACTGAACGCTGCCCAGGGGAAAGCCGGGCGCGCATTGCGCTGCAGCACGGCGAACGCCGCTAGGAGGCCGCGGGCAGGGCGTGGGGAGGACACAGCGCCCCCTCCCGGCCGAGCCCTCAGGGCAGTGGTGGGCCTCCCCGCCAGACTCCGGGGCCGTCTTTTGGATTGGCTCCGGAGCTCCCCATCCCAGGAAGCAACTCCCAGCCCTTCCAGATGAACAGAACTTTTGACTTCCTCTCCGCTCTTCCTCTCTCCTACCAGAGTGAAAAGGGAGAATAGGAGAAGAGGAGTCACTGGGAGGTAGAGAAATCTTCACTCCACCCGCAAAGCCTCGGCCGCCTGGCCAATGCAGCCCCTGTGGGGTACACCAGAGCACCTGGAGCGGCGGGCAGCCGGCTTTGAAATCAAACTGAACCCACCTGCCCTGCACCCTGTGCCCTGCCGTGCCCACCCTAGTCCTCTCTCCTGCCGACTTCTCAGCACACTGGGCAAGAGCCAGCGTGTTCATGGGTCCACTGGCCTTCATTTGGAGCTGGAGTTATTTTAAGAGATCATAAGATGCAACACACACAGTTTACTGGTGAGAAAATGGAGGCACACAGAGGGTAAGCCTAGTGCTTCCTCTCCTGATTCCCAGCTCACAGTGCCGGGAGGGCTGGGCCCTAAGGGGGCCTGGGACATTGACGTCGGGAGGGGCATTGCCCAGGAAGCCAGCTGCTCACATGGCTCATCCACACACCTGGCACTTTCTAGGTGAAGCACACAGTCCCGAGTCGCAAAACCCGCATTAGGTTAGTGCTCCGGAGCTGTTTGTGCCGAGGTGGGCACTAACTTGCCCCAGCCAACCCCGGAAGGGATGGACATGCTAAGCAGATCGACAACTAACTGTTCCCAACAACAGTTAAGTGCGGGGCAGTCTGATGTCCTGCAGGTTCTGGAGTCAGATGGCCTGAGTTGGAATCTTGGCTTTTCCACTTACAAGCTGTATAAACTTGGAGAATTATTTAACAATACCTCAATTTTCTCATCTGTAAAGTCGGGGTAGAAACGCTACTTCTGAGGGTGGTTGGGGAGTTTGAAGGAGTTGATATTTGTAAAGCGTTTGCAACGGAGTCTGGCACATAGCAAGAGCTTAATGAGGGTTAGCTGTAGTCACCAATACTATCATCATCATCATCACCACAATGGAGTGGACTGGATGCTGAAGTGTGAGGGGCAGCTTGGTCCCACCCTCTAGGCAATTCTCTGTGGGGAGCAGAATTCTTGATCAGAAATTCACCCGCAGCAGTAGGCTGTGGAATCAGAGGAGAGGAAGCCGGTTGGTCCTCTGGCAGCTTTGCCCAGGCCCAGCCAAGGCCTCACTCCCTCCCTGGCCCCACCTTGGAGCACGCTCTCTAGGGACTAGATGGCTCCAGCTTCTGGTTTCTCTCTGCTTAATAAACACCATCAAATTTTGCCTCTCTGAGCCCCATTATCCTCCCCTTGACATGATCTTTAAATATGCTAATGCCATCGATTGGACTGCAATCAAGTCTTGCTCTTCCTGACTTTTTCGCCCAGGAGTCAGACCTTCTCGCTTTCTGAAGTGGCATCTACACATAGCTCATTTCATCCTGTCTGTGTTGATTTCACTGACTTAACCTCCACCCCACCACTTTCCGCCGACTGACAGGTGAGGGGAGGGAGGCTTCTGCCTAATTCCTCGACCTACTTATTTATAGTTTTGGCCTTGGCAGCCTCAGGGGGGTTATGAGAGTTTGGTGTTCAACATTCCCTCTGTAAAAAGGTTCAATATCCCTTTTCATTTGTCCTGAAACTACCTCCTTTCACCTTCAAGGGCCTGGCTGTCATCTGCTGGGCTTGGTGAAGATGCTAGTGTCTGCCCTGTCCCTCCCTCTATGCCCTTCCTCCCCTCTCAGCCCCAGCCAAAGCAGCCTCCGCACACCCTCCTCAGGATAGGCTCCTACTCCATTCCAGCATTCTTTTCCCAGCATGGCCTTTTCCAGACTCTCTTCCCATCCCATCCCTCCCTTGCCCTCTCCCCTTCCTGTCCAGGCCAGCAGCGGAATCGGCTTTCATTCATTTAATCTGCCAGATTTGGAAGAAAGGAGAAATGTGAGGATTCCAAACAGGAATAAAAGACAATCGCATGTCCTTCCAAACAGTAGGAGAGACAGATTTGATGTAATGATGGGTGAGACCCAGGGAGGCAGGGCTGAGTAGGCACCTCCTGCCTGTGGGGTTTCACCGGCTTAACCATCCTGGGGAGGTTGCTGGTCTGGAACCATACTTCTCAGACAACTGTGGCAAATAACTGGTTCTGTATTTTAAAATTTCTAATCTGTCACAGGCCAATATGATTGCAAAACACTGCGGGAATGAATTATTAGAAAAATGCAATAAAAGGCCAGATGTGGTGGCTCACGCCTGTAATACCAGTACTTTGGGAAGCCAAGGCAGGTGGATCACTTGAGGTCAGGAGTTCGAGACTAGCCTGGCCAACATGGTAAAACCCTATCCCTACTAAAAATACAAAAACTAGCTGGGCGTGGTGGCGTGAGCCTGTAATCCCAGCTACTTGGGAAGCTGAGGCAGGAGAATCACTGGAACCTGGGAGGCAGAGGTTGCAGTGAACCCAGATCTTGCCATGGCACTCCAGCGTGGGCAACAGAGTGAGACTCAGTCAAAGAGAGAAGAAAGAGAGAAAGAGAGGAAGGAAGGAAGCAAGAAGGAAGGAAGAAAAGAAAGGAAGGAAGGAAGGAAGGAAGGAAGGAAGGAAGGAAGGAAGGAAGGAAGGAAGGAGAGAAAGCAATTTAAAAAAAAAGACAAAATGAAAGCCCAGTTTAAACACTAGCACATCAAATGGACATAAAGCTATTCTGTCTAATGGCTTAAAAATGTGAAAATGTAGCCAGGAGCAGTGGTTCACATCTGTAATCCCAGCCTTTGGGAGGCCGAGGCGGGTAGATCACCTGAAGTCAGGAGTTCAAGACCAGCCACCGCACCCAGCCCAGCCTCACCAGACTCCCCTCAAGCTGTTTTCTCTTGTGTGCCTCTGCCCTGGAATGCCCCTGCCCATTATGCCTTCTTCAAGGCTCAGGACAAACATCATTTCCTGCATAGAGTTTCCCAGAACCTGCCAAGTTAGCACGAATGTTCCTGTTGAGTCCCTTGACACTCTGCCAGTGATGTGGCTAAGGCATGAGCTGTGGATCCAACTGCTTGGGTCACCACCTCCGCCCTACCACTGCTCTCTAGGACCTTGGGGAGTTGCTGAACTTCAATAAGCCTCAGTTCCCCCTGAAAAAAAGGATGATAACGATAGTTGTGGAGATTAAATATGAGCCATGGGCCGGTGCCATGGCTCATGCCTACACTCCCAGCACTTTGGGAGGTCTGGGAGGGCTGATCACCTGAGGTTGGGAGTTCAAGACCAGCCTGACCAACAGGAGAAACCTCGTCTCTATGAAAAATACAAAATTAGCCGGGCGTGGTGGCGCATGCCTGTAATCCCAGCTACTCAGGAGGCTGAGGCAGGAGAATTGCTTGAACGCAGGAGGCACAGGTTGCAGTGAGCTGAGATTGTGCCATTGCACACCAGCCTGGGCGACAAGAGCAAAACTCCCTCTCAAAAAAAAAAACAAAACAAAAAAAAAACTAAATGCTTATTCTCAGTTTCTGCACTTACCTGGTCATAAACTGGCAACATGCAGTTTGCAGACAGGTGCCGGTCTGTAGATCATGCTTGGAGTAGCACTGGTCTGGAATGTTTGTGAAGTATGAGGCTAGGAAAGTGGCCTCTTTAAAATCCCATGAACATCAGAGGATATTGTGTTAATTACTCTATTCATCTGTGCATTCATTCAACAAACATTTAATGAGGAGCAACTAGGTACCAGTCACTGTTGGAGACTAAAGCTAATAAAGATAAATATAACAGGGTCCTGGCCCTCAAGATGTTCACAGGCTGGAATGGGAAGCAGCCACTTTGATAAATAATGAAGAGCTGGTGAAATTAGGTCAACAATAGACCAGGCACTGTGGGTGTGGAGGCAGGAATATTAATTCTGCCTGAGACCAATGGGGAAGACTCTACAGGGAGGTGATGCTTGTGCTGGGATTTGGAGGCAGAGAGGCAGGTGTTTAATCCCACACGGCCAGCCGGCATTCGACAGAGGAATTAAAATGTGTAAAGTGCTTAGCACAGTACCTAGCACATAGTAAATGCTTCAAATGTTTGCTATTTTTATTATTCAATATTATGAATGATCGTCATTGTCATTGTTACTATTCACCTAGATCTGCCTGGCACTGTGCTTAGTTTGGCATGGGGTTGTGGAGGTCACAATAGGTAATTCAGTTGGGGAAAGAGGTGATCTGGCTTTGAGCCCACCCCCTTTTCCAGAGGAAAGATTTTCCTGGAAGAGGTGGGTTGGGAGCTGGGTATTGAAGGAAGTGGGTATGGACATGTGAGAGAGTGAGACCTTCAAGGCGGGAGGGTCGCTTAGAGACAGAACCCAAGGAACAAGTATAGGGCAGGG
>NC_045449.1:54848346-54861889 GCF_002776525.5 Piliocolobus tephrosceles | reverse complement strand
GGCTGGTCTGATGGGAAGAGGAGATGGGATGAGGCTGGGGGCTGCAGTGGAGGGCCTGTGGGTTTTCCAGGCCTTTGGATAAGGGGTGTGATGTTCTTCATTCTCTCACTTAGAACAACAGATAATAATAATGATTAAGATTTGTCTTGCAATTTGCACTATGTAGCTCCTTCACAAACATTTTCCCATTTAATTCTTTTAATAACCCCACGAAGGAGGTATTAACAGCCTCACTTTACAGATGAGAAGGCTGAGCTCAGAGGCCAATACCTCTGAGTCCGTGGTGACACAGCTGGCTTTGGCATAGACAGGATTGGAGCCCATGTCCCCAACTCCCACTCCAGATATTTTTCAGTGTCATGGAGAGATGACCTGAGCCTAGTCCTCTGGGGAGCTGGGGTATCTCCTTTATCACCTTCAGGAGGCCCCGGCTCCAGGAAAATGATGCTCTGGGGCTAGTCTTCCCTTTTTGCTTTTTCCAGTGGATGGGCTAAAGTGGGGAGTGGAGACAAGCCATGGGATAGAGGTTGGCAGTGACAATAGGTGAGGGCCACAGAGGGCTCCTCCTCCTCCCTCCAAGTCTGACTTGTACCACTCAAGGGCGAGTGAACTTACCCTGGGCACAATTACCATATTTTGCATTTATTAAGTGTGGCCAAGAGGGCCATTGAAGTTTGTTACTTTTTGTTGTTGTCAAGAACACTTTTTGGCCAGGTGTGGTGCCTGACGCCTGTAATCCCAGCACTTTGGGAGGCCGAGGCGGGCAGATCATGAGGTCAGGAGATTGAGACCATCCTGGCTAACATGATGAAACCCCGTCTCTACTAAAAATACAAAAAATTAGCCGGGCGTGGTGGTGGGTGCCTGTAGTCCCAGCTACTCAGGAGGCTGAGGCAGGAGAATCGCTTGAACCTGGGAGATGGAGGCTGCAGCGAGCTGAGATTTCCCCATTGCACTCCAACCTGGGCGACAGAGCAAGACTCCGTCTCAAAAAAACAAACAAACAAGAAAACAAAAAAACACTTTTTAAAGGTGAATTTGAAATAAGAAGAGTTGGGCGAATGAGAAGGCGTCTTGGAAGTGAAAACACATCAGAGATGTCAGCCAGAAGATCAGCGTGGAAAGGATCTACACACATCCACTTATCTTTACAGAGAAGTTGCATCCCTCCAGCCCAGACCAGTGGCTCTCTCCAGGCGGGACGTTTCATAATATCCAAAGACACTTTGGGGTGTCATAGTTGACGGAGTTCTACTGGCATTTGGTGGGTAGAGGCTGTGGTCCAGCTAAACATCCTATAGTGCACAAGACAGCCCTCACGACACAGAATCATCTGGCCCAAAATATCCATGTGCTGAGGCTGAGGAAATCTGGCCTTGACAGCAGTGTGGCACCATGGACAGCAGAAATGCAGCTCCTCCGTGAGGCTGTGATCCAGACCCATTCTGGCTGAAGAGGCTAGTCTGCCACCATGCATTTCCTGGACTCTATCATTTCTAGAGCACTGGGGCCATGGGAAGGCACTGGGGTGAAAGCCGTGGTGGAGCATCAGCGGGTAGTCAGGCAAGCCAGGGCCTGAGACTCTGGGCTTTTGGTGGGAATGTTCCTCACCCTGCCCTCCCCTCATCTCTACTACAGGTATAAGTAGTCCCTTGTATTCCCCTTCATAAAATCCCACTTTAGAGCCAGAAAGGACTTTGGTGGAAACCAGCTGCTCTAATAGGTGAGGTGCTATTTTTCCATTTTACAGATAGGTATACTGAAATCTAGAGGCTAAATGCACAGGGTGTGTGCTTAGCTGATTCCCCTAAGAGCTTCGAGTTCCCAGAGGGCAGAGACTGCTTTCCAGTCATTGCTGCAGTCCCAGCCTCTGGCAAAGTCATGTCTCAGCAGATGCCAAATGAAATGTCTTCAGTTAATGGTCACTTTTATCAGTGACTTTGGCCCCAGGCTCCTGCCTCCAGGAGAGAGCACTCTCTGAGCACCCATCCTCTTCTGCATCCTGCTCACTACAGTGAGGCACCCCCCTTTTCTGGGGTTCAAGGCCACCCAGTCCTGGATGGGAACAGCCCCCCCACCGACCCTGGTCAGGCAGCTTCAGCCTCCTGGTGGGAAGATGCAGTGGCAGCTTCACCACCCCTTCACTCCTTCCCTCCCCTCCTTTCCCCTCTGGCCTTACAAAGGGCTCAGGGCAGGACAAATCCCCCCTCCAGCCTCTTGGGAATGTCTTCGCTGCCCCCGAGGAAGCCCACATGAATGGCCACCCTGACCTTCAGTGGCCACTTCTAACTCACAGAGCAAGACAAAGAGAGACCAAAGAGACCTATCAACCAGCAGCAATATGTCATGTGGGCCTCATTTGGACTCTGATTCTTTAACAGATTTTTAAAAACAAGCAAAACGCTATAAATAGACAATTGGAAATATGAACTCTGATTAGATATTTGACAATTTCAGGAATGGTCGTTAATTTTTTAAAGTGTAATAATGGCATTGTGGTTATGTATTTAAAACGAGTCATTATCTTTTAGAGATACAGACTGAAATATTTATAGATGAAATGACATGATGTCCAGAATTTGCTGAATAATACAGGAAAGGAGGAAGCAGATAAGGATATTGATGAAATAAGGTTGGCTGTGAGTTGTTAATTGTGGAATCCAAGTGATGGGTACATGGGGAGTTCATAACATTTTGCCTATTTTTATATGCATTTAAAAATCTTACAGCCTGTGAGAGCTGCCTGGGACCACTCAGGGAGCACGCAGACCATGGTGTCCAAACCGTTTTCTGCGGAACCCAAGATTCCAAAAAGATGCCTCAGGACTGGTGCTGAAGGTTGGGTGCAGGGAGGGGATGGTGAAGGGGAGCCCAGGGAGGGGGCTGTGGGGGTGCACTTCTGTTTCAACCAGTTTTATATAGTGGAGTTCTATAGGAGAGCTCATTTTGGGAGAAAGGTTCTGCTCAGCGGAGGAAGCAGTTTTCCAAAGACCACGTGTGTGGGGCAGCACAGAGCCGAGCCCGGGCTCCCGGCTCTCAGCTTCCCTGGCTCTGTACCACACCGCCTTCCCAGGGCATGGCTGCCACCCCAGGGCCCCTGCCAGACTCAGTGGACCTGCGGTCTAAGTCTGGTGAACCACAGCAGGATGGGGCTTGGCCACCTGGGGCTCTGCCCTAGGTGGCTAAAGGCATCTGCCTCCCTTGGGCCACCCATTGCTCAGTTTTCACAGCCAGGCCTGTGGCTCAGAGCCAGCTTTAGCAATGCTGCCTGCCATCTGGCCAGGCCCCAGTGGCTCAACTGGATGGGGGCCAGCACCTTCCAGGCATGCCTGAGCCAGGGAAGTGCTGACCAGGGTTCAGTCCACTGGCTACACAGCAGCAGCTCCTTCCAGAAGAGGAAGGCCTCAGGCCCCCGGCTTCCCGAGTCCCTCATGCATGAGAGGACTGGTCTGAGGCTGGCCAGATGGTTCTGTCCCCATGGGGTTGGGGCAAGGGGGTGATAATGGCTCAGATTATGGTTCCCACCTGCAGGCCAGCTGCAGGAGGAGCACAGAGGGCTCCTAAGTCATGTGGCAAGGAGAGGAGGGGAAAGAGGTGTTACCTGTGAGATGGGTATCCATTAGCTGCAAACAGCCTGGTAGGGCTTGTGAGGACATGGAAGGAGGATGGACACCAGTCCATGGTGAAGGAAATAGGTGGCTATGCCGGGGATCTCCCATTGCCCCTCCACATCCACCCTCCACCCTCCCCATCTGCTCTGTGTTCAGGGCTGTCTAAGTCCTCCATCACCTTCCGACTCTGGCTGGGCTCAGTCCATAAGGAAGTCCATGCTGGAGCAAGGAGGGTGAGATCGGGTACTTATCCCTCCAACTCTCTCCCTGTAGGTTGGCCATGGGCTGGCTGTGTCCCTTGAATGAGGTCCTTGCAGGTCCAGTGGCAGCCTTTCTCCATGGCTCTTCTATAGGGTCTGGGAACTTCTCCCTCTCCTTTTCCTTTTGGACCTAACAAAGGTCACAGCTGAGTTCTCAGTGGCCTCAAGATGTTGCATGTCCCCTTGAGGTCTCCCCACTCTGTGCACATATTTGTAAATAGTCCCTGTAACAAGACCTTCTCAAATTATCCAGATACTAGTGGACTTGGGCCATCCCTTCCCGCTAAGACCTTGGCAACTGCAGGCTGCTTGGGAGCTGAGTTTGCAAATGCTAGTGTATGATGAGGCTTTCCTTGCCTGTGATTCCAGCAAATTGGAGGGATGGGGAGGCCACCCCAGGGGGCCTGATGGGACAGTCCCAAGTCTAGGGGATGAAGGCAGTATGGCAGTCGCCCCAAATAAATGAGCAGAGACCCCCGTGGAGGAAATCAGGTGGAGGACTTATTGATAGGGGTGTCACAGAGGTGACCTGGGAGTCTCCCCTCACAGGAAGGATGTTGTTATGGGGCGAAAGAGGCAGGAGGTGGAGAGGGTCAAGGAAGAAAAGCAGTGAAGGTGAAGCTCTAGCCATGCCTCTCCAGCTGTGCCAACTGTGCAGAGCAGGTGTGGTGTGGTGCAGACTCCAGAGGTGCGCCCATGCAGGCTGCAGAAGGAACATGTTCTCTGGAGTCTGGCAGCACCAGGGTCCCTGAATCTCTGACTGCTGTATTCCCACGGTGACTCCCCCCGGCTGGACCAGAATCTCTGCCTACCCCTCCTTTCCAGCCTTGCTCTGGGTCCTCTGCTGTGAACGTCCTGCTGGAAGTCAGAGTGAATCCTGCACACTCCCAAGCCCCCTGCCCTGGGGCTTTTCCTCAAGCTCTGCCTGGAGTAGCCTTCCTTCCCTCTCTCCTGGATTGTAACACACTCCAGGCCCCCCACTCTCATGCATCAGTTCCCACCTTTTTAGGGTTGTGTCCCCAAATCTGCCTGCCAGACCTGACCCAGCCATCCCCTTGCTCTGTGGCCTTGGGCACGTCATGTCTTCTCTCTGGATCTCGGTTTCTTGGTCTGTGAAATAGTAGTGGTGCTGAGAGGTACGTTAGGGGAACTCTCCTGTTCCTTTCAGACTTGGATGAATCCATGGACCTAAGTCCTTTGTCCTACTAATAAAAGATGAAAGATGCATGCTTCTCTCATTCATCTTTGTGTTCTCCACAGCACGTAGTAGAGGGCCCCACCAGAAGGACTGGATGGATGATAAATCTCTCTAGAGTGACCAGGGGCCATTCATTCCTTGGCCCTAATTGTCCAGAGTTTGTTCCTTCCAGTGGGTTCATGGCCTTGCTGACTTCAAGAATGAAGCCGCATACCTTCACGGTGAGGGTTACAGCTCTTAACGGTGGCACAGATCCAAAAATAGTGAGCAGCAGCAAGATTTATCGTGAAGAGCGAAAGAGCTAAAGAAGGAAGCTTCCACAGCGTGGAAGGAGACCTGAGCGGGTTGCCACTACTGGCTGGTGGGGTAGGGGGGGGGGGGTGTGGGGGGGGGGGGGAGGTGGCCAGCTTTTATTCCCTTATTTGTCCCCGCCCATGTCCTGCTGATTGGTCCATTTTACAAACCTCTAGCTAGCTACAGAGCGCTGATTGGTGCATTTTACAGAGCACAGATTGGTGCATTTTACAAACCTCTAGCTAGCTACAGAGTGCTGATTGGTATGTTTTTACAGAGCTCTGATTGGGGCATTTTACAAACCTCTTATAAGACAGAAAAGTTCTCCAAGTCCCCACTGGATCGGGGAAGTCCAGCTGGCTTCACCTCTCACTAAGTTGATAAAAATATCCCTTGGGAACTTGACATCATTTCCACCCATTTCCTGGCAAATCCTGCATGTTCTCATTTATAATCTGGTCTCCTGAGTAGACTGTCCCCTGAGAGGTACATCCAGGACTAGCAATAATAGTTATCCTTTAAACAAGAGACTGCCCCACAGTTACTTCTGGGGTGGGAGCCTGGAAGGAATAAAAGGTGTTCACTGTATTCCCTTTGGATTTTTGCATACAACAAGTTATTATTGTAATATAAAAGAGACTTTTTAGAAAAAACATTATACACAAAGACTGATAATGTGGGTTGCTTCCAAAGAGGGGAACTGGGTAGCTAATGATTGAGGCAGGGTGAGAACCGGGGAGGAGACTCCCTGTTCAACTTATGTCCTTTGGTACCTTTGGAATTTGTACCATGTGCATTCATCATCTACTAAAAAATAAATGCAGGCTGGGCACGGTGGCTCATGCCTGTGGTCCCAGCACTTTGGGAAGCCGAGGTGGGCAGATCGCTTGAGCACAGAAGTTTGAGACCAGCCTGGGCAACATGGTAAGACCCTGCCTGAAAAAAAAAAATTATCCAGTCATGGGGGTGCACACCTGTGGTCCCAGCTACTTGGGAGGCTGAGGTCAGAGGATTACTTGAGCCTGAGAGATCAAGGCTGCAGTGAGCCAAGATCATGCCACTGCACTCCAGCCTGGGTTACACAGACCCTGTCTCAAAATGGTAAATAAATAAAAATAAATAAATAAATGCAAATGTATGAAATCACCAGCCTGTGTATAGTCCTTCTGTAGAGATGAGGTACTTTGACACGTAATAGCTCACTTAATCCTCCTCATGCCCCTAAGTAAATGCGATGATTATCCCTATTTTCAGATGAGGAAACTGAAGCTCACAGAAGATGAAAGGTTTGCCCAGAGTTTCTTAGTTGGTGTGACGTTGCATTGAGGCTCACGCTCTGGGTTTCTGATCCTGACGCAGGTTGCTGATAAGGTTTAGCTAGTCAAATATATTTCTATTAAAAAAAAATGAATTGACATTTTGATGTATGACTCAGTCTTTGGAAGGTTTGTTTATTATGAGTGAAATTCCCATTAAAGGCAACTGAAATAACAGATTTCTCCATGCTGCAAAGCTGAGGCCCAGACACAGGGTGGAGGAGGCCCCACCAAACTACATATATGAGGAGCCTCCTCAGCCACCCATCCCATCTCAACTCCTCACCTGAATTCTAGGCTCCTCAACTTCTTTGGAAATTTTGCCTTAAATCTCACTCCCTCTAGGAAGCCTTCACCAGTGCCTCCTGTGGGCCTCTCCCTTGCTCGAAGCAAAGTCTAAAGCCCGTTTTCTCTGCTACATTCTTTTTTTCTTTTTTCCTTTGAGACGGAGTCTCGCGCTGTCACCCAGGCTGGAGTGCAGTGGCACGATCTTGGCTCACTGCAAGCTCTGCCTCCCAGGCTTACGCCATTCTCCTGCCTCAGCCTCCCAAGTAGCTGGGACTACAGGCACCCGCCACCATGCTCGGCTAATGTTTTGTGTTTTTAGTAGAGATGGGGTTTCACCGTATTAGCCAGGATGGTCTTGATCTCCTGACCTCATGATCCACCCGCCTCGGCCTCCCAAAGTGCTGGGATTACAGGCGTGAGCCACCGCGCCCGGCCTTCTCTGCTATGTTCTAAACTGTCTTGTTCACAGCTACACTTCTGCACATCTCACACTGGGCCCGGCACACAGCAGCTGAATGGATACTCACCAAATGAATGAGTAAACCAATGGCCAGGCCTTTACTCCTGCCAGGCCACCCTAGTTGTCTCCTTTCTCTGTGATTTGTGCCAATCACACCCCTCATTGAGAAGCAGAGGGGCAGTCACAGGGGATAGCCTAGCACTCCCAGCCCCTGGGTCGTCCATGCCCGCCAGCTCCAAGTCCTTGTCCATCCAAGGATGGGTGTGGGGAACCAGCTGCCTGTCTCATTAACAGATGAGTGTCCTGAGCTCTGATGGGTGGAAGCGGGGAGTGTCACCGGAAGGAGGGGGCTGTAAAGGCCTCAAGTGGCTCTTTGGCCATCTCTGAACAGCGCAGCCTCTGATATTAACTCGGCAGAGCTGTGTCGAAATTACTCACTTCTGCATCTCTGCCGCCCCTTATTTCTCTGTGCTCATCAGCACATCGCCTCGCCGACCTCCCCTGCCACTTCTCAGAGGAAGACAGGAGGAGCTGGGGGGAGACTGAGTTCCATCCTCTTTGGAGCTTGTTCAGATTTTTAATGAGCTGTAGCCCCCCTCATATCCCATCATATCCTGCCACCCGCTGTCACCATCACAGCCACTCTGACCACCTTCCTTCCCCAAAATGTCCCCTCCCTGCTGATCGATTGCCACCTCTCTTCCAGCCTCCCTTCCTCCCTGTCTCTGCCCCTCCCCCTCAGCTCAGCAGCAGGATTTCTGCTCCACTGTGAATTTCAGAATTCCTAAGCCCTGGGAAAGCCCAGCCCCACTAATGAGCTAAAGCTGACCTTGTCTCCAGGCCGCAGCAGCTGAATGTATTAACCCCTCACTCCAGCACAGCCCACTTTTGCATCATTGTGCAGTCAGTCCAATGGAGCCGTTCATTGGGCACTTTGGGGCAGGGTTGGGGTGCTGGGGACAAGGTCCTTTCACTTGTGGAGCTGCAACCTCGCAGGAGTAGCTGTGGCATCAGCGGCTCCATGACAGAGGAGAGGTCACTGCTGTGAATCAAGGACACTGGACTCTGGTCTGAGTCTGGCCACCAACTGGCTGCATGACCTTGATCCAGTCCCTTCCTCCCTCTGGACCTTGGTGCTTCTATCTGCAAATAAGGGGTTGAACTTGTTCAGTATTTTCCAAACTGCAGTTTGCAACCCATTACAGGATGGAGAAATAAATTTAGTGTCAGAACCAACATTCGAAGAAAGAAAAAAACTTAAAGCAACTGCATCAGAGCACGGCACATAATAGAGGTAAGTATTACACAAAGAAACTTACTGGGCCAGCACGGTGGCTCATGCCTGTTTGGAAGGCCGAGGTGGGCAGATTGCTTGAGCTCAGGAATTCAAGGCCAGCCTGGGTAATGTTGTGAAATCCTGTCTCTACAAAAAAATAGAAAAATTAGCCGCTCATGGTGGTGCGTGACTGTAGTCCGAGCTACTCGAGAGGCTGAGGCAGGAAGATCGCTTGAGCTCAGGAGGTTGAGGCTGCAGTGAGTTGAGATTGTGCCACTACACTCCAGCCTGGGTGACAGAGTGAGGCCCTGTCTCAAAAAACAAACAAACAAACAAACAAACAAAACACTTCTTTTGGCTGTGCATGTGTGTACATGTTTCCACAGGTACCTGCATGTATGTGTACATGTGTCTATTTGTGTCTACGGTTGAGTGTGGACTATATGTATATGCACGTGTGTTTTATGCACTTGTGTGTCTGTGTGTGTGTGCTGGGTCACAACACAGATTTGATTTCTTACAATGAGTCACAGTCAAAATATCTTGGGAAATGCTGGAGAACATGGTCCCTAAGATTCTTCTGGTTCCAACACTACATCGTTTCAAATGCTGTTAGAAGAGGGGCCCTGAGGGGCTCATTCTAGCCACGGGATAGGGAAAACTTCATCAAAGACTTGGTGACATTTGTACTTTCAAAGATGAGCAGGATTTCTACCAACAGAGAAATGTAGGGGACAGAGGGGAGAGAGACAGGGGAGAAGGGACAACAGCATTCCGTGTGGAGGCACCATTGTGAACAAAGGCCAGGAGGTGGGACTGTGCTCCGTCTGTTTGGGGAACAGTGAGGAGTCCTAGGACTCCAGGACAGGGTATGACATTCTGAGGTTGGAAAGCTGGGCTGGGGCCACGTCTTGTGGCGGCCCATGGTTTCCACTTAGGGGCTTTGCACAGGGATGGTGGGAAGCCAGGTAAGGCTTCTGATATCCCAACAGCCCCAGGAGGGACCCCAAGACTCCATGCTTCCCCCTGTCTTCCAGGAAAGGACTTTTAGACTCATTTAGATTAAGGGATGACTGACTGACAAGACTTCATGAACCACCTGTTTCATAGGGGTGGTGGGTGATTTATTAATGGCAAGTGGTTCTAAGACAGAGGGTCTGACGTAGGGCTGCTTCTCTGTACGTGCTGACCACTGCTCTGCGAGGGGTTCGCACACCCACGTGTTGGCATTTCAGAGACTTTGATGCATGTGAGCATACTTGGGACAGGGTATTTGCCATTGTGAGGGCTCACCATGCCTAAGGATCTAGACAGAAACAGATCAACTTATTTAATCCTTCGTTTGCAGATGAGGAAGCCGAAACCCAGAGATGTGACTGGCCCAAGGTGTCACAGTGGGTGAGAACTTATTCCTTAGGCCATTAGACTCCCTAAAGCTGCAACTTCGGGCCCCTTTGTGCTGCTGCTGGGCGGGTGGGGATGCGAGAGGGTGGAGAGAGTGCTGAAGAGGTAGGATTGGGAGGCCTCAGGAGGTGGCTGCCTACTCAAAAAGCCTCTTACTTGCTTTAAAACAGCTCAGGCCAGCTCCCGTTCCCCACAGAAGGTCCTCACTCCCTACTCTGCAGGGCAATTCCTTGACAGTCACATTAGTGAAAGTGAGCATCTTCCCTTGGTGCTCTGCCCTTCAGCACCCGGGCAGGACCTGGATACCAGGTCATTCTCTCCCTGGTACCTATGGAGACTGGATGCTGAGGAGGGAAAGGTGAAGCCACAGCCAACTATTTTTAGTTCAAGAATTGGTTGCCAGGAACACTGAGCCAACTCTCTGCTGTATATTAGGGATGCGACAGCAGTGTTTTTTGCAGTGTCTAATTGTGAGGATTTATTGTAACACGCAACTTGTCAGCCACTGCTCTGCCTGGGGCCCAGTCTCCTTGTCATCGGAATCTGAGCTATTTCCCAATTCCTTGGGTGCAGGGGAAGGGAATGGGGCAGAGAAGGAGCAGGAGTGTGCCCTGGGACCCTGGACAGCTCACAGCCGACCCTGCACCAAGAGTCCCTCTGCCCATTAGCGGGCAGAGGGGAGAAAAGTGATGGAGTGGATTGGAAGCAAAGAGAGAGGGCCTGGGGCTGCCCACAGTTGGGCCCACAAGACTCAACCTTGACTTTCCTTGGAGCTTCAGATCTGGAAGAGGCTCAGTGGGAACAAGCTGACAGCTTTTTCTCTTGTGCATGACAGTAGCATAGGAGGGCACAGGCCTGGGTAACAGCAGAGAGTTTTCAGTTAGATGGAAGGAGGACCTCCTTGATGTGAGGGTGATGGAGACAAAGAGGGGACAGTGTCTGGTCTCAGCAGTGGCAGTGGTCATCCTTCTGCCAAGGGAGGGGGAGAGATATGTAGACACCTAGCAAAGCCTACTATGTGCTGGACACATTTTGCAGCACCCCAATGGGACCTTATTTAATCCCCTGCAGAGGGGGCCTCTGTCCCCATTGCATAGATGAGGAAACTGAGGCTCGGGTAGATATTCACCTAGGTCTCATAGCAGTAAGGAGGCTATAGCTGGGATTTTTACCCAAATATGTCCAACTTCAGAGCTCTGCTCACCAACCATCATTGACTAGGACCTCAGGAACTGGAAGGAGGGGTCCTCTTTTCCCTTGTTCCTGCATGCCTGGGATTCCGACAAAAAGACATTCAGCCAGCCAGCCAACCAGCCAACAAATGCACCAGGTACTGCGCCAGGCCCCTGGAATACAGGTACCCACCCAGGAAGAACTGAAGTGAAAAGATCATTTCATCCAGCCTCCTGCCTCACCTCTTCCTCTCCAAAAACAGTGGTCTGCATTTCAAAACACTCGAGAAAGGAAGGGCTGCAACCGTCCTTCTTCCCTTAAATAGTCGGGACTATTTAAGAAGCTTCTGATGTCTCAGGCAGGGGATAGGGGAAGGACGGCTTGGACTCTCAGCATCTTGGGGGAAGGCTGGACTCAGGCCTACTTTCCTTATTTAGAAACCCTGGAGTAATGATGCAGAACCACCTTATGGGAATGCTAAATGAGAAAGAGAAGGTTGAATGCCGCTGGCCATGGGTTCAACTTTCCCAAGACAAGCTAAAATTGGACTTATCATTACAGCAGGCACCAGGTATATGATTATTCTTCATAATTATT
Organism: Piliocolobus tephrosceles; assembly: GCF_002776525.5. Classification (NCBI taxonomy): domain Eukaryota; kingdom Metazoa; phylum Chordata; class Mammalia; order Primates; family Cercopithecidae; genus Piliocolobus; species Piliocolobus tephrosceles. Next base: position 54,850,012 of record NC_045449.1, on the reverse strand, counting down.
TTTAGTTGTATAGACTACATTTTTAATAGGTAATGCAAACTTGCACATGATGCAAAAATCAAAAGGTGCATAGGAAATATCCTGAACATCTCCCTCCCTTCCCTACTCCCAGTCACCTAATTCCTCTCTCCACAGGCTCCAAGGTTATCAGTTTCTTGGTAGATTTGCAGAGATTGTCACTCCAATAAATAAGCAATTACAGCTATACATTCTTTTTGTTTTATACAAATGTGCTCTTCTATACCTTGCTTTTTTTTTCCCACTTAGCAATTTATCTTGGAGATTGTTATAAATCAGGCCATAAAGTGTAGCCCCCTCCATTCCTTTTTAATGACTGCATAATATTCTGCCAGTTGAATGAACCCTGATCTGCCAAACTCATCCCCAGTGATGGACGTTTAGGTGTTTCCAATCTTTGGCTCTTATAAGTAGTGCTGCAATAAATAACCTCATTCATAGATCGTATGGCATATGAAAGGTTATATTTATAGCATAAATTCCCAGAAGTGGAGCTGCTGGTCCGTGAACATGTACATTTGTAATTTTGATACTTATTGCTGAATCTTTCTCCAAATAGATTGCACCAATTTATACTGTCTTGAGTTTCCCCAGAAGCAGGACCTGAGAAAAAGATTCAAGGGCAGGTTGTTTATTTGGGAGGTAATCCCAGGAAGTCCCAGGAGGGAGGTGGGGAAGGGGGACAGGGGAGGGAAGAAAGCCTGGTGACTGCAGCTTAATCCCACTGAGGAACTCAGGGAGGCATGTGGGACCCCCAGCTCAGAGTCATCCCAGTGGAGGGCACCAGGGTAGGGCACTGGCAACATCCGCCATCCCCTCCTCTGGAAACGCAGGGGTCTCTGTTGCCCCACACTTTCACTCCGGGAAAATCTGATCATCCTTCCCCTCACACCCTTCCCTGGGCCCCATCTCACCCCAGTGCATGGACAGCCTGTGCCCCAGGTTGGCACTGATCACTCTGCCCCTGCAGGGTCCCTCCTAGCTGCCAAGCCCTGGGGAAGGTACAGAGGCACATCTGGGGTCACAAGACCCTAAATGCCCTAAAAGAAAACTAACAACCTTTGTGCCCGTCCCCACCCACCCTCCAGCTATCACACAAAACATGCCCACTCCAGAATTGTTTAACCGATCGAGCGTAAGATTCCGCCCTTGTGCCCCGGAAGCCACACCCTGCATGTGAACTCCATGTAGGGACAAGGCCACACTCACTGGGGCACAGACATAGATGCTAGGATCCAGCCCAGGCTGGGGTGAAGGCTCCACAGGTGGGCAGGACCAGGTCTGGGGATGGTGTTGGCCCTCGGGGCTCCAGGACCCTCTTCCAGCTCCCTACATCTGCTTTCCTAACCCTGTCCCCACCAGGCTGGTTCAGAGCTCCAGGCTCCCCCTCCCCAAGGTCCATGAGGAAGACTTGGGAGAAGTGGGCCCTATAGGGATCAGCCCTGGCCTCCTAGCCCAGGGAGTTGCTGACTAGGTTCTCTGTGGCCTCCTCTCATCTTCAAGATGCTATGCCCCAACCTAACTTATTTAACGGAGGGCTACTGTCCTCACTAGGGCACTAGCAGTCAGCTTAGTTAACTGAAGGCTACTGTCTTCACTAAGGCACTAGCAGTCAGCTTAGTTAACTGAGGGCTACTGTCCTCACTAG
>NC_045449.1:54814587-54848336 GCF_002776525.5 Piliocolobus tephrosceles | reverse complement strand
AGTCAGCTTATTTAACTGAGGACTACTGTCTTCAGTAGGGCACTAGCCGTCAGCTTATTTAACTGAGGGCTACTGTCCTCACGAGGGCACTAGCAGTCAGAGACACAGAATAATAAGAGAAAGCACAATCCTCTACGCAACCAGGCTCAGGGCAGGACCCTAGTCAAGGCCTATTAGCCCTTAAAGCAAACCTGCAGCTTCCAGTAACAAACGTGGTATTAATGTAGGAACAGAAATGGCCACCCTGACATCTGCTTAACCAAGGTGAGGTGTTAGCTACAGTCTATCCCCACCTGAGTCCTTTCTTTACTTGACTGATAACAGAAATGCTGAGAGAAAATCCAGCAATTGTGACAGCCAGCTCAGAGTCAGGGAGCTGGAACCTAGGCTGGCACACACCCCTGCCAAGCTTAGCTGGCTAACACTGGGGCCAGGCCTGGTGGCTACCTAGGTCTTAGTTTACTTCTTTATAAAATAAAGATCTTGGACTAATTCAGTTGATAAATACGCAAAGCTCAAAAGCACCTATTACATGCCAGATGCTAGGGAAACAGCTGAGCAGCACACAATTCCTGCCCTCAGAGAGTTTTCTGTCTGGCAGGGGCGGGCACAACCAGCCAACTCCATGTGAAAGAAACAGAATAAATAGTATATAAGGGTCACGGAGGCACAAATAAAGATACTGGTTAATTCTCCCTGGGGGAAAAGTAGGGGAACACCACTTAGTGTCAAGGGCATTTGAAGTGGGCTTCAAAGGGTGAGTAGGAGTTTTCAAGAGAGACCTCAATGACCCCTTCAATATTCCAGAGTGAAAATTCTATTCTCTAGTCCACAGCAACATTTTTAAACTGCACTCTACAAAACTTTAGTATCTTCAAGATGTAAAGTGCTCTTAATTAAAAAAAAAAAAAGTTACATGATGATAGAGGTTTGGGAAGCAGTGAGTCAAAATCAAACTGGAGTCCTTGCTACAGGACTCCTCAGAGCAGCTCTTACCTGGAAGCCCCATCTCCCCTCAAGGGAGAGCAGAGCTGGACAGGAAGGGCAGCCCAGACTGGGAGAACACAGACTAGCTCCAACTTTTCTCCCTCCCTCCCCCTTCCCTCTTCCTTCCTTTCCTCCATGTCTTCTTTCCTTCCATTTAACCATATACCCATCCATCCATCCACCCATCCATCCATCCATCCATCATTTGTTACTACAAAGGGCCTTGAGTCCCTCCTCTCTACCAGTCACTGTATAATTAACAAGATGTCTGTTGCTAATGAAAGATTCCTTCCGGCCAGGCGCGGTGGCTCACGCCTGTAATCCTAACACTTTGGGTGGCCAAGGCGGGAGGATCACTTGAGCCCAGGAGTTGGAGACCAGCCTGGGCAACATAGTGAGATCCTGTCTCTTAAAGAAAAAAAAAAAAGATTTTTTCCTTTCCTTCCTGCCGCCATGATTTCTTTCTTTCTCCTCCCTTTATTCATTCTTTCTCCCCCTCACCTTTTCTAACTTTCTGGTCCCTGTCTCTCGTTGGCATGCTCTGAGTGCTCGTTACATCCAATTCCAGCCCTGTCCCTCCTAAGGGGACTCTGGGCACAAGGACTTTCATGGGGAGCTTGATGCCCACTGTACTTGGTACACCAAGGAGAGCAGACAGGGGTAGGCTGCTCTGTTCTGAGGATAAACCCTCTGGCAATTCAGTGTTCAGAGAGGTGGAATGAAGGAGCAGGGACACAGGTGGACCCCGAGAAGGAAGTTAAACACTACCAAGCGCTTACTATGTGCTGAGCACAGGTTAGGGCTGCTACATATACCAGGTAATTTCCTTGGTCCCAAAATGCAGGTCAAAGAGTGTTATTTTCTAGATTATTACCTATGAGGAACCGGAGGCTCAGAGAGGTTATGCAACGGATCCAAGGTCACACAGGAGTGAATGGAGACCAGAGGCTATTGACCCCAAAGTGCCTGCTTCTTGGAGGAGTGACACTGATGCAGTGATGGAGGGAGGCGGCGATGGGCTGGCCTGCTGGGGAGACCCTTGACCAGAGGCCAAAGACAAGAGCGAGTCTGCAGGCGGCTGGTCTGGCTGGAGTTGGGGATAGCCGCCAGGATGGAGCACAGAGCTGAGACGGGAGATGGGAAAGGAGTTGCTGAACAAGACTGCTGGCAAGAGGAGCGGAGAGGCTGGCTTCCTAGAAGTGGTTCATCAGAGACCCACAGACAAAGGCTAAGGAAGTGGAAGGTTCACGTGGGGAAAGGTACCGAGACTGCAGGGAAGCTTCTCTGCTTTATCTGCTGCAGGTTATGTTGTGTGTATTGATTTTCTCTTAATAAAATCCATTCCAATATTTTTTTTAAAAAGAATAATGACAGTGGATGCCTGTGGAGACAGGAAGCTTGGCAGAAATTGTTTAGTATTGGGCACGGGCCCCGGGAGGAAGGGGCGGCCCCTCCCCGCTGGGGAAGGAGGACACTGCGGGTGGGTGAACAGGCATGAGAAAGACACAGGGGCCAGAAAGGCAGAGCGGAGGACCTCAGACTTCAGTCTCTGCCACTCCTTCGCTCCCACGAGCCCCCCTGAGTGGGAGCAGAGGCCGCTGCCCTTGGCCATGCCTCTGCTGGGACGTCCACACAGGCTGCAGGTTTCCCTCGTGTGACCCACCTTCCCCCGCCTGGTGCTGCACCGCCTGGCAGCTATTAGACCTGGGGAAGCCACATCACCTGTCTGATGCTTACCTTTCTTGCAAACCAGGAATAATGCCGCTTTGTGGATGCCTCTGCCTACTCCACAGGAAGTTGTGATAACCGTTTAATTTTTCTTGTTTTTGAAAAAGCATTATGCAGAATCTAAAAGTCTCCCCAAGAGGCAAGGGAGGAGGATGAAAGGGCGTTGATACCCATCCCTCTGCAGAGCAGGGCTTCTCCCCAGTCAGATGCCCCCTCACTCACACGCACCTCCTCCCTCTCCTTCACGCTGGTCCTCATCCCCTCCATGTTCCGTTCTGGAAGCGGAGGTGGCATTTGCAAGGTGGGACAGTGCCCTAGAGGGGCTGGCTGCTTTCTCTTTGGCCACCTGTTTGTAAATCAAGTAGCTACCACCACAGAGCCTGAGCCAGGGGAGAGTCGATTCTTCAGGAACAGGCAACTGAACTGTGACAACTTACCCACTGCTATTCTTAAACGGAATTTTTTTTTCTCATAAAGCAGAGACTTGTTAAAATAATGATACAAATTCTTATCTAACTCCTCTCTTTTGCCCATTAAATTTAAGACAAGATCTCATTGGAAGTGCGATTTAATGTAACCCAGATCTCTGAGTACAGATGGGGGCCTTCCGTCCAATAGAAACTGTTATAAATCTCTGCTTAACTCAATTCTGGCTTCTCCCTCAGCCTCTCTGGAAATCCTTTAGTTGTCAAAATTCATGGTTCTGGACCCATCCATAAACATTTGCAAACCGTTTGCAATTTTTCTTTTTTAAAGGCCTTTTTGCAGGCCTCTCCCCTGCCATGCTGACGGAGTCAGTGACTTCTAACGATCTAAGCAGGACCTCACCTGCCTCCCCTACACCTTGCTGATTCTTTCTTCCCAGGAAGAATTTGGCCTTTTTAAGAAAACATTTAAATAATCATGTATCTGAAAGATCCATCCTCCCAGGTGTAGTCTCCTTTTCATCAGGAACACTCTCAGGCCCGTGTGATGGCTTCCTGTAAACAAGCCCCAGACAGCTTGTGCAGGGGTGGAGTGTTCTGCTTTGCCAGGTCTCTCGCACCACACTTTTTCTTTTTGAGACAGAGTCTCACTCTGTCGCCCAGGCTGAAGTGCAGAGATGCTGTGGCGCGATCTCGGCTCACTGCAACGTCTGCCTCCCGTTCAAGCGATTCTCCTGCCTCAGCCTTCTGAGTAGCTGGGACTACAAGCGCGCACCCCCATGCCTGGCTAATTTTTGTATTTTTAGTAGAGATGGGGTTTCACCATGTTGTCCAGGCTGGTCTTGAACAACCGGCCTCAGGTGATCCACCCGCCTCAGCCTCCCAAAGTGCTGGGATTATAGGGGTGAGCTGCCGCCGGCCCAGCCTCAGCAGACTCCCCTCATGCCGTTGCCTCTTGTGTGCCTCTGCCCTAGAATGCCCCTCCCCGTTATGCCTTCTTCAAGGCTCAGAACAAACGTCACCTCCCACATAGAGCTTTCCAGAACCCGCCAAGTTAGCATGAATGTTCCTGTTGAGTCCCTTGACACTCTGCCAGTGATGTGGCTGAGGCATGAGCTGTGGATCAAACTGCTTGGGTCACCACTTCTGCCCTACCACTGCCCTCTAGGACCTTGGGGAGTTGCTGAACCTCAATAAGCCTCAGTTTCCCCCTGAAAAATAGGATGAAAACAATAGTTATGGAGATTAAATATGAGCCATGGGCCAGGTGTGGTGGCTCACACCTGTAATCCCAGCACTTTGGGAGGCCCAGGCGGGCAGATCACCTGAGGTTGGGAGTTCGAGACCAGCCTGATCACCATGGAGAAATCCCATCTCTACTAAAAATACAAAATTAGCCGGGTGTGGTGGCACATGCCTGAAATCCCAGCTACTTGGGAGGCTGAGGCAGGAGAATTGCTTGAACCCAAGAGACAGAGGTTGCAGTGATCCGAGATCACGCCATTGCATTCCAGCCTGGGCAACAAGAGTGAAACTCTGTCTCAAAAAAATAAAAATAAAGGCTGAGCGTGGTGGCTCACGCCTGCAATCACGGCACTTTGGGTGGCCGAGGCAGGCAGGTCACAAGGTCAGGAGATCGAGACCATTCTGGCTAACACGGTGAAGCCCTGTTTCTACTAAAAATACAAAAAAATTTAGCTGGGCATGGTAGCAGGCTCCTGTAGTCCCAGCTACTCGGGAGGCTGAGGCAGGAGAATTGCTCGAACCCGGGAGGCAGAGCTTGCAGTGAGCTGAGATCACGCCACTGCACTCCAGCCCGGGCAACAGAGCGAGACTCTGTCTCAAAAAATAAAATAAAATAAAATAAAATAAAATAAAATAAAATAAATATGAGCCATGTAATCAGCCTGGTGGATGCCAAGGGTTACCCATATGTCAGCTAATTGCAATGGCCCTGGCTATAGCTATTTGTCTTCCTGTGTTTCTCCCACTAGACCCTGAGCCCCTCAAAGACATGGGCCATGCCTCATTCATCTTGCAGCACATCATCCATCAGGACAGCTCAGGGCTGACCTTAGCCATGTAGCCTTCTTTGAATGTTCCAATCCTCCTGGTCCTTTCTGTTTCTTGAAACCCCACTAGCATTCATTCTACCCCTCTGTATTCATTAGGATTATGTTTAGGCACACATAATAGAAAATCAAAATAGTGTGGCTTGGAAGAGATCACAGTTTGTTTCTCTTTCATGCATCCCAGCAGGTAATTAAGAGATAATAGGGTGTGTCAGCTTTAGGATCTCACATCTTATTGCTCTGCCAAGTGTGACTCCAACTTCAGGATCCAAAATGGCAGCACCCATGCTCCTGGCAGCCAATGGAGGAATAGACAGACACTGTCACTTAAGGAAGGTTCTGGAGGCTCTCACAGGACCTTATCACTTATAGTCATTGGTCAGAACTTAGCCATATGGCCATACCTACCTGCAAAGGATGTTGGGAAATGTAGTGTCTAATCTGGGCAGCCATGTATTCAGCTAAAAGGAGAGAGCTGGGTACAGTGGCTCATGCCTGCCATCCCAGCTACTTCGGGGATGAGACAGGAGGATCGCTTGAGGCCAGGAGTTTGAGATCAGCCTGGGTAACACAGCAATCTCTAAAAATAAGTAAATAAAAAGGGGGGAGAATGAATACTGGGGAACGAACAATGTCTACCATCCCCACACAATTTAACACTTAGTTTACCTCTTCCTTTTTAAACAATTTTTAAAAATTTATTAGGATAGCATACAATTTACCATCTTAACCATTTTCAAGCGTACAGTTCAGTGGCATCAAGTACATTCACATTGTTTGCAACCACCTTCAGAATGCTTTGTATTTTTTTGAAATAGGGTTTTACTCCATTGCCCAGGCTGCAGCCTTGACCTCCTAGCCTCAAGCAATCCTTCCACCTCAGCCTCCCAAGTAGCTGGGACTATAGGCACAAGCCACCACGCCCAGCCAGTTTTTGTTGTTGTTGTTGTTGTTTGTTTGTTTGTGTTTTGAGACAGAGCCTTGCTCTGTCACCCAGGCTGGAGTGCAGTGGCATGGTCTTGGCTCACTGCAACCTCTGCCTCCTGGCTTCAAGTGATTCTCCTGCCTCAGCCTCCCTAGTAGCTGGAATTACAGGCATGTGCCACCACACCCAGCTATTTTTTGTGTGTTTTTAGTAGAGATGGTGTTTCACCATGTTGTCCAGGCTGGCCTCGAACTCCTGACCTCAGGTGATCTGAAGGGGTGGCCTGCCCCCTCCACACCTGTGGGTGCTTCTCGCTAGGTGGAAACGAGAGACTTGAGAAAAGAAATAAAGACACAGAGACAAAGTATAGAGAAAGAAAAGCGGGGCCCCGGGGGACCAGTGCTGTGCTTTCAGAGGACCCACACTGGCACTGGTCTCTGAGTTCCCTCAGTATTTATTGCCAAAAAGATAAGGGAGTAAATTAGCAGTAAGGCATACAGATACATGGAGCTGTTGCATTTTCCCAGGATCGGGCAGGAGACAGATGTTTTTCTTTTACTGAGATTTAAAGGAATGGTACTGACCTTCAACCACAAGCAGGCTTTAAACATTTGCCTAACAAAGCACATTCCTTACAGCCCAAAATCCTTTCAACTTTAATTAGCACAGCAATGTCTCTAGCAAGGACAAGATTGGGGGTAGAGTCACAGATTAACAGCATCTCAAATATAGAGCCGAATGGAGTCTCTTAAACCTACTTCTATCTATAATAACACAGTAACAGGCTAACCTATCCTTTCCCTACAGTGATCCACCCACCTTGGCCTCCCAAAGTGCTAGGATTACAGGCCTTTTTTGTATTTTTTGTAGAGGCAGGGTTTCACCATGTTGCCCAGGCTGGTCTCAAACTCCTGAGCTCGAGCAATCCTCTCACCTTGGCTTCCTAAAGTGCTAGGATTACAGGCATGAGCCACCTCGCCCAGCCTCCAGAAAGCATTTTATCTTGCAAGACTGAAACTCTATACTCTGTAAAAGTAACTCCCCATTCCCCATTCTCCCAACCTCTGGCACCCACCATTTTACTTCTTTCTCTATGAATATGACTACTCTAGGTACCTCATCTAAGTGGAATCATACAGTATTTGTCTTTTGTATTTGTCTTTAGCATAACGTCCTTCCATAATGTTCTCCCAGGTTGTTGCGGGTGTTAACAATTAATTTCATATACTCATGGTAGTGATTTCTGCTGTTCCTTGACATTGGACTTGCCTTCCTACTAGAATTGCAGATCTTCACTCATTTGACAAAATTGCATTGAAGGATTAATATGTACCAACTGGAATGCCAGGTGCTGGGATGGAGGCTTGGGGTAAAGGCAATGTGTCATGCTCCTCCCTGCCCTGCAACACCTTTCCGGGGTGGTATTGGTTCATATTGCTGCTTCATAAATATTTATTCCAGGATTGGAAAGTCATGCTAGTCTATGATCTCGGTGGTTCTTCAGTGTTTTACGTTGGGGACACTCAACCAGGGACCCCACAGATCATTTGACTCACTTCCTCTCATTCATTCTATCTGGCTGGCTTTCAACTTTAGACCCCCTGTCTCTAGTCCCCTCCCATGTTCCCTGAAAGCCTTTTCACTCATCTGTGCTCCACTGTCCGTTCCCATGTTCCCTGAAAGCCTTTTCACTCATCTGTGCTCCACTGCAAGGAGAGAGGCCAGACTTCACGCCTGCTCTCCACTGGGGCAGAGGAAATGTCAGAGAGGCAGATGTGCCCTTTGGGGAGACCTCCCTCCCCCAGCCCATCTCCTTTCTCTGCCTTCCATCCCAACAGATGAGTGTGTACTTCCAGGAGGTAGATTCTACTCTCAAAAGAGGAGTGTATACTTCCAGGAGGTATATGTACCTGGCCTTGCACCCAAATACATCTGGCCTTATATCTGAATCCCATGAGGGAACCTGTTAAAATAGAAACAAACAAACAAAAACAGGAAAAACAAGATTCCTGGGCCCTACTCCAAACCTACGGAATCAAAATTTCTGAGGATGAGGGACCAGAAATCTTACTTTTCAAACAGTTCCCCTGCTGATTCCACTGCAGTCAGCCTGACACCAGGAACCACTAGAATACAGAGGAAGGAGTCTGTGGACCTGAACAACCCTAGCTCTAACGTCAATTCCAGCATGTATTTGCTGTGAAACCTTGGCCAAGTTACTTAACCTCTCCGAGCCTCATACCAATATCTGCCTTATAATGTGGTAGTGAGAATTACATAAAAGGATGCATAGAAACTTTTTAGCACAGGGTCTGGCATGCCCAGATCCTAATAAATAGGGAGCTGTTGTTGCAGTTATTATTACATCAATAATAATAATTATTATATCAATATTAATATCAATAATTATATCAATTATTATTACATCAATAATATCAATAAGAATTATTACATCAATAATTATTATATCAATACTTTATGTAAATAAATAGATATTATAATTGTATATATTATTATAGCAATAATAATAATTATTATTATTACTCAAACGCCTGGCACAGCCCACTCTGAGGACTGTCGTTCTGATGGTTCTAGTGCTGCTATCAGGCAAGGCCCTTAGAGAGAGTGTCTCAAGTTGAAAGCCAGCTAGATAAAAGACAGCAATGAGGCTATTTGCTAGATGCTGGGCTCAGTAATAGTAAAAGCTCCAGGGAGACCAGGGAGATGAAAGAAAGGGACTCGCCATGTTAGTGCCATTACCACACCGCAGCAACATCTGCCAAAAGCACTTATCCTGAGTACTCCAGCCACCGCCACCCATTAGCTGTCTGCAGCAGCAGAGGCTGAGAGAAACTTCAGGGCAGGGAAGTCGTATGGAGGAGTCCCTCTGGGCTGGAGCAGGGTCCAGCTGGCACCTCCCCAGAGCCCTGCTCCTGGCTGGGAGGGAGAGGAAGTCAGTCCCTGGAGCAATGTCCTAAGTGATGGCAAGAAGGAAGGCTATGCTGGACCTAAGAGATATTCCATGCAGTCTTAGGGATATTCCATGCAATCTTAGGTCTCGGTGCCAATGTTGCCTCCTTTGGGCTGAGTTCCAGGCTTCCCTGCACATTCTACCTCCACGGGAGCACTGGCCTTTCTGCTCTGATAGTCCTGGTCTGCCATCCCCACTGGAGGACAGTGGCTTAACCAACCTCCGCTTGCGCCGCTTCGCGCTCGGTCTTATACACCTGCCTCACTGGCCTCCTTTCGGTTCCTCAAACCTATGGAGCTGTTCCCAGCCCTGGGGCCTTTGCACTTGCTGTGCTCTCTCCTGGCTCCTGGCTCTTTCTCTTTACTTTTCAGGTCCTAGAGAGCCCTCCCTGCATTGCCCCCGTTCAAAGGAAGCCGCCCAGCTGCTCTTCATCACCACATCCTGTGTATTTCCTTTATGGCACCTGCACAATCCAGAACCATCTTGCTTATTTATCTATTTACCTGCTTATTGTCTGTCTCCCACGGAGAGGAACGTGTGAGCTCTGTAGAGGTAGGAATATTTGTCCTGTTCATCTCTGTCTCCAGAACCCAGCGCAGTGCCTGATGTGGAGCAGGAACTCAATGCTTCCTGTTGAACAGTTTGATTTTCTGGTCATCTCAGTCCTTGGCACCTGGCACTGTGTCAGGAACCTAAGAGCTGCCTAAGAAATGTTTATTAAATGAAGAAATGATACCATCAGCCACTCCTGCATTGGATCATTACCAGGAATAATCTTTTTCTTTTTCTTCTTTTTTTTTTTTTTTGAGACAGAGTCTCACTCTGTTGCCCGGGCTGGAGTGCAGTGGCACGATCTAGGCTCACTGCAAGCTCCGCCTCCTGGGTTCACGCCATTCTCCTGCCTCAGCCTCCCGAGTAGCTGGGACTACAGGCGCCCGCCACCTCGCCCGGCTAATTTTTTGTATTTCTAGTAGAGATGGGGTTTCACCATGTTAGCCAGGATGGTATCGATCTCCTGACCTCGTGATCCACCCACCTTGGCCTCCCAAAGTGCTGAGATTACAGACGTGAGCCACCGCACCTGGCCCAGGAGTCTTCTTAGAGTGATCCTAGAGCTAGAGATCCATTTGTTCAACAATACATATAGAAATTCTCTATGCCAGGCCCTGAGCTAGGCTCAGAGGATGTAGCAGATATCAGGACTAAAGCAGAGTCCATTCATGGTCCACATTACAGAGGCGAGGGGGTCAGGTGGAGAGAGGGATTCTCAGGGAGGTGAGTGTAGACACTCTCAACACCTTTTTTCCTCCCATCCTTTCCCTGAATTCAGAGATGCTCCCCATGCCATCATCCTCCCGGGTTGTGTCTGTGGGTTTGCTGGCAGGGGGTTGAATGTTGGACGAGAAGTCAGAGGAAACTGCTCTTCGCTGGCAGATCAAAGCCGCGAAGCTCAGAAACAAAGCATCTCCTCTCTCCCTATCCCTGTCCCTCTGCTTCTGCCCACCGACAGCCCAGACAGCCTGCAATCAGGCACCTTCATTATGAAGACTGATGTTACCAGACAGGGGCCTGCGCAAGCTTTTGCTGTGTCTGATTTTGACGGTAGGAATTTAGAGCTCTTGGTAACCAGATCAACACAGCCCTGTTACTCCCCACCAATCACCAGGCTGCAGCAAAAGGTTTCTGGGAGGGCCTGGAATTCATTGGTCCTGGGGATCTGGGACTGCCAGCTGAATGAGATGGCCAGAGTCCAGGAGTGGGTTCCCCAGCCAACATGGGGACATCGAGAAGCAGACCTAGAAATGAGGCCAGGTCCAGGGTGGCAGGGAGGCTGAGGAGGCAGTGCCGGACCAGTCCACAAGTGATGAATGCTTATTGGTACAAGAAGGTAGGGGACCTGGGAACTGCCCAAACACCGACACTGGCTGTGGAGATGGCGAGGAACCAGAAAGAACTTCCAGAGACCCTCCAGCCTTGGAGGGTGGGGGACTCCAAGACACAGCCTCCAAAATACGAATTTCAGAGTGTGATGATTGGCCTGATCCCCCACATCTCTGTGACATAACCAATCCCACAAACACCCACTTGAGCCAATTCAAATCTGCTCTCAAACTGGGGTTCTGGAAGGGAGGCACGAGGGAACTTTTCCTCTATATTCCAGGGCCACCCCATTCCTGTCAGTCAGGACCTCAGCCGTAGGAGTTAGTGATGCCCATGGTCCTGGGGTCCTCCTCGGTTTCCTTCTACACCCCAAGCAGCCCCTGGAGTCCAGGAGAGGGCCTCTCTCTGCCTGGAAAATCAGCCCCAGGCCCTGAGGTGCCAGAGCTAGGAGGGGCCTTGAGCTCTGTGGTCCAACTCCCTTATTAACAGAGAGAAACTGAGGCCTGGAGAGGCCAGAGACCTGGCCAGGGTTGGGTGCTGGAATCTGTTATCTCATTCCACGGTTCTTTCTATTTGACAAGCTGCCCAGCACAGAGGAGGCGCTCTGTATATATGGGTTGAATAACTGAATGACCCAACGGATGAATGGATACATGGCTGGGTGGCCTGGCGGATGGGTGGATGGATAGGCTGCCTCCTATCTTTAGAAGAGGAACAAGTACCTCCTCCTGACTTCCTGTGGTGTGGTTAGCTCTGCAGACCATATCTTGGAAATTTATGAATAAACCAAATGATCAATTAGATGCCACCCAGAAGTATATAACACACTACACAGTGGCGACCAAATTGGCTTTAGGAAGAGCAGACTCTGCCAGACCAATTTAATTTTCTCTCCCGTGATAGAGTGACGGGCCTCATCAGTGAGGGATGAGAAGTGAGCTGTCATCGATCTTGATTTCGGGGCGGCTGTGGGTTCTGTCCTACATGACATTCTCATCAACTTGCCAAGGAAACACTGTCTGTTCCGGTCTCCCCTGGGGATGAATGACTGGCCCCAAGGCTTTATGCCTGAGGCCCTGTCCCCATGTCAACTCCTCATGGGCACCGGGCTCCCATTCAGACACTGCCTGTGCACACCTTCCAGCAGGGGCCGACCCGAGCGTGCTCACACACAGAGAACAGGATAACATCTGGATGCAGATGTGCACACATAAGCATGTGGACAGAGACAGGTGTGCACATGACACACAGATACACACATGTAATTTGCAAACGTGTGTGTTATACCAAAGTCAGCACCCAGGTATCAGCCATACATGAGCCCAAGGGGGCCGGCGATTGAGCCTGAGGAAGTGGCGGAGGTGGGAAAGGGTTAGCCAGGGACAGCGCAGGGCTGAATTGTTGACAGAGTACAGATCTATGGTCTAGAAAAGTGCTGTCTGATAGAAACAGAACTCCAGCCATGTATATAATTTTAAATTTTTTAGTAGTCACATTAAAAAGTAAACAGAAAACAGATGAAATTAATTTAAAGACATATTTTTGTTCATTATATTAGCGCGATAGATCCTAAATATGATCATTTCAACATGTAATCAACAAAATTAATGAGAATGTTATTCTTTTTTAACTATCTTTTATACATACAGCACATCTCAATGTGTCACTAATTCAGACACAAGGATTTCATTGGATAAGCTAGATCTGCAGTTAGATTTTGTTAAATTTACAGTCGTGAAGGTAAGTTCACATACTCATGTTGTTCCAAACATATTTAAAAGGGTTTTTGTTATGGTTGTTTGAGACAGGTTCTTGCTCTTCACCCAGGCTACAGTGCAGTGGCAAAATCAGGGCTCACTGCAGCCTCAAACTCTTGGTCTCGAGATCCTCCCACCTCAGCCTCCCAAGTAACTGGGACTACATGCATGCACCACCATGCCTGGCTCATTTTTTTTTTTTTTTTTGTAGGAACGAGATCATGCTATGTTGCCCAGGCTGGTCTGAAACTCCTGGCCTCAAGCAATCCTCCCAACTTTTAGGCTACCACACCCAGCCTAAAAGTTTTTCAGTAACTGAATTAATTATCAGTTTTAAAATTTAGATTAATGCAAATCAAATTAAAAGTGTAGTCCCCCAGTGGCACCAGCCCCATTCCCAGTGCCCCCAGCCATGGTGGCAGCTGGCTCCCACAGTGGGCAGCGGGTCGGCAGCCTTGAGGGGAAGGCGGGAAGAGAAAGGGTCAAATGGGTGTGGGGATAGTGGGACGCTGGGTTTAGGGGAGGTGGGGGTGGGTGATGGCTGGAGTGGAAGGGGAAAGAGGGGAATGAGGGCCCCAGAGAGCTGGAAGCTGCAGTGTTTCCTGATGGCTGCTCCAGGAGCAAAAGGGGGTGGCAAAGAGGCAGAGAGGATGCTGAGGTTGGATGAGCTATTGGTAGCCTCCTGTGGGCATCTCCAGCCTCCAGGACACAGCCCAAAGCCCCTCACCTCTCCAGGAGGAATCCTAAGACTGCCTATGACCTTGGCCAGGCTCTTCCCACTTCAGTCCCTACCCACAGGTCCCCCACCTCCACCTGCCACATGGGCAAGCTCTTGCTGCTCCAGCTCCACTGGAGGGTTGGCTGCCCACACCTGGATGGGCCCTGGTGACTTCGGCACCCTGGGCAGAAATAGGGAATGACAGGGAATTGACTTGGTGGTGCGTTTAGAGAAGGCTCTGGTTTGGGATGTGCTGGATTTGGGGGACCTGTGGGAGGTTCTGAGGAGAGTCTAGCAGGCGGCTGGAAACACTGGACCTGAGTTCTGGAAGGGAGGCATGAGGGAGCTCTTCCACGGAGGAAGGCACACAGCCACGAGCACACAGCTCACTCCTTCCCACGTCCATGCACACAGGGCTCACTCCTTCCCCTGTGCAGCCACTTCCTTGCCCTGGCCAGTCTCCCCACACCTGCCCCAGAGGTGGTCACCCAGAATCTTTGCCCCATCCCAGGGTTCCCCTAGTTCCCCCCTACCTCAGCAGCAAACCTTCTTTCAAATTGGGGTTCAAAGGGGAAGTGCACAGGCATTGGGATTGGTCCCAGGGATGGGAGTGTCAGCACTTAGGGAGGCCATGGTGGAGGAGTCTGGGGCTAGAGAGGGTAGGTGTGGTCTCAAGGAGAAAGCATTGGGTCAACAGAGTCCCTGACCCTGGCATATGTCCCCCGACCCAGTTCTGGTTATCTGTGGATGTATGGCGCACACAACCCCAATCTCAGTGCCTTAAAACAATACTTTGTTTTTATCATGTCTCACGGTTCTGTGGGTCAGAAACCCGGACAGGGCACAGAGGGAATGGCTCCTCTCTGCCCCTGATGTTTATGGCTGAAGCTCAGATGGCTCAAATGGCTGGGAACTTGAACGGAGGGCCAGACAGGTGTCCACCCTCTTCCCCCTATGGTCTCTCCTCGTGACAGTCCTGGGCTTCCTCACTGCATGGAGGTCTCTGGGTGCCAAGAGTCTCTAGTGTTCCAGGCAGAAGCTGCAAAGTTCTTAGGACATTGCTTTAGAAATCCTGAACATCACTTCCGCCACATTTTATAGGTCGAGCAAATCACTAGGGAGAAGCCCGATTCAAGCAGAGGGGAGGCACAGATTCCAGCCCTTAACGGGAGGCGTGACAAGTGACACTGAAAAGGAGAGAATGGAAGGCAGCCATGCTGGGGTCGTGCCACCCCCTGCCACCTGCTACTCACCTGAGGGCAGCAGCTGTGTGTTTTATCCCCTCTCCCATGTTAGTCAACCTGACAACCTTCCTGTCACTGTCACGGCCTTCTGCATGGAGGCCATAGCCTCAGTAATATGTCAAAATGCTTGTCTCACCTACTTAGCTGGAAATAGAAACCCCTCAAGGTTGAGACGGTCTCTTTTACGCCTTGCTGTCCTGGCTTTGACATTCTGGGTGTTTTGTTTCCTGAATCAGCTCTCCTCGACTGGTCTCATCGATCTTCTGCACCAGATACCCTCAGCTCCCCAAAACATCCTTATTGAGTATCCTTGTCCCTGACCCTCTGGAGTGGAAAGAGGTCTTAGCACCTCACCACCAGAGGCCAGGTGCTGGCCCAGATGGAGATGGAAGATGGAGACGAGCACACCCCAGGGGCTGCGGCCATGGCAGGCCTTGGAGCCCTCGGTGCTGCTGGCCACCTGGATTTCTGCCTCTCTCGGGAATATGTGCTCTCTCTGTTTACCGGGCCCCCACCGCTGCATTTCAGCGTTGTGCTGGCCTTACAATGCAAACTGTGTTAGAGGATTACACTGTTTCCGGGAGAAAATTTGAAAGAAAAGATAAACAGCAAAAAGCAGGGAGGAGACTCATAGTACCTTTAAATAAACTACTTTGCGAAAATATTTCTAAATAATGATGACTAGGATAGATCTATATTCAAGTCCTGGCACAGAAATCCAGGCAGTCGTGTGCTGAGAAGGCAAGGCATCCCGGTGTATTCTTGCCCCCGGCGGAATGCTGCAGAACAATGAGGCTGGGCGGTGCAGAGCAGAAACTGCTGATGGAAAAGACGATTTCTGCTCGGGAGGGCAGGGGCTTGCCTCTATCTGGATCCTTTTCATAGCTCTACAAAGAATTCTTTCTTCCTCCCAGGCCGCACTAAATAATAACAACTGGGGACTTTTCTCACACCAACTTTTGAGCCGCTTCAAATGTCACCTGGTTACCCATAAAATTCATACCTGGAATAGTGTCTTTGACCTTGGGCAAGTCTGCCCGTTGCCTGGCCCTTCCGCGGGATTCTGGGAGAAATCTCTTGGAGAGATGATGTCGAAATGTTGGCAGCTCATGTGCATACTGTGGATTTCGTAGAGTACCTAGTTTTTCCTTTTGGCCACTATTAGATTGGGGAAACTGTGTGTTTTTCAGAGGGAAGAGCACAGGCCGCCCTCCCTCTGCATTCCCGGGCACGCTGGCCTGGCTTCTCCGGCATTTCCCTGCCCTACAGTGAGCACCGTGGCCTGCGGCTGCTGCTGTACCTGGGTCTCCACCCACCTGTCTTCCATCCCTGCAGGTCTGGGTTCCCTGCGGTCATTTGCCTAGTGCCCCTCTGGGTTTCTGTGTTCATCTGAGCATGCTTTGCTGCCCTAGCTTTGACAATTTGAAGACTTTGCCTCCAGAATAGGTGCTCTTCACCTGGTCCGGGTGGCCTTTGGCCACCCAGCCCCTGAGTGTCACTGTGTCTTACTGAGTGGGACAGCGGCAAGGGCCCAGCGGGCTTGGGAATTGGGGCTGGATCTGAATTCAGTCTCCAGCACTCACTAGCTATGGGACCCAGGCAGGGTGTTCAAGAAGCCTGGGCTTCTGTTTGCTCATCTCTAAAAAGGGGCTCATAAAACCCTCCTTACAGGGTTGGTGTGAGGATGATGATGCCTGCATGCCAATGGTCTGGCCCTCTGAAAGTGTCCAATAAATGACAGCTCTTGTTCCTCCCCTCATCTTTACTGCTGAAGGTGGCAGTGGGCAGTCACTCCACATACCCTAACTACGAACTGCCTGACCCGGGCCTCTGGAAACAAGCACGACCCAAAGAGGCTAACTGAGAGGAGTGAGGAAGAAGTGATCTAACAATCATGGAACCCCTATGTGTGGGTATTTTGCTGGGAGCTCCAGTTATCTCATTTAATCCTCAAAGATCCGTAGGAGAGAAGCACTACTACCATAATCATTTTTTAAAAAAGGGGGGACTTGGGGTTCATGGCAGAAGGTAGGTGTCGACGTAGATGGCTACAGAGCTGGGATCCAAACCCAAGACTGGAATTGGGACCAAGGTGAAGGTTGGGTTTCAAAGGAACTAAGAAGATAACAGGTTCCTTTATCTGGATACAGAATCTACCAACCCCCAGAAATGCCCTCGATCTGGAAACAGGATTGAGGTGGGAAGCAGATCGGCCCCCACTGTCGGGTGGGGCAGGGAGGCAGGCAGGCCTCTGGAGGCCTGTGGGATCTATGGCACTGTGGCTGGCACAAGTTCTACACATAAAGACTTGTTCAGCCACCTGCTATCTCTGCACGGTCTCTCAGAGCAGGGCATCTGTACCAGGAGGCAGGAGCAGAAGGCAGGAGCAGGAGGCAATGGACAGAGGGCCATTGGACAGAGGCCCTTCACCCTCCGGGACAGCACACCCCGGCCTGTTCAGTCCTCGCCTGCTGACTGCTTCCCAGTTTCCTGTCCTTCTCCCTTCCATCTCGCAGATACCTCCCCAGCGTCTCTTCTCTCACCAACTCTCTGTACTTCTGACGTCATTCCCTCCTTCTTCCCACTGGGATCTGAGGCTCAGAGAGGTGCCTCACTGGCCCGGGCACACAGCGAGTCTATTGCCTTGACCTGCCTTTGGACATGATGAGATTCCATCCCCTGCCCTGTGTCCTAGCTGGGCTGCTGCCTCATCCTCCCCCAGAGGCGAGATGGCACAGCCCCTTCAATGACAATGTCTGTCTTCCCATTACTGGAAACGGCCTCACTGACTGGCTCTCACAGAACCTTTGCAGCCTCAGGGGAACATGAGCTATCTCCTATCTCCCTAAGCCGTGAAACTGAAATACAGAAATAAAAGCCTTTCCTCTGGGACCCTTCATCTCTTGGCAAATCATAGTCAAGGAGCCCTCTTCCCTTGTCACACCGTCCCGGCTCAGGTTTAAAGCTGAGGGCACAGCAGACAAAGAGGGCAGGACGGGCACAGACCAAGCCACCATGGTGACTGCTGAGTCCTGCAGTTCCAGCCTGACCTGTGATAGGAGTAGGGAGGCAGGCAGGCGTTTGGAGGCCTGCAGGGTCTATGGCACTGTGGCTGGCACAAGTTCTATATATGAAGACTTGTTCACCTGCCTGCCAGCTCAGCACAGGGCTCCTGGGCTAGAGGCACCCATGCTAAGAGGCTGGATTGAGAGATGGTGGCAGAGAGAATGAAACGTAACACAGGGATAAACATTGGGCTTTAACATCAGGTAATACTCTCCCCGTCAGATCCTGGTGGAGCTAGGGGATGGAAGGACAGCCACTGTAGCCTGGGCTCCCTTAGAGAGCAGACCCCAAGCCCTGGCTGTCCCACCTCACTGTCCCATGACTGGGCCAGCTGCTCCTAGTCCCCTGGGAGTTCCCAAGCGAGCACCTGGGCCTCCTGCTTTGGGATTAGGCATTCCACTCGTTGCATTTGCTCTTAAGAAGGAAGTCACATCCAGAGACCCATCTCTGATGCTGAGTAGCTCTCAGACTTGATGACAGTCAGTCGCCACTCTCATTAACAGGGCGAGGCTGCCCAGTCATGCAGCTGTATGTGATGAACAGGGCTGGGCACACCCACCCCAAACCCTGGACCAGGAGCTTCCCACAAGGCTGGAGGAGAAGCTCCAGGAGAAGTCTTGGAGTTTGAAGAGGCAAGACTTTCAGCTGGATGAGTTCCATCCAGTCCTGCTCTTAGCTAGCAACTGCTCTTAGAGGATATGTAGGGAGCCAATATGACTGAGGGGTTAATACTGGGCTTTGGTATCAAGTGACTTTGGTTTCAAATCCTGGCTCTGCTACTTCCTGTAGGTAACCTGACTTTTCTGAGCTGCTTCATCCTTATTGGTATGGAGGTGAGAATAAGAGCAGTTTCACAGTTTCCATGCAGATCACGTGAGGTCCAGCTATAAAGACCCCGGTGCACAGGCCATCAGTGCACAAAACTGGACATTTATTACTAAGATGTTGCACAGGGCAGAGCACAGGATGTGTCGGACAAATTTGCCTCATGAGGGTGAGAAAAATCTGGGCTCAGGCTTCTCCACAACCAGGGCAGCTTCTCCCTCCATCATCGTCCTTGGGAAGACCCCCAGGGCATCTTTGGAATTCAGAGGTGCCTCATCTCCCAGCAGATAAAAGACAGGAATTGCACTTGGGAACTTAGGCCCGCCACAGACTCCCCCAGCAGTAGCAGGGGCAGGCCCCTCACATGCCCAGGGCAGGACCCGGAGACATGGACAGACTCTCCTTGGAGGAGCTGGAAACTGGCGGGCTCCTCTCACACAAACTCTGCAATGATGTCTGGAGCAGATGGCAGGGGCGGGTGTTCCTGGCTGGGTTGACAGAGTCTCATTTGCCTGGAAATTCCCCCAGTTCCGGGGGATCCCTTCCAGATGTTCCCACCCACAGCCTGGCTGAGGAGGAACAGTGGGGAGCTAAGAAGCCAGGGCTGGAAAGCAGAGCCAGCCTTCTCCATAGACAGGCAGGCAGCCACCCAGGAGGCCAGTCCAGAGTCCCCAGTGTCCTCAACACTCACCCACCTCCACCAACACCTCCCTAGGGCTCCATATTAGAGAGCCATTCCTTCGAATATGTCATTGCTCTCTCAGGGAGCTCTCTTTAAGACTTCAATCCCCCTGGGAGGGATATCACATAAGAGCCCTTGCCACTCAAACTGTGGCCCAGCGACATTAGGCATCACTTGTTGGAATCTCAGTCCCATCCCTGATCTCCTGAATGAGAATGTGCATTTTAACGAGGTGCCCAAGTGATCCCATACACAGCTCTAGGTTGGAGAAGTGCTGCGCTAAGCCACTATTGTCCACTCACTTTCTGAAATGCAAGCTCCACAAGGATATGGTTTCTTCTTTGTTTTGTTTACTACATCACACCCAAAGAGTCCCTTAAACAGAACTCATTAAATGTCTTTTGAGTCCAGGTGTGATGGCTCACACCTGTAATCCCAGCACTTTGGAAAACCAAGGTGGGAGGAGTGGTTGAAGCCAAAAGTTTGAGACTAGCCTGGTCAACAGTTCCTATAAATTTTTTTTTTTAAATTAGCTGGGCATGGTGGCACTTGCCTGTAGTTTCAGCTACTTGGGGGTCTGAGGAAGGAGGATTGCTTGAGCTTAGGAGTTGGAGGTTGCAGTGACCTATGATCGTGCCACTTCACTCCAGCCTGGGTGACAGAGACCCTGTCTCTAAGAAAAAAAAAAAAGCGTTTTGAATAAAAAGAATTACATAGATTATTTAGGGTTTAGTTTCCCATAACACAGACAGGCATAGATAAGTTTTTTTGTTTGTTTGTTTTGTTTTGTTTTGGTTTGGTTTTGGGTTTTTTTGGAGACAGAGTCTCACTCTGTCACCCAGGCTGGAGTGTAGTGGCACAATCTTGGCTCAGTGCAACCTCCACCTCCCAGATTCAAGCAATTCTCCTGCCTCAGCCCCCTGAGTAGCTGGGGTTACAGGTGCCCACCACTACGCTGAGCTAACTTTTGTATTTTTAGTAGAGACGGGGTTTTGCCATATTGGCCAGGCTGGTCTCGTCTCGAACTCCTGACCTCAGGTGATCTGCCCACCTCGGCCTCTCAAAGTGCTGGGATTGCAGGTGTGAGCCACCGCACCCGGCCAGCAAAGGTAAGTTTTAATACGAGAGGAAGGAGAAGAAATTAGAAGGGGTCATCCCAGGGTCCAAAGCACTCCTGGGGTGAGGGGTAGGTAGGAAAGGAGGAGAAGGGCCAGGAAAGTGTGGTGGCCCCAAATCAGCTGTATAATGAATGACTCCCAGTGTTAGAGGTGCAAATGGCACTTCGGAGGAAATAGGACAAACCCCTTCTTCTAGACATCTTCATCCTCTGTCTCCAGCTTCATCAGGCCCCTTGGAGCCCTGTTCCTAGTGGCCCCTCTTACAACCCCTCAGAACCCCCGATATCTGCTGAGATCCTGAGTACACTGCACGCTTCTCCTCAGAAGGCATGTTCAGCGGCTGTGCCCTCTGCCTCCCCATGAGGAGGTTTGGCGGATGTGGGAGGGTCCTTGGAGGTGGCAGGCCCCAGTACTGACCGTGGCCCATTTCCGAGACGTGGGCTTCTTCCCATCCCACTCCCAGCAGAGCCTTTGGGCCAGGCAGGTCAGCTGTCTCTGAGGCTCAGGTCACCTGGAGCTACAGATGATCCCTCCACAGTTGTGCCCCAGCCTCAGCCCAGGAGCTCAGCAGGAGAATCACCTAGTGGTTGGCAAGCCGAGTCTTCCGTCTGCAGTGGGGAAAGCTGAGGCCCAGGGCGATGAAACCACAAGGCCGAGTTCACACAGCTGGAACGGCAGGAATGCCCAGGGCCCTGCCTCTTGGATGGGTGCACTCTCTGGCTCACCTTTGGATAGCTCAGGTGTTCCTCCTCCGGGTACCCTAGCATCTAGAGCCTGACAATGAGTAGGTGCTCAGTTATTGTGGAATGAATGAGAGAGAAGCAAAGAACCCCACTGGGGGCCAAGAGAATGACAATGACAGTAAAGGCCACTGTTTATCTGTGCTCAGCACTTCACACAGGCTGTTTCTTTGAAGCTTTATAACAACCCTCTGGGAGAGGCGCTGTTATCATTCCCGTCTACATATAAAGAAACCAAAGCTCACAGCGATTAAGACATGAACCTCGATCGTGCCTAAGCTGGGATTTCAACATGTTTCTGCCTAGAACTCTAAAGCCCTGGTCCCCATCAGGATGCCACACCGCTTTCTTGTTGGCGAACTGTTTTCTTTGAAAGAGGCCACTGCAGCCCAGATGGCTCTGGCACAGGCTCTGAGCTGGATGAGTTTGTAATTCACTTTGATGGCAAGCAGAGTGTGTCCCCACTGGCTCACCAAGGAGCCTGGGATGTCAAGGAATTCTTCTTTCTGAATCTCACCCCTCACCTGGGACACCCCAAATCTCCCCTATTTGTTCTCAGCGGGCGACTTTCATTTAAATCGAAGCTCTTCTGCAGGACCTCGCTGACCCTTCAATCTGAAATAGCACCCCACGCACCCCACTCTCTCCATCCCCGCGCCCCCCACCCGCCACTTCATCCTTCTCAGCACAAAGCATCACCTGACAATATCGTGCAGCTGTGTTTGCATTTTAACTGTCTCCTCACTTGAATGGGACCTCCATGCAGGCAGGGACATCGGCTCCTTTACTGCTGTGTCCCCAGAGCCTGGTGCATAGTGAGTGCTCAGTACACACCGCCTGCATGAATGAGCCCTCACAGCACGACACATAAAATAGCACTTTTCTAAATCAGCACCCCTTGTAGTAATCCTGTGAAACATGGGCCTCTAGGAATTTGCTAATAAAGTAAAGGGCCAGTATCTGCCAGATGCTGATGATCTTCTTCTTCTTCTTTCTTCTTCCTCTTCTTCCCCTTCCCCTTCTCCTTCTCCTTCTTCTTCTTCTCACTGCAACCTCCGCCTCCCGGGCTCAAGCGATTCTCCTGCCTCAGCCTCTCTAGTAGCTTGGATTCCAGGTGTGCACCACCACACCCGGCTAATTTTTGTATTTTTTGTGGTGACAGGGTTTCAGCATGTTGGCCAGGCTGATTTCAAACTCTTGACCTCAGGTTATCCACCCACCTTAGCCTCGCAAAGTGCTAGGATTACAGCCATGAGCCACCATGCCTGGGCCAGAGGTTGACTTTCAATAAATCACAGTGGGGCCAGGCGTGGTGGCTCACACCTATAATCTCAACACTTTGGGAGGCCAAGGCAGGAGGAGCACTTGAGCCCAGGAGTTCAAGACCCGCCTAGGCTCTATCTCTACAAAAAGTCAAAAATTAGCTGGGCGTGGTGGCACACCCCTGTGGTCTTAGCTACCTGGGAGGCTGAGGTAGGAGATCGTTTGAGCCCAGGAGGTTGGGGCTGCAGAGAGCCGTGATTGTGCCACTGCACTTCAGCCTGGGTGGCAGAGTGAGACCCTGTCTCAAAACATAAATAAATAAATAAATTTTAAAAAATAAATAAATCACAGCAGATCCATGTGCTCGCACATTGAATGTGTACTGAGCACCTGCATGTATCAGGCAGTGTGTTAGGCTCTGGGCATATTTCCGTGAACAAGTCATGCCCCCACACCACCCAAAGAGTTTATTTTAGTGGAGGAGATGGACATTCAATAATCCCCCCAAATAGATACTGATTCTGCATTGTGCTAGTGCTGGAGCTGAGCAGGGGCCTGTAGGAAGGGGACAGGTTTGAGGCTGGCCCCCTGACAAGGACACTGGCACCGAATGGCACTCACGTGTGTCTTCCTGAGTGGCAGTAAAGGGGCCAGGGCAGCAGCTGGCATGCCCAGAGCTGTGTTCACCCCAGAGTGTGGGTTTGGCAGAGGAGCAACATCCCTCATGCCAGCTGCCGGGAGAGAGGCTTGGTAAGTGCTGGGGGAAAGTTTTTCTCCAGGAAAGGCTGACCCCCACAGGGTTGCAGGGTCTGGGGCTCTGCCTCACCGCATTAGGGGGTCTCACAAGGTACCTACTAGAACCTCGCTCCACCCTCAGTCCGGGCTCCAGGAGCCTGCTTCTCTAGCTGGAAAACAATATATGTAACAAGATCTGCTTCCCTACAGGCACTGAGAGTATTAGACAGATCTGAGGGGCCGAGCTCTGTGCCTGGCTGGCAGGAGTGACCCATGTGGGTGTCTAAATGCGGGAGAGGCGGAGATTCCTGGGACAGGCAGTGGGCAGAGGTCACAGGGAAGCAAAAGGCCAATGCAAGGGCATATTAAAGGGACTGGGGTTGTTCCGTCTGGAGAGCAGATGGTTCTCAATGTGCTTTAGTTTCTGAGTCTATAAAATGGGTCACCAACCTATTGTTTTCACACAAAAGCAGAAAAAGAAGTGGACTTTAACTAATGAGAAAGATTTACAGTCAGATAAGAGGAGAAATTTCTTAAACCTCAGAGAAAATAAATGCCGGTGATATGGTATGGCTGTGTCCCCAGCCAAATCTCATCTTGAATTGTAACTCCCACAATTCCCACACGTCATGGGAGGAACCCGGTGGGAGGTGATTGAATTGTGGGGGGTGGGTCTTTCCTGTGCTGTTCTCATGATAGTGAATGACGCTCACAAGATCTGACGGTTTTAAAAAACTGGAGTTTGCCTGCACAAGCTCACTCTGTTTGCTGCCACCATCCACGTAAGATGTGACTTGCTCCTCCTTGCCTTCCACCATGATTGTGAGACTTCCCCAGCCACGTAGAACTGTAAGTCCAATTAAACATCTTTCTTATGTAAATTGCCCAGTCTCAAGTATTTCTTTATCAGCAGCATGAAAACAGACTAATACACTGGGATAAGCCAATGAGAAGAACAGGTGGAATTCCTTGGAAACAGAATTATAAAGCTGGAAGGAAAGTCATACCTCACCCCCGCCTTTAAATTTTAGAAGTGAGACTCTGAGGGGGAGACCGACCTGCCTTGGTAAGCAGGTGGTTAGTAGCTGAGAACCCAGCACTCCTGACTCTAGATTCATGTTCGCCCTCTACCTTTCCCCATTATATTCTCCTAGGAAGGAAACCAAAGTGCACAGAAAGGATATCTAACATCAGCCAAGACTATCAAGCACTGCGTGCCAGGAAAAGGGACTGGGTTCCTCAGTTTCTCCATAGTTTTAGGGTTAATCCTCTAAGCAATCCTGTGAAGAGAGTACATTATCTCAATAAGGAAACTGAGGCACAGAGAAGCTAAGCAACAAACTCATGGTCATTCTGCTCATCAGGGACAGAGGGAGAATTTGCACCCTGGCCTTCGGAGTTACCTGCTGGCTCTGCAGCCTCTCCAGTCCTTAGCTCCCACCCTAGAGGGGACAAATCAGAGCTTCTCGACCTGTCTGGAACTCTGATGACATCCATGGTTCAGCTTAACTGCACTAAAAGATCCTGATGGCTTCCAAAATGACAGTTATTTCCCTTTGCAGAGCTTTGCACACTTTCTCCCACACCTTAACAGGACTCCCCTGGAGGACAGTTTCAGGCCAGACCAGCTTCATGGGAATGCCACATGTGCAGTCAGGCAGAGCCACATGCTTAGAAGGAGTCTGCCTTTGGCCTAATACATTCTTAATAGTTCTTGAACAAGTGCCCTGCATTTTTATTTGCACGGGGCTCTGCAAATTATGTAGCCCATCCTGATTTCAAAGTTTGCAACCTTCACCTGAAGGGAGGGGGGGTGGTGGTGGTGCTACTGCACTAGAAGGATGGACACCCAAGGTCTTCTTGGCAGCAGGGCACCCTGGGATGATGGGGATGCCACCCGCTTCTTCCCATTCCACTTTCCCCGGACAGAGGTGTGAGGTGAGCTTGGAGCAGGGCAGTGTTCTCATATTCACATTCATTCTCTTTCTTTCTCTCTCTCTCTCTCTCTCCCCCTCCCTCTGTCTCTCTCTCCCCCTCCCTCCTCTCTCTTCCTCTCCCCTCTCTTCCTCTCTCTCTTTCCCCCTCTCCCCCTCCCCCCCTTCCTGCAGGCTGTAGATGAACCAGACAAGGCCAGGTGGAGGCGATGCTCCTTCTGGGCCCAGAGTTGAAGACCCACCTTCAGGCTTCCTTGACAGCCTCAGGTTTCTTTCTGACTCTTCTGGGCTTGCAACCAAAGGCAGCCCATCTGGCTGTGCCTGGGGTAAGAAAAGACATGATTTAGCGCCGTAACAATTTTAACATCAGGCAAAACAGATGACATGTGAGAGAGACTCAAGGTAGAACAGTACATGGCACATAAAAGAAATGACCTAATTAGATTTCAAACATACAAACTGAGTTTAAAAAAAGCGTTTTGCTGTGTGATATGTAACTGCGCCACCCTCTGTGTAAAACAAGCCACACATACACACACACATGCCGACACACAATATATATTTCCCATGAGCCCACGCATATATGTGAAAAAAATTTTTTAAGTGTGAAAGGATCACACCAAGTTCTTATAGTACCTGTTGCCTCTGAAACTGAGGTGGGTTGTCAGAGGGAAGATTATCTGTGACCGTCTAACAATTTATAAAAGATAATCACTCGAGTGGTTTTCTTTTAAGCACAGATGCTCCAACTGTGGGGCAAGGGAGGGTTGTCCATCCATCCCTTCTTCCCTGGGGTTCTGGTAGTGCTTAGCCCCAATGGACTGCACAGCACGCTGCAGGTGATGCAGCACTATCGCCTCCCTTGTCTTAGGTGATGCCCAGAGCAGTGCCTTGCGGGGGTAGGGCAGGTGTGATTATTATTCCCATTTGACAGAGGAGGCAACAGAGTCAGAAAGGTTGAGTGACTCGCTCACACACGCAAAGCCAGTAAGCAGCAGACGGGGACTCTTTTGTCCTCCGAGCTGAGTCAGACACAGAGGGGGTGGAATGGCCGGGGTCCAAGTGCTATTTATTCCCCATGGCTATTTAGGGTTTGCAGGATATGTTTTCCCTCTAGGCAGACATAGTTTCTCCTAGACCCACTTTGAGCCTCCAAACAGACAAAGGATGTGCTAACCCTTCTCCTGACCACAAAGGTGATGCCCTCTCTACCTGCCTTATGGTGCTGGGAGACACACTCAAACAGCAGCAGCCAAAGTAGAGACTTCTTTTCCTCCGATACCAGTCCAGCTCGCTGCCTGCCCAGACTAAAGCTTCAGTTTCCCTTGCAAGAAGAATCCCAGCCTGCTGCATCCTCTTTTCCTGATTGGTTCTCCCTCTCTGGCTCCTCTTCCTTCTTTCAGGCCACTGAGTGGCGCCTCCTCCCACCTTACTGGCCACTGATTGGCTCCCCTTCTCTGGCTCCTCCCACCTCCCTGGACCTGCCTTCTGTCTTCCACCAGAGGTTGCCCTGGGCTGCTGGACTTAGTGAACTTTTAGGTAAGTGGGTCTGGAGATATCAGTGACACGCTGGCCATACAAAAACCGGCTGGAGCCTGTTACACAGTCAGAAGCCAGGACCCCAGGCCCACAGATGCTGATTCAATAGGTTTGTGGTGGAGCCCAGGGATCTGTAGTTTATAAAAACAAGCCCCAAGTAATGTTGACATTCAATGCAATTGAGAAATCACCCAACTAGTCCAAACCTTTAAGTCAAAAACAGGCAAATCCAGGCCTAAAAAGGCTAAATTACTTGTCCAAGGACATACAGCTAATCAACTGAAACTCAGTATTGGGCAGCTCCTGGTCCCCACACGACACCTCTCCCCACCAGCAGACGTACACACATACCTCATGCACCTCCTCCTGATTTGACTGGCTCGGCTTCTGTCCTGAGGCCTGACTAAAATCTGGTCCCTTTACTTCTAGGCCACAGGACCCAAAGTCCAGGCCAGAGCAGTCCCTGTGGAACAGGAGCGGGACAGCAATTTCTTGGTGAAAGGTGTTATACCGCAGGGGCTAAGGCCTGGCATTATTCTGCTGCCTGGGTGGAGCCCAGGTCACACACCAAGCAGTGATGAAACCTGAGCTGCCCCTCTCTGTCCCCAGCTGTCCCAGGAGGCCCCAGGGGCCTGGTCCCACAGCCACTCTCCCCAAGATTCAGGTGTCACATAACTGGGCCCCAAGCCAGGCCTCTGGTTCTGAGGCCACTCTCTCCCTCCCTGGGGCCTGCAGGAATCTCAAGAGATTGCAGTTTGCTCTGTTAGAAATGGCTGGAAACCTTAGGAGGGCATAGGGACGGTGCTGAGGCAGCAGGGCCCCCTCCTGGGCCCCAAGTGATCCTTTCCCACTACCAACAAGCCCTGAGCAGATGAAGTCTTCCAGGTCCTGCCACTGTGGACTGCTGCCACCCAGACCCTTCACTGCCAACCCTATGCCCCCACTACTTCTGCCTTAGCCCTTGTCCTAATTCTGCTCAACACACTTGTCACACCTTCCTAAAAACTGCAGTTCTGAAGTTTGTAATATGCAGGGGAATTATGAGAGCCAGCCCTTCTGCTTCTGGAAAATTGCTATTGTGACGATACCCACTCTTCTCTGGCACTCAGGGAGAGGAGACAGCAGAGATAGAAAGAAGGGCTCTGAAAGTCTGAGGCTTACACCAAATAGAACAGCTAAAATAACAACACTAACAATAATAACCTGACAATATCAAGTACTGACTGAAAAGCTGGAACTCACACACATTGCTTGGTAATGCAAAATGACACACAGTTTTGAAAACAATTTGGCAGTTTCTTATAAAGTTAAACATGTACTCACCATACAACCTACCAATGCTACTCATAGGTACTAGAGTAGCATTTCGTTTCCCAAGGGAAACGAAAACCATGTACATACAAAGACCTGTTTGTGAATGTTTATACAGACTTTATTTATAATCACCAAAAACTGGGAACTCCTCAAATGTTCTTCAGCTGGTAAACAGATAAACAAACTGGTACATCCATACAATGTATAAATGACTGTTCAGTTTGTTTATCCATTTACCAATTGTCCACCACATTAACATGATTATGTCAATTGATGCTGAAAAGTCAACACCCATTAAACAGCAATTCAATACTCATCCATTATAAAATTCAAAGAAAAACAGGAATAGAAGAGAACTTCCTCAACTTGATAAAAAGCATCAAGAGCCCTACAGCTAACATTATACTTAATGGTAAAAGACTAAATGCTTTCCCCTTAGATGAAAACAAGGCAAGAATGTCTGCTGTCACCACTTTTATACGACATAGTGCTGTGAAAGTTTTAGCCAGTGCAATAAGGCAAGAAATTAAAAGGCATATAGATTAAAAAGAAAGACATAAAAACTGTTCCTATTTGAAAATAACATGATTGTTTTTGTAGAAGTTCCTAAGGGATATACAAAGTATTAGCACTAACAAGTGAATTCGGCAAGGTCACAGAATACGAGATAAACATACAAAAATCTATTGCATTCCTATGTACTAGAAATTAACACCTGGATACCAAAATTAAAAATACAATACCATGTGCAACTACAAAAAGAAAAAGAAGTGACACTTAAGTGTAAATCTACAGGATTTGTATGCTGAAAACTACAAAAAGAAGATGAAACAAGTCAAAGAACAGCTAAATAAACGGAGAGATGTACTATGCTCATGGATTGAAAGATTCAACATAGTAAAGATGTCAATTCTCCCCAAAAGGATATATGAGTTTAATGCAATTCCTTTGAAAATCTTGCAAAAATTTTTGTAGCTATAGACAATATTATTCTAAATTTATGTGGAAAGACAAAGGAACTACAATAGCTATCTTAGTCTGTTTTGTGTTGCTATAAAGAAATACTAGAGGTTGGGTAATTTATAAAGAAAAATGGTTCATTTGGCTAATGATCCTCATGGCTAGAAGTTCAAGATTGGGCATCTGCATCTGATGAGGGCCTCAGGCTTCTTCTGCTCATAGCAGAAGGCAAAAGGGAGCCAGAGTGTGCAGAGATGGCACTGTGAGAGAGAGGAGGAAAAGGAGGGTGTGCTAGGCTCTTTTAACAACCAGCTCTCACAGGAATTAATTAATAGAGTGAGAACTCACTCCAGAGAAGGCCATTAATCTATTCATGAGAGGTCTATTCCTATGACCCAAACACCCATTAGGCCCCACCTCCAACATTGAGAGTTAAATTTCTTTTTTTTTTTTTTTGAGACGGAGTCTTGCTCTGTCGCCCAGGCTGGAGTGCAGTGGTGCGATCTTGGCTCACTGCAAGCTCCGCCTCCCAGGTTCAAGCCATTCTCCTGCCTCAGCCTCCCAAGTAGCTGGGACTACAGGCGCCCGCCACCTCGACCGGCTAGTTTTTTGTATTTTTTAGTAGAGACGGGGTTTCACCGTATTAGCCAGGATGGTCTCAATCTCCTGACCTCGTGATCCGCCCGTCTTGGCCTCCCAAAGTGCTGGGATTACAGGCTTGAGCCACCACGCCCGGCCGAGAATTAAATTTCAACATGAGGTTTAGATGAGACAAACATCCAAACCATAAGAATAGCAATTTTGGGGAAAAAAGAGAATAAATTGGGAGGAATCAGTCCATCTCATATCAAGCTACAGTAATCACTGTATAGCTACAGTAAGACTGTATGTTATTGGCATACAAAATACAAGATAACATACAAGACTGTATGTTATTGGCAGAGAGACATACATCAATGGAACAGAATGGAGAAACCAGAAATAGACCCACACAAATATGCTCAACTAATTTTTGACAAAGGTACAAAACCAATTCAATGGAGGAAAATAGCCTTTCCAACAAATGGTGCTAAAAAAAAAAAAAGGCTCTAAGTCTTACGTCTTATACTAAAATTAACTCAAAATGGATCATTAACTTAAATGCAGAACATAAAACTATAAAACGTCTAGAAAAAAACAGGAGGAAGTCTTCAGGATGTAGTCTATGCAAAGATTTCTTAGGTTCAGCACCCAAGGCATCACCCATAAAAGGAAAAACTAATAAATTGGACTTCATCACAATGTAAAACTTCTGTTTTGTGAAAGGCCCATTAAAAAGCATTAAAAAGATGAAAGAAAGCTACATACTGGGAAAAAATATTTGCAAACCATATATCCAACAAAGAACTAGTATGTAGAATATATAAAGAATGCTCAAAACTAAGCAGTCAGAAAACAAACAATCCAATTAGAAAACGGGAAAGAGACATAAAGAGATACTTCACCAAAGAAGACATCATATGGCAAATAGCACATGAAAAGATGCTCATTGTTCATCATTAAGGGAATGCAAGTTACAATCACATTGAGAATCACTGCATACCTATCATGGCTAAAATAAAACAGTGATAATGCTAAATGCTGACAAGGATTCAGAGAAACTGAGTCACTCATACATTGCTGGTGGGAATGTAAAATGGCACAGGCACAGTGGAAAACAGTTTGGCAGTTTCTTTCAAAAACTAAACATAGAACTACTGTACAACCCAGCGATTGTACTTCTGGGCATTTATCTCAGATAAATGAAGACTTGTATATAAATGTTTATAGATGCTTTATTTATTTGTATTAGCCCCAGACTGGAAATGATCCACTTGTCCTTCAACAGGGAAATGATTAAATAAACTGGGGTATATCTTACCATGATCTATTACTCAGTGATACTGTTAGACTTTGTGTCCCCATCCAAATCTCATCTTAAATTGTAATCCCAAGGTATTGAGGAAGAGAACTGGTAGGAGGTGATTGAATCACAGGGATAGTTTCCCCTATGCTTCTCTCATGATAGTGAGTTCTCATGAGATCTGATGGTTTTATATGATAGTTTTTCCTGCTGTTGCTCACTGTCTCTCACCTGCTGCCATGTAAGATGTGCCTGCTTCTTCTTCTGCCAAGAGTGTAAGTTTCCTGAGGCCTCCCCAGCCATGTGGAACTGTGAGTCAATTAAACCTCATTTGTTTATAAATTACCCAGTTTTGGGTAATAGCTTTATAGCAGTGTGAGAATGGACTAATACACTCAGAAAGAACTACTGATACACACAACAATCTGGATGAATCTCCGGAGAATTATGCTGAGTGAGAAAAGCCAATCCCCCAAAGTTACATAAATATGATTCCATTTATATAACATTCTGAAAATGACAACATTATGGAAATGGGTAACAGATTAGTAGTTGCCATCAGTTAAGGAGAAGATGGGGATGGGAGGGAAGTAGATATGGCTATAAAATGGCAACATGAAGCTCCTCATAGTGATAGAAACGTTCTGTAGCCTGACTGTGTTAACATCAATATCTTGGTTGTAATATTATAGTTTTGCAAGATGCCTCCATGGGAAACTGAGTAGAGGACACATGGGATTCCTCAAGTATCTCAAAATTTAAAATTTTAGGTAAGAAAATTTAAACTTTGAAGAGAGAAAAAAGAGAAAACAGCTGCTGCTTCTCCAAGGTAAAATAAGAATGGCCATGGCTTCCAGACAATCATCTGGACTTACTTGAAACGGACTCATTGGATCAGGAGAATTGGCTTCCATGTTCTACAGCCTCCCTTCCTCCCTCCAACACGAGTAAGCCTTCTGTAACCTCTCCTCCTTTCCCCTACCAAAATGTAAAAAAGCTGATAAAGCACTAATACTAAATCCTAAATAATTGTTCAGACAGTGAGTGCATGCTCACAAAGAGATGTGCATTTTAATGGGAACAAGTCCTGTTAAGCTAAAAAATGAACCACCAATAGTGAAATTGCTGATACAGCAGGCAGAGGTAGGAAGACATTTAAGATAGTTGGAAAAGTAAGAACTTCCTTGAACTCTTAAAACCCATCAGACCAGCAAGCTGGGTTGATTGATCAGGCCAGCTGTGCCCAATAGGTAGAGAGGAGAGATTTAAGCACCAGGGTAGGGGACAGGATTGGATGGGAATGATTAGAAAGAAAGAGAATTGAGATTTGAAAGGTAAAAGATATTTATTCATTTGTCCAGAACGTTTTGCCACTTTAAAAATTAATTAAATTTGTTAGAGATGGCATCTCAATATGCTGCTGTATTCGTCTGTTTTCATATGCTATAAAGAACTGCCTAAGACTGGGTAATTTATAAAAGAAAGAGGTTTAATTGACTCACGGTTCTGCACAACTGGGGAAGCCTCAGCAAACTTACAATCATGGTGGAAGGCAAAGGGGAAGCAAGGCACCTTCTTCACAAGCCAACAGGAAGGAGAAGTGCCAAGCGAAGGGGGAAGAGGCCCTTATATAACCATCAGATCTTGTTCGAGCTCACTCATTATCATGAGAACAGCATGGGGGAACTGCACCCATGATTTAATTATCCCCACCTGGTCTCTCTCTCGACATGTGGGGATTATGGAGATTATAATTCAAGATGAGATTTGGGTGGGGACACAAAGCCTAACCATATCAGTTGCCCAGGCTGGTCATGAACTTTCACTACTGTTTTCTGCAAAGCACTGTACATTCCCATTCTAGCTAGGTGATCTGAATGTAAAGTGGCCATTTTTGAACAATTATTGGCCTAGGTGTGATCACCTAATTCAGCCCTGACCAATCATAGTACTTTTCTACCCCTGAATTTCAATAATTGGTTGAGAAAGTGATGGGTAATTCAAGCCTAGCCAATTGGAGCCTTCTCCTATTGGTTGGTTGATTGGTTGGTAACTGGAATTGGAGTTTTGTCTACAGTGATGAAACTGAGAGTATTAGGCCTTGGACCAGCAGCATGGGAGAAGCTATCTAAGCAGGGTGCTGACACCCAGAGAAGCAGATAGTAGGAGGGAGGCCTGGTGGCCCCACAGTCCCTGGTTTGAGTCACGCCTGAGACTGGCTGCATTCTTGTCCAGCCAGTGGTTTGGATACTGGAGTCAATAAGTAATCCCCACACTCCCCTTTCCCAGAGCCCGAGCAAAGCTGGCTGTGTACAGAATGAGGGGAGGCTCGTGTGTGTGTATGTGTGTGCTGTGAGTTCCTGATCAGAAAGTTCTATCCTATCTGATGAGCCCTGGCAAAAAAGTCATCAGGGATGGTACTGAGGCTCTGAAAGCCTACGTGCTGGGGAAGAAGATCCTAAGGAAGCAATAAGGCAGGAACCATCTTTTCACTTATGGAGGACCTAGCTGCACTGGATAGCACACTCCAGTGTAGATGCTATTCGTCCATTTTTCAGAGGAAAAAATTGAGGCTTACACAAGTAAAGTCATTTGTTTGAGGTAACACGGTAGTAAGAGGCAGGCTTGGTATGGGACCCAGTCATTTCTTACTTTGAAGCTAGTTTCTTTCTTTCTTTCTTTTTTTTTTTTTTTGAGACGGAGTCTCGCTCTGTCGCCCAGGCTGGAGTGCAGTGGCCGGATCTCAGCTCACTGCAAGCTCTGCCTCCCAGGTTCACGCCATTCTCCTGCCTCAGCCTCCCGAGTAGCTGGGACTACAGGCGCCCGCCACCTCGCCCGGCTAGTTTCTTGTATTTTTTAGTAGAGACGAGCTTTCACCGTGTTAGCCAGGATGGTCTCGATCTCCTGACCTCGTGATCCACCCGTCTTGGCCTCCCAAAGTGCTGGGATTACAGGCTTGAGCCACCACGCCCGGCCTAGTTTC
>NC_045449.1:54696492-54814187 GCF_002776525.5 Piliocolobus tephrosceles | reverse complement strand
ACCCAGCTAATTTTTTGTATTTTTAGTAGAGATGGGGTTTCGCCATGTTAGCCAGGATGGTCTCGATCTCCTGACCTCGTGATCCACTGGCCTCAGCCTCTCAAAGTGCTGGGATTACAGGCGTGAGCCACCATGCCCAGCCCAAGCTAGTTTCTTTCTAGTTGGCCACCCTGTTCTCCAGGAGCCTCCCATTCTCTTAGCAAGGCTCAGCTGCTTATTTAAAGATTACTCAAAGCTTTTGACCAGCTCAGACATCTCAGGACTCTGAATCTCATAACCACAGAGGTCCTGGGAGGCAAGTGCCAATCCAGTGAGCCTGAGAGGCTACTATTTAGAGCCAGATGTGAGACAGTGTCCAGGCTGAATATGAGACCCTAGGAAATTACTTAACCTCCCTGAATCTCGGTTTCCCTATTTCCATCTGAGTTAATAATAGTAACTGCCCCCTATGGTTGTTGGTGAGACAGTGAATGAAAGGTGCTTAGCATGTATGAGCAGCCTCTGGCCCTTATGAAAGAGAAACCCAGAGCCCCCTTTCTCCAAGTCAACCCTCAGATGTTCCTAACCCCCTGCCTCTGACCTTCTCCCTCTTCCCAAGTTCAGCCCTGGCCAGGCCATTCTTGTCTAAACTTTTCCAAATGTCACTCTGATTTTTTTTTTTCTTTTTTATGCTTTGTGTCTTTATCTAGGTGACATTTTTCTTTCCTTCCACAGGGATTGTTATAAGAACAGGAGTGAAAATAACAACAGAGTCTCTGGCCAGGCCCCTCCTGAATGGTGGGAGGATGTTTTGGTCTAGAGACAGCCACAGAGAGTCCCAAGGGGGTGGGGGTCAGAGGAGGGATTGAGCTTAAGGGAATGCTGGGGCAATTCTACAGCTAGGTCAAAGGGCAGGCCTCCCTCTCCAGAAAGAGCTCCATTGACATAATCATAAGTATGATGAGTCAATAAAATTCAGCTCTGGAATTCTTGGCAAAGCTGAAGCCTTCCCTGTCTACATGAGACTGTGTTGGGTGGCTCAGTTTGGTCAGTCCTGATCATCTCCCATCTGGGTGGAGAGACCAAGAGGCAGAGCTGGCAGCAACAGACCCCCCACAGTCAGGCTTTCCCAGGGCTCCAGGCCCCTCCACCTTGTGTGGCTGTGCTTGGTGAACTCACTCATCTTCAAAGGGGTGTGAGGACTGTCTTCATCTCAGAATCCTTCACAGAGGCCGGTACCTGTGAGACATCAATTAGAGCCTCAGTGAGGGTTGAATCAAGTGACAGAAAACCCTGCTGTCTGAAAAAATGGAGAGGAGGACTTTCTGAGAGGAGATGTGAGTCACTGGTGGAAGACTCCATTCACAAACGTGACACCTCATTGTCTGCCCTGAACACAGTGCCCTCTCCCATTCTCCAGGAACTGGCCATCCTCAACCATGGGTCCCAGCTAAAACCCCGGGGCTTAGCTCACTGGACCAAAGAGCATCTGACTGAAGCTTGCCAGTCAGATTCTTTTCTCCTAGGAATGTGAACTTTTAACTTGAGAGACATAGCAGGTGAGAGGCATAAATGGTGACCCTCGGAAGGAAGGTCCAGGGGCACAGGGCGAAACCACCTTCACAAAAAGTGCATCAGTGAGAGAAATCTAACCTGACTCCACCTTGCTTCCAACCTCACAAGCTAACTGCCGTTGTTAACTTGAAAACAGAGATGATAACAATCCCTTCCCAAAACTAACCCCTCATTGCTTGATGACCAAAACTGCCTTTGTAAGGCTGGGCATGGTGGCTCATGCCTGTAATCCCAGCACTTTGTGAGGCTGAGGCAGGTGGATTGCTTGAGGTCAGGAGTTCAAGGCTAGCCTGGCCAACATGGTGAAACCCTGTCTCTACTAAAAATACAAAAATTAGCTGGACATGGTGGTGCATGCCTGTAATTCTAGCTACTCTGGAGGCTGAGGCAGAAGAATCACTTGAACCCAGGAGGCAGAGGTTGCAGTGAGCTGAGATCGTGCCACTGCACTCTAGCCTGGGCAACAGAGCAAGACGTCATCTCAAAAAACAAAATAAAACAAAACAAAACTGCCTTTTTAAGACTAATGAAAGGCCACAAGATTAGGATCATAGGAGAGGCCTGAATTCTGCTAAGACACAGGTGTAGTTAAATGATAACCAGTCATTGTTCCCTAGCTGGAATTTCTATAATCATTTACTGCTCCAGAGATCACAATATTTGTAACTTCCCCAATTGCTCTGATAGATGACATCACTATTGCAAAAATGAAAGATTGGTCTTTGAGATATTTTTCAGACTTTTGCATTCTGGTAACAGACTGACTTCACCTGGGCCCATAACTCATATCAAGGAACCAATTCAGCTGGTCCTGTGACCTCCACCCAGGAACTGACTCAACACAAGAAGGCAGCTTCAAACCTCTGTAATTTCATCCCTGACCCAACCAATCAGCATCCCCCATTCCCTAGTCCCTTGACAGCCAAATTGTCTTTGAAAAACCCTAACCTTTGAGCTTTTGGAGAGGCTGATTTGAGTAATAAACTCCCTTCCTTCCACTTAACTAGCCCTGTGATTATTAAACTCTTTCTCTACTGCAGTACTGCTGTCTCAGTGAATTGGTTTTATCTGTGCAGTGGGCAAAGCAGCACCCATCAGGTGATTACAAGAGCACCACGGTTTCTGGAGCTGCTTCTGTTGCTCTTCCTCCCAAGGTCTATGTTATTAGCTAAACGCTATAGTATCTCCCTGATATAGTTTGAATATATGTCCCTGCCAAGTCTCATGTTGAATTGTAATTCCCAGTGTTGAAGGAGGGGTCTCATGAGAGGTGTTTGGGTCACGGGTGCAGATTGCTCATGGCTTGGTGTTGTCCTTGTGATAGTAAGTGCTCATTAGATCTGGTTGTTTAAATGTGTGGCACACCCTACAATCCACTCTCTCTCTTGCTCCTGCTTTTGCCCTATGACGTGCCTACTTCTGCTTTGCCTTCTGCCATGAATGAAAGCTCCCTGAGACCTCCCCAGAAGCTGAGCAGATGCTGGGTCTATGCTTGTACAGTCAGAAGAAACACGAGTCAACCAAACCTCTTTTCTTTATAAATTACTCAGCCTCAGGTATTTCTTTATAGCAACACAAAGAATGGCCTATAATACACTCTCCAGTTCATCCCCTCTTGTGGTTTGAGCTGACTAAAGTTTATCTATGCTGTTTTCAAGCAAAAAAAAAACCCTTAACTTTCATTCCCATGTACCCTTCAGGGGCAAGCCTATAGCCCAGTGTGATGCAGATGTGTCCCTGTCATCCAGATGTGAGAACAGAGTGGTAGCTAGAGGTAATTAGGGTCCCAAGAACCACAGGCCATGTGCTTGCTTCTTTCTACAATCCCAGGGAGCTTGACAGAAAGGACATTCAGCCATGGGCCTTCTGAAGGAAGTGAGCTCAGAGGAAAGAGCACTGGATTCCAAGTTGGGAAGCCCAAGTCCTAGCCTTAATCCAACCCCTAACTTGCTGTGTGAC
The DNA here is from genome assembly GCF_002776525.5 of Piliocolobus tephrosceles. Classification (NCBI taxonomy): domain Eukaryota; kingdom Metazoa; phylum Chordata; class Mammalia; order Primates; family Cercopithecidae; genus Piliocolobus; species Piliocolobus tephrosceles. The sequence goes on along the minus strand of NC_045449.1, from coordinate 54,810,674 downwards.
CTGGGATTCTTCTCACTGCATATCTAGGCCTCTTGCTCTTTTATCCTTTCTAACTCTCCTCTCCAGTGGGTTCTTGGGCACCTCTTTTCCTGGCCCAGTCTTCCCTTCAAATTTGTCCCTCTCTTCTCTTCCATTCTGCCCCAGTGTGCACACACACATGCACACACACATGCACACGTGCACACTCACAAATGTGCTCTGTCTCTTCCGTCTCCTTCCTTCCTTCCTTCCTTTCCTCCCTCCCATAAGATGCCTTGAATTAGATGCATCATTCTTGTGTTTGGTGAGAAGCCAGGGGCTGTGTCAGTCAGGGTGGTTGAGGTTAGGCTGTAGTAACAAGCAGTACCCAAATTTCAATGGGTTTCTGACTCATGCCACCTGCCCATGATGAGACCACCAGCTTTTACTTATCCATACCCCAAGGTCTGGAATGACAGAGTAGCCACCCCCAGGGAAATTGCCAGTTGGTTGGCCAATGGACTGTCATGACAGCAGGAAAGAGGAACATGGCTGATCCAGAAACAACGGTGTGAGTGTAATCGTTTATTTAGGAGTTACAGGAAACACTGGTATCAAGTAGAAAAGTGCAACTGGGAAGGGAACACAGCTAATAAAAGATGCATATAAAGCCAGCTACCTCTGTGGGTGAATGAATCCCATGGGAGACCCCAGGGAAAGAGTGAGGAGCACATACTGCAGGGTGATCCCACCTGCAGAATGGGGTGAGGGAACCTGGGTATTTATGTCTCAATTCCCCAGAGTCACTGACTGAGAGTTGATGAAGGTGATGATGTGTAATTCCCCTGCAATTCTGGCTGGCAGTGCATGTAGGCTGAGCTGTCTTTTTTGGGCCTGGAGGAATCCCTCAGGCACAGAGATGCAGACACTGGCAGGTAGAATTCAGCAGGAAGGGTCCAAGGGACACTGACAGAGTCAGCCTCAAAGGTAAATCAGGCACTGGCTTTTCAAGCTTCCACCCAGAAGTGACATGTACCACTTCCACTCACATCATTTGTTAAAGCAAGTCACATGGGCAGGCAGAACTTCAAAGGCATGGAGGATGCAATCCTACCATGTACCTAGATGGAGATGCAACCAGAATGTTTGTACTTGGCCCACGGACAAGCACAAGGACCCAATCCACTTGCACACTGCAGGCATAGAAAGCAACTGGATTGCACCTGCCAGGAAACATCAACACTCCTGCCACCACCCACATTTGGTCTCCTGCTGGAACTGCTTCCAGCTCCTCCCCTCCCCCACCTCTCCACGTTGGCTTTCCTCCTGCTGTTTTCCCCTCCTCTCTTCTCAGCAACGGTCACTTCCAGTTGGCCCTTGGCCCTCCCAGCACACACATCCTAGGGGAATTTCTCAGCTCCTCCTGGCCACCCCTCAGTCATAACTGAACACATTGCGATGAGAAAATTGCATAGCCATCCACTCTTTGTTCTTCTTCTTCTCATCCTCATGTGAGGGGAACAATCATCAGTTTGACAGATAAGGCAACTAAGGCACAGAAAAAGTGATCATGCAACTGTGTGTCACTTTCTCTGTGCCTCAGTTTCCTCACCTGTGTGTCATGCAGTGAAACACCTGAGCAGGATCATGGATACACTTGAGTTCAAGGATACATGGATCATGGTAGACCTGGGAGTGGAGAGTCAGGTCTCCTGGCTCCTAGCCCAGTGCTCACCCTTTCCCCACATGTGGCTTTTCTGGGGTCAAGTCCTGATTCCACCTACATCCTAAGGCCACCAGTACTACCTCCCTTCACCATTCTAACTGCCAAGCACTCATTTCACAACTCCATGCCTTTGCATGTGCCGTCCCCTCCTCCTTCAATCCCCTCCATCTCCAACAACCAGAGGGCACCCCAGAAGTTGTCCATCTCCCTCCAGACCACAAGTGCAGGTGCCCCTGGGTCCCCTCCCTGCAGGCTGGATGTGCCAGCAGATGAATTCCTTCCACTTTTGACTACAGCCACTTCAATACCAATTCCATGGCTCATCACCTCAATGCTGGGAACGCTCCCCTCCTCCTGGTCAGCTCACCCCATTAATTCAATTACTTGCCCCGGTGAAGTTCCATGTGGCTGTCAGCCTCAGCAGCTGGCAGCCAGCCCCAAGCTCCACAGCTGGCTCAGCCACACTCCCTCTCTTGGGACAGCAGCAACAAGAAATTTCCTGCTTAAACCACCCTCCTGGACTCTGCTGCAGGCAGCCCAAGGACACTAGCCTGGACTTTCTTGTGGAGATATCCCTACATAAGACAGAATCTGCAGTTCCCAGGCATCTGTTGTGCCAGGATGTTCCACACTAACCTGCATTATCCCCCTTTGTCTTCAGCGCACAACACTCATCTTACAGAGGCGAAAAAGGAGGGAGAAATGGATAAACACACAGAGAAAAGAGTGATCATTGATTCACTCAAAGAATATTTATTGAGTACTTACTATGTGCCAGTCACTGTTCTAGACACCAGGATAGACAGACATAGGAAGGAGCTATATAATAAATATATTAACAAAGAAACATTTCTGATATAGTGGTAAGTCCTGGATAACTGCTCTGGAGAAAAATAGCACAGGGAAGGTGATGCCTAGTGGGGGTGGGCCTGCCTAAAAGGGGAATCAGGGTTTCTCCCTCTGAGGAGATAAAATTTGACCAGAAATCTGGCAAAACTGAGACAGAACATCATGTAAAGCTTTGGGGAAGAGCATTCCAGGAGGAGGGAACACGGCCTGGCCAAGGCACTAGATGGGAATGAGGATGGAGTTTGAGGAGCTATGAGAAGGTGGTGTGGTGGGGCACAATGAGGGACAGCGAGAGCAGGCATGGGTTTGGAGTGAGGTTAACTGATGTAGGGCCTTGTGTTAGTCAGGATAAGCCAACTGCTATAACAACAACAACAACAACAAAAATCCAAGTTTCAGTGACGTGACACAATAAAGAATCAATTTTTGCTTGTGTAGTAGTTCAGTTAGTGTTGTCACAAGATGGGTACAGGGGTTCTGTTTTACATGCTTGGGGATCCAGGCATCTTCAACTGTGTGGCTCTGCCATCTCCTCAGGATCCTCACTGGATGTCCATCCAGCTGGCATGTGGGGAAAGTATGGAGAAGGCACACTGCTCTCAACCACTTTGACCTGGGGTAATATATGTTACCTCCACTCACACTCCATTGGCAAGAACAAGGCACAGGTCTCCACACCCACTATCACCCCATCCATGCAAAGAGGCTGAGAAATGCAGCACAGCAGGGAGCCTGGGACAAATTGGAGAATGTAGAGTTTGGTGAGCATTGGCTGCCTCTGCTGCAGGCCTGGGAGGCTTTGAGGAGGCACTTTGATTTTATTCTAGAAGTGATGAGAAGCTGTTGGAAAGTTGAGGCCAGAGGAGTGAAATGATTTGGTTGGTGTTTTACAGTCTCCACGGGCTGCGGGGGAGGAGAGGCTAGGAGTGGTGGTTGGAGTAAAGCATTGCCCAGTGTTGCTCAGCTAATTCAGTGGTACACTTGGAATTTGAACTTGGCCCATCTGGCTCTAGAGCCCTTGGGCTTCACCTTTGTGTCTGCTGCCTCCTGGAGTGTGATATACAGATGTCAGCTCTTACCTGGACAACTGCAGTAATTGGCCTTCCGACCCATCTTTTGGCATCCTGGAGAGGACTGGGCATGGTAGGTAGAGGACAAGTGTATTAGTCCATTTTCATACTGCTATAAAGAAATATCCAAGACTGGGTAATTTAAAAAGGAAAGAGGTTTAATTGACTCACCGTTCCACATGGCTGGGGAGGCCTCAGGAAACTTACAATCATGGCGAAAGGGGAAGGGGAAGCAAAGACCTTCACATGGTGGCAGGAGAGAGAAGAAAGAGCATATAGGAGGGAGTGTCAAACACTTATAAAACCATATGATCTCATGAGAACTCATTATTGTGAGAACACCATGGGGGAAACTCCCCCATGATCCAATCACCTCCCTCCCTTGACACGTGGGGATAACAATTCAAGATGAGATTTGAGTGGGGACACAAAGCCTGACCATATCAACAGGTTTTCTCAAAGTCGGGCTTGGAGTCTAATTGAGGCTCAGCACTTAGCAAATACAGGACCTCTGTTGCCTTGCTCAGCCTGTTTCCCACAAAACGTGAGCTACATGATGTCAACAGGGTGGTTGTGAGTGTCAGATGGGACACTGCAGATGAAGTGGGCTGGGGTCACAGTGCCTCTGCACTGGAGGATCCAGAAGCAACCATCTAGTAGCCTTGGGAAGGAGGCCCCCAGTCCCCAGTGTTCGACTTTCCTTTTCCTTGTCCTTTTGGTTTAAGGTTTTGCCTCCTGTTACCAGGCAAAGTCTCTAAAAGAGGCAGCACATTTCAAAGTCCCTGTCAATCCTCTAGGGAAATCACTTCAGTGAACCCTTCATAGAAGCCTGCTTAAATGGTCTTGGGGCCCAATCCAGGTGGGAAGAGAAATGCCAGCAAGAAGAAAAATGACCCTCAAATTAGAGCCAAAGAACTTCTTTCCCTCTTGGGTAATTCTGCCTGGTCTCTCATCCAGAATTCTCTCATATTGCTTGAGTCCATTTGGAGAATGAGAAGTTGGCCAAATTCTGGCCTCTCTGAGCACCTAATTGTGCCTCACAGTCTGAGGCTCAAAATCTAGAGTTTTTCTGATACATAATATTCACAATGATTCAAAGGAGGAAAGCTCCAAAGAGATTATTAAAAGCTCTGACCTAAACCTGTTCCCAGCTAAGCACGTTTTGACAAGTTGAATAGTGATGGAATGAAGAGCTCTGGATGAATAAAAAGGCATGCTGACAAGTTTGCACAGAAGATAAAACCCAAAGGCACAGATCTGGGGCAGTAGGGTGCCTGCTGGGGGTGTTTAGTGGCCATGTTAGGGGGCTGGAGCTAGAGAACCGAAGAGAAAAGCTGGAGAGGGTCAGCCAGAAGCCCTGAAAAACACCTGACAGAGTATCCCCTGAGAACACACAGCACCAGCAGCTGAGATCTGGCAGATAAAGGTGGAGAGAAGGAGCAAGAGACAGAGAAGGACACGAGAGGAAAGGGGAAAAGTTTTACAAAGGAATTAAAGAAGATGTGAAAGACAGTGAAATTTCAGAGTCCACTGGCCATCCTGAGAAGCCCTCCCACTGCACAACGCCTAGAAATACTGGACAAAATACAGCAAACACCCTTCTTGTGAGCGCTAAACTCACAGGAAAATGACAGCAATCTTCAGGGGTCCCAAATGAGAAGAGAACAGGAAGTAAAAATGCTAAGATGACACTGAAGGTGAAAGTTTCCCTCAAGGCATTAGCTCAATTACTTCATAGAGTCTTGAGTTTTAAAGTCCACATGGGGATTCAAGCAATGTGAGAAGGTGGAAGTGAGACCACAGCATCAAATCTAGATCCTTGAAGGGTTATATTTGGAGGGAAAAGTAGACTCATCAGCAAAGAGGGACTGAAGGAAATATGTCTGTCTTGATCTGGGCTCTGAGTTGAAAAAAACCAGCCTTCCCTGAGAATTTGGAATCATAGGCTTTCCTCTGAGGGTTGGAGTTTAAAAGTACACTGCATATGTGATTTGGAAAACTCCAAACCGAGAAATTTACTTAAAGTGGGATCAGGTTGGTAGCACTCAGGAGTGTTAATGTTAATCCTCTTTGAAGCTGACACTTTTTTTTTTAAATTTTTTACAGAGTCGCTCTGTCACCCAGGCTGGAGTGCACTGGCACGATCTCAGCTCACTGCAACCTCCTTCTCCCAGGCTCAAGCAGTCCTTCTGCCTCAGTCTCCCAAATAGCTGGGACTACAGGCATGTGCCACCACTCCTGGCTAATTTTTTTTTTTTTTTTTTTTGTATTTTTGGTAGAGATAGGGTTTCACTTACCTAGGCTGGTCTCAAACTCCTAACCTCAAGTGATCCACCCACCTTGGCCTCCCAAAGTGCTGGGATTACAGGCATGGGCCACTACGCCCAGCCCTGAAGCTGACACTTTTGATTCGCACTTCACAGGATTCTCACAGAGAGGAAAGCCTAGGTGAATATGAGCTCACAATCTACAATTACAAGGTACACAATAAAATAAACCACCTTGAGTGAAAAATTAGCAGATAAAACAAACAGCAGAATTAGACCTTCAGAAGACCTCAGCTATTGAAATTATAAAATTCAGACTATAAAGCAAATATGCTTAAATTAAAGAAACATACTTGAAAATATAAAAAGCTCTTGCCAAACATTATCCTGCTTCAGCCTCATAAAAACTCTTTGGGGTTTGCAGGTGAAATTGCATTTACTCTATTTTTTCAATGAAGAGATACTCAGACCAGAAGTGAGGAGACCTACTCAGGACCACATAATTAGTAACTGGCAGGACATGAAATCTAGGTCTCCCACCTGCAAAACCAATGCATGCTTCTTGTTTTATCTTCCACCTGTTTTTCAAATGCATGCTCAAGGGCCATTTGGGCTGAAGATGGCTTAGCACGGATGAAGTGGTCATGGGCTAGTGTAGGCAAAGAAGGCAGGAATGTACACCATTGTCCTTATCCATAACCCAGTCTGGTATGTCCTGACCCATGGAACTTGGAAACTCCATCCTGTTTATCCTAGGGATTCTGTACTCAGTGAGGGAAGAGGTGAAACAGTGAGAGTTAGGGGTGTGCTGAGGGAAAGAAAGAAGCAGGGGAAAGAAGAGCGAGCGAGAGATGGTAAATAGTGGAGAAATGCTGCTAAAAATGCATTATCACAAGAAGGGACTGGCAGAGGAAAAATACAAACTTTTGGGTTGACGTAGTTTTCAAAGCTACAGAGAGTCCTGGTAATCCATCAAATTATACATTCTCTTTCTTCCTCAGTAATAAAGTTGGATTTGAACATGTGCGAACCTGGCTAAGAACCACATTAGCCAGCCTCCGTGGCAGTTAGATGTGACCACAGCCCTAAGTTCTCATCAATAGAATGTGAGCAAAGAGGGTACTCACTTCCAGGCTGGAACCCTGGCCTGAATGTTCATGTCTGCCCAGAACCCTGGCCTGAATGTTCATGTCTGCCCAGAACCGTGTTCATGTCTGCCCAGAACCAATACAATAGTAGTAAGAGTTGGGGACTTTGGAAGATGATTAGGTGATGAGAGCTCCACCTTTTATAAGGAATTAGTGCCCTTATAAAAGAGGCCCAAGGGAGCTTGTTCCCTTCGTCCACCATTCCACCATGCAAAGCCAGTGAGAAGGTGCCATCTATGAGGCGGACGGTGAGACCTTACCAGACGTCATATCTGCTGCCACCTTGATCTTGAACTTCCCAGCTTCCAGAACCGTGAGCAATACATTTCTGTTGTTTATAAGCTACCCAGTCTAAGGTATTTTTGTACAGCAGCATGAATGGACTAAGACAAGCCCAAAGACAGTGGGTATGCCTCCACGGACACCTAGACCAGGGCTCCATAGAGCCACACCACAGAAGGAATCTGGCTCCCTGTACTTCTGTGTGAGCAAAGTCACCCACTGACTTGGAATATCCACCTGGTTAGAGGAGACGGAATTCAACTTCTATCTTCTGAGTTTTTGTTGGGTGGGTTTGTGACAGCAGCCTGGCTTATACTAACTAATACGCCAAGGAAAATCCCCAGCTGATTACTGAGTGGGAGTCAGATGCAAAGCTCTACAACACGCTGGCATGAACCAAAATCCATGCAGGATAAGGGGTCTGTCACAGTTGATGCAATAGAAGTGTCACTGTCGCCTGTGTTATGCTGCTGCAGGGGTCACAGCTTTTCCTAATATGGTTTTTTCCTTTTTATTTTTTTCATAAGACAGGTTTCACTCTGTCACCCAGGCTGGAGTGCAGTGGCACAATTCAGGCTCAAGCAATTCTCCCACTTCAACCTCCTGAGCAGCTGGGACCACAGGTGCACGCCACCATGCCTGGCTAATTTTTAAATTTTGTTGTAGAGACAGTGTCTCACTATGTTGCCCAGGCTGGTCTCGAACTCCTGGGTTCAAGCGATCCTCCTGCCTCTGCCTCCCAAAAGGCTGGGATTACAGGTGTGAGCCACCATGCCTGGCTGGTTTTTTCTTTTCTTTCTTTTCTTCTTTTTTTTAAAAATACTATTTCAACACATATAGAACTTGGACTTTCATTTCATGACTTATGTACTTCTGATCATTCTCACATTTCTAACAGTTGTGAAGTGTTGTATTTTTCCCTCTGAGGCACTTCGAAGGCATGTGTTTTTACTGGGGACTCCCCCGCTACACGGATGACGGATGACGGAGGGCAGTGCTGGGGCAGGAAGAGTCCAGCTGGGCCAGCCTGGCGGTGAGGAGTGTTTTGCTCTCACGGCCGCTTCCATCTCTGGGCTGTCTCCCCCTGCTGGACAGTGGTCTCAAGCTGGGTCCCAGGGAGACTCTCTAAAGCTACTTTCCTTCTCAAGATGAGCTGTGCGTGAAGTGCCAGGAGAGTAGACTGTCAGCCCCACCCCAGGATGACCTGCTGAGCGGAAGGCACAGGAGTGGCCCCCCTGGGGAGGCCTGAGAGTGCTTCATACAAATCATGCCAACTCCATCCATGGGAAAAGACTTTGGAGGGTCTCACCATGTCCCCACTGTGGTGCTGGGGACAATGTCAAGGGCCTTATAGCCCTTTCACAAAAGCAAAGCAAGTCAGAGCCAAAAGGGCCTTCAGACACTCCTCAATCCAGCCTTCTCCATCTACAGAATAGAAATGGAGGCCAAGAGCGGGGAAGGAACTTCCAGATAGAGCTTAAGTCTCAGGTCCCTGGCAAGAACATTTTCTGCTAAAGCCGGCCAGCTCCCTACAGAGTTGTATAGGCAGCTTCATTTCCACAGCCCACTTTTTATTAAAAAAGCAAACCACAAACAACATTCCATCCACTCTAACTGAAAATAAACACAGGCCCTCAAGATTCTGGCCCCTGAACTCATTAAGAGCAAGGTTTCCTGACTCTCTGGAAGGACGATGACCTCCACTCCCTGGTGGGAGGCTGAACATGCCCTGTAGTACACAGGAGGAGACCCAGACTAGGTGACAGACCTGTGGCTAGAAGCCAGTGACCTGGATTCTGGTGTTAAATAAAATATATGGGAGGGCATTTATTTGGACTAAGCTCCTGCACTAGGCCCTAATAGATCAACCCAAAATGGAGTCACTCATGCTAAGGTTACATGACCAAACTGAAACCTAACTTGTTAACTTATAAGATCTGACCTTCCAAAAAATCAGGAGAGATGGTAGCCAAATCCCCAAACGGGCCGGTTTTAGTTGGCTGGAGAAGAAAGTCTCCTCTGCATTAACCCTTACAAGGAAAGTAACCTGAAGTAACCTAATGTTAACCAATCTTCCTTTTTGTACTATGCTGTTTTCTTGCTCCTGCTGAAGTTACCATACAAAAACCAGCTGTCCTTGGCCAGGTGCGGTGGCTCATGCCTGTAATCCCAGCACTTTGAGAAGCCAAGGCAGGAAGATTGCTTGAGGTCAGGAGTCTGAGACTAGCCTGGGTAATGTAGTGAGACCCTGTCTCTACGAGAGAAAAAATTTTTAAATTGGCTGGGCGTGGTGATGTGTGCCTACAGTCTCAGCTACTCAGGAGGCTGAGGTGGGAGGATCACTTGAGCCCGGGAGTTCCAGGCTGCTGTAGTGAGCCATAATTGTGCCACTGCACTTCATCCTGGGTGACAGAATGAGGCCCTGTCTCAAAACAAAGCAAAACAACCAACAACAACAAAATCTCAACCGACTGTTCTGCCAACGGGGTGGAACACCTGTCTATACATTTCCTAGATGGAATACGGCCTGATTCACAAATCCCTAATAAAAGCCAATTAGATGACAGTATTATTATTATACTTATTAAACTCAACTTGTTAAAATTTTGTTCTTCGACGCAGGTCACATGTATAACTTCGTGTGGCTCTGGGACCCTCGCGTGCCCTTTCTGAGCTTTGATATTTCAGGGAGAAATTTCAGAGGAATTTGGACTTGACAATATTCCATGATTCTAACTGCAGAGGAAGGAAACCTTTTAAGGCCAATAGGCAGGCAAGCAGGACCCTGTTTCCTGGCCAGCCCAGGCCAGAAAGGAGCAGACAGAAGAGCCAGCTTCATGGAGGGGAACAGGGCAGAGGTCATCCCAGCCACCCTGTATGGGGGCTGTGCAGCTGGGCACTGCAGCAGGGAAAAACGGTGGCACAGGGTCCGTTCGCAGTGCACGTGGGCCTGCTGGGGCCAGGAGTGCCTTCCCGCAGAGGTGTCTTCCTGGTGTGAGAAGTCATTTGCCAGGGGCTCTAGTTGGAAGTGAGGGAAGCTCTTGACAGAGAACCCGTAGGCCCGTTTTTGCCCATGCGCTCATCATCCACCCTTTCTTGCAACCCTGACAAGGCTGAACGTGGCCCACACTCGGGCTCCTGCAGGCCTAGCTTCCTTCCGCAGTGCCAGCATCTCCCCCATCCCGGGCAACCCCTGACTCTGTGCTCGCTGTTCCCAGGGCTGAGCTCCCTGCCACTTTCTTTGGTCTGGAAAATGATGACTCCTAATGAAACACAGCTACAACACCCCCGCACCAGGATATGCTTCTGTTGTAGCCCAGGATGTAAAACTACTTCATACACTCGCAAAATTAGCTTCTGACTCCTCTCTATGAGTAAATGCACAGCAGTCTATTCAAAACCCCACACTGTGGTTTCCTGGGAGGTAGGGACCATTTGTAACCAGAAGGAAAATGAGACTGCACCTCTGGTGGCCAGCCTGAGAGGACAGTTGGAGTTTCTGGCTTTCATTCCATTTCTGTCTGTCTTCCACTCAGCCCGGAGAGCTTGCTGACTGAAGTCCTATGCGCATGACTCAGAGGCGGACTGCCTCCCTCTAACCACATCTTTCATCAGTTCCAGGCCACCCCCGACCTGCCTGGGCTCAAGCCTTCCAGCTGGCCTCCACCTCCTCTCCCACCCACCATTTTCCAGTCTCTGCAAGGAACCCTCCCTGCAGCCTTGATTTCTGATGCTTCATCTCACTCTGTCTCTTCTTCCCCAGAGAGTGTCTTCGGTCCTTTCTGCCAGGAAGCCTCTTTTCTTCCTTGCTTCAAAATTATCTTCTGCCTCTTTCTCTTGCTTATTCTTCCCCTCTCTGCCTTTTCCACCTCTTCTTCCTCCAGGAAGCCCTCCTTGATTAAGCAGGAGAGAAAGGAGAACATTCCTGAGCCACCTGTAACAGTCCAGTGCCACATCATCCTTTCTGCTGGACTCTGCATACCAGGACCAGAGGACTCAGGTGGCATCCCCTGCTCAACCACACCAGCTCTACCAGTTCTTCCTTTTTGGAATTAGTAAAGCCCATTCTAAAGTTTATAGAGAAAAATAACCAAGCAAGAATAGGCATACTCTAAAAAAAAAAATAGTGAGGGGGCCCAGACCTACCAGATATTTAAAACAGTATAAAGCAATGGCAATTAAAACAACATGAGTAGACAGATCAATGGAACAGGAAAAAAAAAAAAAAAGTGTAGAATGAAACCAGAAAGAAACACCAGTCTGGCATGTAGTAAAGACTGTGTTTCAAATCGCTGGGGATACGATGGATTATGTCTTTAAAAAATTGAGCAACTCAGTAGTTATCTGGAAAACAAAGTTGCTCTAAAAAAAGTCTCTCTTTACCCAAAAACTAGAGCAAATGCAATCTCATTTGCATGCCCTGAAGAATTTTTATGGGGCTGAATTTCGTAACTAATTGGCATTAAAGAAAAAATACTTGAAAACATACAAAGCACTTGCCCAAACATTATACCTTATCTAAATCTCAGATGCTTCAAAGTCTTAAATATATAAATGAGTCATAAAAGTACTACCGAGAGATTTTAAAACTAAAATGGAGATGGAAAGACCTTTAAAAAATAGGGTACAAAACCTAGAAGGCATAAAGAAAAAGTTGACAAATTTGACTATATAAAAGTCAAGATTTCCTCCAGGGAAAAAAAATATCATAAGCAAACAACAAACTGGCATCTCTTAGAACAGGGAAAGGGTTTGGTTTATATATATATATAAAGATTCCTCCAGAGCCATAAGAACAGTTCACAGTGGGGTATGGTAGCTCATCCCAGCACTTTGGGAGGCCAAGGTGGGTGGATTGCTTGAGCCTAGGAGTCTGAGACGAGCCTGGACAACATGGCAAAACCCTGTCTCTACAAAAAATACAAAAATTAGCCAGGCTTGGTGGCACTGCCTGTAGTCCCAGCTACTCAGGAGGCTCAAGTGGGAGGACTGCTTCAGCCTGGGAGGCAGAGGTTGCAGTGAGCTGAGATCATGCCACTGCACTCCAGCCTGGGCAATAGAGTGAGACCCTGTCTTTAAAAAAAAAAAAAAAAAAAAGGAAAAACCTCACAAGAAGCAAAGAAGAAGGAGGTGGAGGCGGAAGAGGAGGCGGAGGAGGAGGAGGAGGAGAAGAAGAGTTCACAAAGAAGAATCAGTGGTTTTTAAACATGAAAAAACGTTCAACCTCACTCATAAAAGAAATGCAAATTATGCTAAAAGGGGATAGTGTTTTTTCACCTATCAAATCAGCAAAGTAACATATTCTCATGCATTGCTGGTGAGATTGTGAATTAGTACAATCTCTGAAGGTGAGTTGGCTCTATCAGAATTAAAAATGTATATGCCCTCTGACCCAGAAATTCTCCTCCTGGTTATTTATTCTACAGATTAAATGTAAAAGGGTGTATATGCAGGGCTGTTGTATTGAAGCATCTCTTGAAAAACAAAATAAATGGCTAAGGGAGGAATTGACTAAATGAATTATCTGTAAAATGGAATACAAGCAACTGTTTAAAAACTGTGGCTACTAGGCTGGGTGCAATGGCTCACACCTGTAATCCCAGGACTTTGAGAGGCCGAGGGGGACAGATCGCTTGAGCTCAGGAGTTTGAGACCAACCTGAGCAACATGGCAAAACCCCATCTCTAAAAAAAAAAAAAAAAAAAAATTAGCTGGGTGTGGTGGTGCACGCCCGTAGTCCCAGCTACTCAGGAAACCGAAGCAGGAGGATCGAGTGAGCCCAGGAGGTGGAGATTGCAGTGAGCCGAGATTGCAACATTGTACTCCAGCCTGGGCAATAGGGTGAGACTCTGTCTCTAAATAAATAAATAAATAAATAAAAACTGTGGCAACTCTCTCTGTGTGCTGAAAGATCTTCAGGATAAGTAAAGTGAAAAAATCAATGAGCAAAAAAACAAAAACAAAAACAAAAAAACCCACAAAGCATATGCATGGTGTGTAACTGTGTTACCTGTTCCAGGAGAATGAAAGTAATTTTCACACATTTGCATTTATCGACATAGGCTGTCTCTGAAAGGATCTGTGAGAAAGTGGAATGGTGGCTAATGTGGGGTGGGGCTGTGTGTCTGGAAAGAAAAGGACACTTTCCACAGGATACCCTTTTGTAGGCTTTAGATTTTGTTCTAACAAATGAAATCATTTAAAAGCAACAAAACCCAGTTCTTCCTGCAGTCTCCCTGAGCTTTCCCGGTATGGTGGATCCTCATTTCTTGATGATTCTTTGCTGCCGGCCTCGTTTCAAAGCCCATTCTGATGACCCATCCCCACCACTCTCAAAAAAAAAAAAAAAAAAAAAAAAAAAAAACGGATGGGCACAGTGGCCTGTAATCCCAACACTTTGGGAAGCCGAGGCAGGCGGATCACTTGAGGTCAGGAGTTTGAGACCAGCCTGGCCAACATGGTAAAGCCCCGTCTCTACTCAAAATACAAAAATTCGCCAGGTGTGGTGGCTCATGCCTGTAGTCTCAGCTACTTGGGAGGCTGAGGCAGGAGAATCGCTTGAACCTGGGAAGCAGAGGTTGCAGTGAGCCGAGATCATGCCACCACACTCCAGCCTGGGCGACAGAGTGAGACTCCTTCTAAAAACAAACAAACGAAACAAACAAACAAACAAACGAAACAAACAAACAAACAAAAGCATGCATTTCCCATAGGGGGAGTTCCCGGAACCCTCCTGGGCTTCACCACTCCCCTCTGGAGGAGACCTCCTACAACATCCCCTGGCAGGTAGATGAAGCCACAGCCACTGAAACAAATGAGACAGTCAAGCTGCCCCCTCCTGCCACCCTGCCCCCCAGCAACTTCCATACATCCGGCTGTTTCAAAGAGTGGACAAGGCCAAGACCAGGACAATCCCTCAAATTAGATTCCTTGGTGTGTGTGTGGGTGTGAATGTGAGTATGTGTGTGTGTGCGCGCGCGCGTGTGTGTGTGTGTGTGCTCGCACCTGTGTGTGTGGAGGCAGGTCTGGGGGCAAAAGGAGAAGGAAATCCACCCACATCAGTGTGCATTTTCCCAGCTGAGAAGTGTCACATCACAAGTAGAAAATGGGAACAGGTCCCACGAAGCTTATGATTGTCCCGAGGCATCTGGCGAGATTCCTGTTTGGCTTGGAAAGTCATTCCTCCTTCCCATCGGCATTCCCTAATCCCTTGCTGGGACCACCTAGCTCAGGCTGGGGTGCAGGGTGCCACTCAAGGGAGGGGAGTGTACAGAGGCAAGTCGCATGGTCCTCACTTGGAAGAACAGCCTACAGGAACTGCAGGGGGGCTGAGAGACCAGGCTGATGGGTCCCAAACATTAAAAATACAGGTTCCCAGGCGCCATTCCATCCACTGAAGCAGAGCCTCCAGAAAGTGGGGTCAAGGATTCAGCATTTTAAATATTTTTCCAAACGATGTTGATGTAGCCTATCCAAGAGGTGCTGTCTGGGGTCTTGAACCAGGCTGAGCCACTTATGGGCAGGTAGGGAAACTGAGTCCCATAGAGAAGAAGTGATTCACCAAGGTCAGCCAGACAGCCAGAAAAGAGCTGGCAGAGTGTCACCCACAGTCAAGCTTGTGCTGCAGGACGGCCGAACACAGACCAAAGGCCCCACAGAAGTGCCCAGGATTGATGGGCTGGCATTTCAGCAGAGTAGGAGGCAGCCTGGGTGGTGTTGGGTGACTGAGGGACCCCCAACTCCAAAACCTTAAGGGGAGAAGAAAGAGGAGTTCACATTTGAGTATCTACTATGTGCCACATATACATTGCTGCACAATGGTGCTGTGTTGCTTTGCACCCAGCGTTCACACAATCCTTACCACAGGTAGGAATCATTCATACCCATTGTGCTGACAAGGGAACTAAGGCTGAGTAATGCCAAGCCGTTGCAAAGGCCCAAAGTCAGTGAAGTGCAGAGCAGGTCATCAACCCTGAGGGGGTGTGGCTTTGATCCCAGTCTTTTCACAGCTTCACTGCTTTCCCCAAGGCCTCAGTCCACACTCTGCCACTCACTTAAGGCAGTAGGCACGAGATAGCGATATAGGTTGAATGTTTTTGTTTCCTCCAAATCTCATATTGAAATGCAGACCCCAGTGTTGGAGGTGGGGCCTGCTGAGGTGTCTGGAGTCATGGGAGTGGATCCCACATGAAGGTCTTGGTGCTGTCCTTGTGATGGTGACCGAGTTCTCTCAAGATCTGGTTGTTTAAAAGTGTGTGGCATCTCCTCTGCCCCTTGCCCCTGCTCTGGCTATGTAATATGCCAGCTCCCCCTTTGCCTTCTGCCATGATTGGAAGCTTCCTGAGGCCTCCCAGAAGTTCAGCAGATGCTGGCACCATCCTTCCTACACAGCCTGTGGAACCATGAGCCAATGAAGCCTCTTTTCTCTATAGATTAACCAGCCCCAGGTATTTTGTTTTTTACTTTTTTCCCCCTATTTCTTTTTCTTTTTTTAAACTTTGTTGTTTAGGGTTTTTTGTTTGTTTTTTCTTTTTCAGGTATTTCTTTATGGAAATGCAAGAATGTCCTAATACAGATAGGGCTCCATGGTGGACATCGAGGCAGACATTTATCTCTTCATTTGTAGAGTGTCTTCTCATGGTCGTGAGCACACAAAGCTGGGCTCAACTCCTCTTATTTGCCATGTGACCTCAGGCAAGTTACTTAACTTCCCCAGTCTGCGTTTCCTCACTTGTAACAGGGTTAAGATCAGCTATTCCACAGGGTCACTGGGAGAAGCCATCTTATCAAAATATAATGATGTCTAATATTTATTGGGTTCTTCGTATGTGCCAGTCACTGCACCAATCGTTCTACAAGCATTTCTTCCTTTAGTCCCCATGACAGCCCTGCCAGCTGGTGCTGTGACAGCCCTGGTTTACTAATGAGTTTCCTAACTGAGACTTAGAGAGATTAGGTCATGTGTTTGGGGTCACACAGCCAAAGCCCAGACCCAAACTCAGAACTGGCATGCTTTTTCTTTTTTTTTTTTTAATTTATATTTTTAATAGATAAATAGTGTATGTATTTACTTCATAAAACGCGTTGTTTGAAATATGTATACAATGTGGAATGGCTAAATTGAGCTAATCAACATATGCATTACTTTACATACTTACCCTTTTTTTGTGGTAAGAACACTCAAAATCTACTTTCAGCAATTTTCAAGAATACAATACATGGTTATTAACTATAATCACCGTGCGGTACAATACATCTCTTGAATTTATTCCTCTTACCTACAGAAATTTTGTATTCTTTGACGAGTATCTCCGGAATCTCTCTGCACCTGGCCCCCGCCCCTGGCCAGTCCCTGGTAACCACTATTCGACTCTCTACTTCTATGAGTTTAACTTTTTTTGATTCCACATGTGAGTGTGATCAAGCAGTATTTTCTTTTTGTGCCTGGTTTATTTCACTTAACACAACGTTTATCCATGTTGTTGCCAATGACAGGATTTCCTTCTTTTAAAAGGCTGTATAATGTTCCACTGTGTCTATAAGGCACATTTTCTTCATCTATTCATTCGTGGATAGACGCTTAGGTTGATTCCGTATCTTGGCTATTGTGAACAATGCTGCAATAAATATGGTAATGTAAATATCTCTGTCATACTAATTTGATTTCCTTTGGATATACCCAGTAGTGGGGTTGCTGGGTAATATCAGAGTTCCATTTTTAATTTTTTGAGGAAGCTCCATACTGTTTTACATAATGGCTGTACTAATTTACATTCCCACCAACAGTTTACCCGGGTTCCCTTTTCTCCACACCCTCTCCAGCCCTGTTACCTTTCATCTTTTTGATCATAGCCATTCTAACAGGTGTGAGGTGATATCTCACAGTGGTTTTCATTTGCATTTCCCTGATGATTAGTGATGCTGAGCGCATTTTTGTGTGTACCTTTGGCCATTTGTATATCTTCTCTATTTTTTTTTTAACTGGGTCTGCCTCTGTCATCCAGGCTGGAGTGCAGTGGTGCTAACAGAGCTCACTGCAGCCTTGATCTCCTGGGCTCAAGCAATCTTCCCACCTCAGACTTCCAAGTAGCTGGGACCACAGTCGAATACCACCATGCCTGGCTAATTTTTTTTTTTTTTTTTTTTTTCCAGAGATGGGGTCTTGCCCTGTTTCCCAGACTGGTCTCAAACTCCTGAGCTCAAGCAATCCTCCAGCCTTGGCCTCCCAAAACGCTGGGATTACAAGCACGAGTTGCCATGCCCTGCCCATCTTCTTTTCAGAACTGGTTCTCTTCACCACCACACTTAGAACTGCCTTTAAAAGCCTCGCTGAGTGCTCAGCAGGTCCTAGCTGTTACTCATATTACTATCCTGCCACTGTCCTCAGAGCAAAGAGCGAAGTCTGAGGCAAGAGGATATAGTCAAGGGCTCATAGGTGAGGAGTACATGTCCTGGCCCCAGGAGACTGAAGCAGGCGGTCACTGTGGCCTGGTTATTGGCATGAAAAACACAAGATTGGTGCTTAAAAAAAAAAAGGTGTGGTCCCTGCTTTCATCAAATACTCTTCCTGCCTATTTTGCCCCAACTTGGTGGGATTCTATTTCCAATTCCATTGTGAAGAGTAATCGAGTGGCTTAGGTGAGAGCCTGGCCACATTTGAACCACCAGGTGTGGACAGGCTGGCTCAGCCTGTCTCAGGTAATGCAAGCAAGTGTGAAACTGGCAGAAGTCTGAGAAATCCAGGCTGTCCCTCACTGCTGTGTACTCATTGCTTCAATTAAGGTGCAGGGCTGTAGGTCGAAGGGGCACATGACACGGTGGAGGCAGGCGAGTAAACAGGATCTTTAATTAATTTGTCATTCAGGCCTCTGTTACTGATATCAGCTGTCGCGTGTTTAGTTTGTGATGAATGCACTTCTGGAGAGGAGCTTTATCCTAAAGGAGACTCCTGAATGGAGTGGGGGTCTTGGGAAGGGTGTTGGAGAAGCTGTGCCTTGCATGTGGCCATGGGAAGACAGGAGGGGCTGGCAGAGAAGAAAGGAAGGAGAAGATTATTTCAGCACCGACCGTGCTCCAGGTGCATTCTCATTCAGGACTCTGGGTCTCCCCTGAGATATGTACGATGCTCCTCATTTTTCAGAGGAAGGAACTAAGACTGAGAGTCAGCTCCAAATCTGGCCCAATGTCACAGGGCAGAATAAACAGCAGAGACAAAATTAAAAAGATGTGACTGTTGAGTATTTCCCACGTCTGCCATGTGCGTTACCATTCCTGTGCTCGCCTTAATACTTAAGAAAACCCTGCAACAGAGATGTGTTTATTTTACAGAAGAAGAAACTGAGATCCAGGCAGTTTAAGTGGCTTGCTGGGAAGTAATCTGTCTCACAACAAAATTCGCTGTCTTTCCACAGTCCCTATGAGTCTCAGATTGCGAGGAATCCATGAATCTGTGGGGGCAAGCAGCAGTGAGGGAATAAATGCTACACCTTTTATGTTCATATACTGCTTTTCAAATGTTTGTAAACTGTTGTTCTGTTGGATAAAATAAAATTAAAGCATAATCAATTTTAAAGGGTAACTGATTCATAGTTGCTTTTTCGCACTGTGCTCCTCCCCGCACCTAGTCCCAATCAATGGCTATGAAAATATAACCACTGAACCTTGGGGGTAGAGACAACATTGGATGCTATAAATGGGCTTTGACAATGGAAAAAGTTGGAGAGCTTGTTCTGCTCTCCTTGCGGGGAGCATGTCTGGCAGGAAAGCAGGTACCCTTCAAAGGGCATGAATTTGACAACAAAGTGCCTGGATAAGGGGCCAGGAGATGCTTTTCCTGCCGGGCGTGGAGGTGGTGGGGAGGGGAAGGTGTGCTGACTTTTCTGTGACGATGCCTTATGACAAACAACTCTACATCTCAGTGTCTTACACCAATGAGCTCACGAGCCTGCAGGTTGGCTGTGGTGACTGCTCCTGGCTCTGCCCCACAGGTGTCTCATCCCAGATCCAGGTGGAAGAAACTGACTTCCCTGGGGCACAGCCTTCTCAGAGTACAGGACTGGAGCCCAAGAGCCCCAGCTTTCCGCGCAAACTCACTCAAGGCCTCTGCTTGGAGGAGCCCTTAGTCATGTGCCTGCCCTCCACATTCCATCAGCCCAAGCCGAGGTCTGTAGGGTCAGGCAGTCCACTCAAGCTGCCCGCTGAGGAGGGGACAGTAAATATTTGCTGAACAATAACATAATTGAGCATAGAGGGTGATCCTGCCTACAGCCCAGTGGGCGGGAAGGCCTGGAGGACCAGCTGTTCTAGAGGGACAGGTCCCA
This sequence comes from Piliocolobus tephrosceles, assembly GCF_002776525.5. Taxonomy (NCBI): domain Eukaryota; kingdom Metazoa; phylum Chordata; class Mammalia; order Primates; family Cercopithecidae; genus Piliocolobus; species Piliocolobus tephrosceles. The sequence goes on along the minus strand of NC_045449.1, from coordinate 54,791,054 downwards.
AGAGGCAGAATTTAAAGACCACAGTAGTCTTAGACTTCGACACCCCTGGCCATTGCCCAACAGGTATCTAGCATAGAGGCCCTTGGGGACCCTTTGTGGAATGCGATTCTGCACCCACTCTGCCCAGGGCACATCCCTTTTGAGTTATGGTGGCTTCCGGCTTAGAGCCTCAGGACGGTTGACCCAGCCCCAGTTCAACAGTCTCCCACCTCCCCAGCCATCCCCCTGCCCATCTCGGGATGGCTCCCCTGCTGGCGTGTAAAACATTCATTTCCCCGAATTCAAACCTTTTCACCCTTTAGAAAACTTGTTAATACTGGATTTTAAGAAGCATTATAAAATACCACTCTCTGCTCTGGCTAAAGCAGTAGTTCAAAAATTATTGATTTCTACTGGTGGGAGATGAGGGTTCTTTTTGAACGGTAGACATTGCCCTGGCTGGGATCTTAGAAGGGGCGGCAAGTTGTGCAGTAGTGCAGAAACAGCATCGTCACCCACCCCGGGCAAAGGAAGGAAGAAACGGTCACCAGCCAATGGGGTTCCAATTCCTGGCTTTCTTTACTGTGGTTTAGACCCCTGATATGGTGAAGTGGGAAGAGCAATAGGCCTGGCAGAAGCCCTGCTCTGCCTCTGGCCAGCTGTGTGACCCTGGGCCAACTGCTTGGCCTCCTGAGTTGCAGTCTCTGTGCCTGTAAATGGAATAGTACTGTCTGCAGCACAGGGCTGTTGGGAGGTAAGGAATGAATGAGATGATCCCTGAAGAGGTCACTGTCCTCTGGCAGGTACTAATCAGTGGTCATTTTCTTCCTTCTTCCTCTGGCTTCAGGTTCCATCAGAACGGTGAGCCCTGCACTGCAGTCACCACATTCAGACTGAAATCAGTGCTGGTTTGGGCCTAGGGCAAGAAGAATTTCCAGCCTGGGCTCAGCAGGAAGGCCCTCTGTGCTGCCTAGAGGCCCCCATAGGGCAATCCAGCAGTGCCCCTGAGCCTGGCTTGTCCACCCAGAGGTAGAAATGACCTTGATCAGGGGTCTCAGTGGTGCCAGAGCTGCAGTGCTCAGTGCTCTGGTGGGAGCTGCCTGGCACAGTCTGTCTTCCTGGTGCCAGGTTCCACTCCAGCCTGCCATTCCCAGGGGATCTATTAGCATCTCAACACTCAAGTAAGGCCTGGTAAAGCAGACTCCCTGTGTGGCAGTATTCACTGGAGATGCAGAGAAAGGGAGGCGGAGATCTGGAGAAAGCCAGCTCAGAGACCCAGGGAACAGGGCTGTGGAGCGCTCGGAGCATGATCTGCCCAAGCCCACCAGAGGAAGCTGGGCATTTGACTTGCTTTCCCAGCTACCATCTGCTGGGAAAGGTGTGGCAGGTAGAGTGAGGGGCCACAGTGACCCCAATCAGTGAGGGGCATGGAAGCTGGACACCCGGGCTTGCCGAGCTCTGCCTCCCTGCCTCAGTGGATGAGACCAGACCTCAGGGTACACTCAGGCACCCAGGATCCTGGCATCTTAGCACCTCAGTGAGGAACCCAGGAAAGCTAAAGATTCTCAAGACAGTGACCCAGGTGCCCTGTAGGTCATTCATTCCCGAATACTGAGTGTGAAAGCTTTGGATTTTGTTACATAAATTAGAACAGAGGCAAGGGTATCCCTGCAGTGCAATTCTCAGGGTTCTCTGTTCCGACGATCTTTCTGGAGAAGAAATAAGTGTTTGCATTACAGCCCCTATAGGGGTCCTGGGCCCATGGAAAGGGTTAACATGTGCCCATTGTGGTTAGAAAAAATGACCTGGAAGTCACTGATCTGGTCTAAAGTTCACACTCCAGTGAAGAAACCAGAAAAGATAAAAGGTTTGGACAAAATCACATAGCAGATTAGGGTGGAGCCTGGACCAGAGGCCCAGACCCCAATCCAATTCCTTTTCTGCTTCCTCATTCTCTCTGTATTCACTTAGTCACTGTGAGTCTCACTCTTCCCTTCTGTACAATGGGGATAATCACACATTCCTTCCCACCCTCAAAGTCTTCCAGGGAGCTCTCCACAGGGAGCAGAGAAAGCAGGGTGAGATCAAGCAGGATCACAGCTGTGCCCTTGCCTTGAGGCTGGGATGATCACCAGGCCCTGCAGCTCAATCCTGAGTCCTCCCCGGAGGCTGGGAAAAGCCCAGCCGTACTCAGCCTGCTATTTGTCCAGCTTAACCTGCACATCTTCCTCATAGAGCAGCAGAACCCTGATAAACATTTCATTGAGATTTATTCTCCCCAGATCCCTGGGCTGGCTTTTATTTGGTCCTCCTGCCAATCAGGAAATATGTACCTTGGCAGTGGCCACGGCAAAGTTGTAAGGCTCCTCTGCCACCACTCCCCATCTCCTTCCAAGGGGGACCCAGCCAGTACTCCCTGCCAGCATGTGCTCTTGAGCCATCTCTTGGGAGTTTGCATTTTAAAAGAGGAAACAGTGGGGGAAATGGCTGTTTCCAAAGGAACAGATGGCTCCTGGCAGAATATGAGGCTTGGAGCCCCTGCAAGGAGGCAGGGAATGCGTCCACCCAGGTGGGCAGCCACTCACCTTCTGATGCATGAGACCTCCCCAACTGCCGCTGGCCATCTTGGCTCCGGTTTACTTTGCAACGCTATGGTATCAACTTCACAGGCAAAACTGCTTCTCATAGTTCTTGCCTGGATAAAGAGTCAAGAGACCTGAATTCCACACTGACCTTGACTATGTGATTTGGGGCAAAATACTCCTCTTCTCTAGACTTCGGTTTCCTCATCTCTCAGATTTGACCTGATGGCGGTTAAAGACTTCTTGCCCCAAAGGCAAATGGCTGTGCATGTCTACAAGGATCTTCATGTGCCCAGCAAAGACCTGAGGGGGTATGTGATGTTTGTCCTGTTGACCAATTGGAAAGCAAGGCATGAAAAATTACCAGAATTAAGTGGCAATACAAGACGACCCTACCAAGGCCATCTATCACCAGACAGTTTACGTGAAGGGTCAGGGAAGCTGAAAATAACCTGGAAGAGACGTAAGAATGAGAGGAAGAGAGGAGGGGAGATGGAGGGGCTGGAGTGATCAAGGAAATATCCTGGCAGGAGATGGGGCACAGCTGAGCTTGGAAGGACAAGTAGGATTTGAATCAATGGAAGAGTTGGCCAGGGAGAGGACATGGGCAGAAGTAGGCGTTGGTGAGTGGGTGAGTCGGGCTGGAGTGAAAAGACCACAAAGATAAAGCTTATAAGATGATAGCAAGAGTGAGGGGGGGAAAGAGAAAAATAAATTTAAAAAATAATAATAAGATACAGCTTAAAGTTCAGACAGGGTCACTATGAAAACAGCCCTTTTATTTTTCTTCCCGAATCCACACTGGGAGCCCTGGTCTGCAAGGATGGTCTCAGGACTTGTGCCTAAGTCCCAGCCATTTGGCTTTCTCTGCCCAACTGCCTTCCTAGATCAATAGTCCTTTCCCTTGACACTGAAGAGGGAAGCCCTCTCCTCATGCACCATGTGACTTTGTCCCCTCCAGGCTACAGGAGATGGATGAGAGGTGGGCAAGTGACTCTCGCATCCATAGGCTGATTCAAGGGCATTAGAAATGCTTTCTCTTTTGAGAACATTAAGACACATAGAAACCCATAGTCAGGAATGGAGACTGAAACTAAACAGGGGGAAAAGACAGCGGCCGCTAAGTTGGACATTATGAAAAGTGAGTAGGCTGAAGGGGTCCAGGAGAAGGGCTCCCTGCTCTTCTAGCTCCAGCCTCCAAAAGCCCATTCCATGGCCTTGAGGCTGCCTGTTTGTCACATTTGCCAATCAGCAACACCCCTTCACTCAAGGCAGCGCAGTGGGTCGCAGTTCCCTGTAACAAGCACGGCTTGAGCAGACTACAGCTCACACCAGGGCAACTAGCCTGAGAATTGTGGCCACAAAAGGCAGAAGCTTCCCTAGTCCCTGGTGCCTCTGAATTAACATCAGAACAATCTCCACAGGGGCCCTGCCTCTCTCCCACCCCAAACTCCTTGTTCCTCTGGGCCTTTGCCAGTGCGGTTCCCTGCATGTCTAGAGCCTAGCCCAAGATGCACTTCCTCCACAAAACCTTCTCTACTAACCCCAACTCCATCTGATCACGCTGTGACTCAGGGTCAGGCCAGACACCACAGTGGAGTCAGGATAAGGGCCATGAAGGCAGCTCTTTATAATTTACAAAGTGACACTTCCACTACCCAGAGGATGCAGCGTGGGCTGGCTTATCTCCACACTGCTGCTGGCGAGGGCCAGGGCTGGGGTTTGCACCCAGCTCTCCTGAATCCCAGTCTGAGTCTCCACTCCATCCTCTGCAGTGGGTAACCCCTGCCTGGGCATAAAACCTTTCCTACTAGCACTCAGGATATTCTTGGTTAATTCACTAAATCTTCAACTAAGATTAATGGGAATCTTCTTTGTGCCAGGCACTGTTATAGGGATTGGAGATACTACAATGAACAAAACAGACTGAATGCCTACCCTCATGAAGCCTGCATTCTAATAGGAGGAGGTATAAAATAAACATAGTAAATGAGTAACAGTATGTTAGCTGGTGAGAAGGCATATGGGAAAAAAAAATAAGGCAGGAAAGGGAGATAGAAAATGCTTGGCCAGGCGCAGTGGCTCAAGCCTGTCATCCCAGCACTTTGGGAGGCCGAGACGGGCGGATCACGAGGTCAGGAGATCGAGACCATCTTGGCTAACACGGTGAAACCCCGTCTCTACTAAAAAAAATACAAAAAACTAGCTGGGCGAGGTGGCGGGCACCTGTAGTCCCAGCTACATGGGAGGCTGAGGCAGAAGAATGGTGTAAACCTGGGAGGCGGAGCTTGCAGTGAGCTGAGATCCGGCCACTGCACTCCAGCCCGGGCGACAGAGCGAGACTCCATCTCAAAAAAAAAAAAAAAAGAAAAAGAAAATGCTGTGGGCATTTTAAATACTGTGGTCAGGGAAGCCTCACTGAAAATGTGACATCTGAACAAAGACCTGAAGGAAATGAGGGCACTGGCCATCCAGGTGTATGGGGAGGAGCGTTCCACGTGAAGGGAAGGGGGAGAGCATGTGAAAAGGCCCTGAGGCAGGTGGCTGCCAGTGCCATGAGGCTTGTGGCAGCGTTCCCCTGCTCTTCTTCCTTGTACAGCTTTGACCACTTTACTCTCCTGCTCCTAACAAGTTGCTGGCTAAAGAATGAAGGCAGCAGCCCTTAGCACCCAGGATACTGTCCCTCTTCCCATATTCCAAAAAGAGAGACCTATGCAGAGCATCACCACGTTCAGTGACTAAGTCAGACGCTTAAGAGCCTTTCCCTATGGCAGACTCTGTTCTGAAACTCAGAGCAGGACACTGGTCCCAGCTCCATGCTCCTCTGATGGATGTGGACCCAGTATCTGGGACACTGGCTGAGGATTCCTTGAGGCCTCTGTTCACCAACCTCCCCGACAAAGAAGGACTAAAGGGATCAAGATACAAGGAAGCACCAAAGAATGCAGATAAGACAAGCTCAGGAAGACCACCCCATACATATTGGTAACCCAGAGAGAACCTGAAGACAGCAGCACCATTGGGCCAACATGGCATCAGTAAGCACCAGCTGGGCCGGACCCAGTCCCCTGAGTTTCCACATTCCCTTGGGCAGGTAAAAATTTGCAAACCCCTTGTCTTCACCCACATTGTATTCCCTTCACTGAGTCATACTCTCCCTGTCATCTGCTCCCACTCAGAGTGACTCACTCATGTCAACAGGCCCAACATACTTTCCCCACTCTTCCTGCAGGTTCCAAGACTGGCCCCTGGTGCAGATGGGGCAGCAGTGGTGAATCCCAGCTTTGGCTCCTGTGTTGCTGCAGGTAGAGAGGGAGCCAGTGGGAGACTGGAAGGGGAGCTCTTGGAGACCCTGAAGGCAAATGCTTGTGGATTTCTGCTAAAAGCAACTATCACATTCGGAAAGTAGGGCAGAAACTGGGACTGGAGGCAAGAGTGAGAGATGACTGGCCCTGAGTGGCTGGTGCAGTCCTGCTGCACATTCAAACGTGGCTGAACCTCCAAGAAGCATTCCAGACTCTTCTCCAGATACCCCTCCCAGCATTTCCGCTCCTGTCCCAAGGCGTGCCAGATGTGAGAGAATTTTCAGGGATGTGTGGAGTGTGTGGGGTCCACTGGGACAGCAATTGAGAATAACAAAATCAATGGACTGAAAAGAAAAAACATCCATTTCTCTTCCCCAACCCAATATTTACCAAGCATATAAGCTTCATTCTCCTTTGTCCTGGCAGGGAAGCAATCACGCAGCCTGACAGTCAGTCCCTGGAGCCTCGGCTTGAGTTACCTATGACTAGTAATGCGGATTTCATACTCTTGACCAAATTAAAATGAACTTGGATCAAGCCAGAATGGCTCAAATGAAACTCCGTCTCCATTGCATTTCCCATGCATGTTCACACACTTACACAAACTTACGTCTGAGCCCTACATTCTCCCCAAGTTTGGGAGTCCCAGGACAAACACCCAACCTGCAGAGACCTGGCATCAGGATCAACGTCCTTCTTGTTCCTATTGCAGAAAATAGACTCCAGCATGCAAGGTCCTCATCATTTGTCAGCCCCACAATCCTGCCTCTCACCAAATACATCTCACTCTCTTCCTGCAGCCCGCTGGAGCCCACTGGAAATCTCCTGCTCCCCAAATACAAGTGGCTTGCCAATTACTGCTTCTGTCTTTACAACGTATGCCTCTGTCTTCTCTCTGTATCTCTGCAGATCCTCATTCGATGCCTGTTCTGAAAGCTTCTCTGAGAAACCTTCTTGGGTAATCTTTATCACCCACTGAATTGAGGTTTATCTTTTTTTCCCACACCCTTCCCTGTGTGCCAGCCTCCTCCTGGGATCACCCAGTTCTTTTCTGAAGCCTTGGACATGAGGGGTTTGTCTGGAAGAGTGAAAACTGACTCTTTCTTCTCTTTTTTTATCTTCCCAAGGTGGTGAGGCTGTGGGGCAGGACATGCCCTCTGCCCTTCCTCTTGGTAGTTAGAAGAAATTAAAGGAGAGCTCAAGAGAGAGGCTGGCTCTAGTGAAGATCTCAGGAGAGATAAGTGAAGGGTTCCTTGAGGATCCATGTTTTCTACCCCAGTTCCATTGGTAGTAAATCAAATGGAATAGAGAGAAACAGTCCCAGATGAAGGGAAAAAAAGAGGTGTTCCCATGGACGGAGAATTCCCTGAGTATTGGCTCTCAGAGAGGTAAGACTTCAGGGAGTGGGGTGGATGGATAGGGTACATATTTATCTAAGGTAAAGAAGGACTCATCCCATTCCTTCTGATTCAGAGGCTGTTAGGATGACTCAGCAGAAACCCTGTTTGATCACCCAGTCAGCTCCTCTTGTTTTAAAGGAGAAACTGAGGTCAATAGATGTGTGATCTGCCCCTCAGACATCAAGTTGGTCAGGGATCAGGGTATTTGTCTTATGAATATTAATTTTTTCCAATTCTGAAGATAGACCCAAAGCAGTTCCTTTTGTCTGTGAATGAGAGGACCTCCACAAAGATACAGAGGCTGGATGAAGATGCACGCAAGCTTATTCCTCCTGAGACCCAGTGGGGGAGGCAAGGGAGGCTCCCTAGCTAAAGAGGGAGCTCAAAGTTGAGCCTTTCCTCATGCAAGGCAAGGGAGGGCACCTGCTGGGAGCAGAGCAGGGAGGCCATGCGTTGCCCCTGCATACTAAGATCCTCACAATGCTGAGGGCAGAGCAGTGCCTGGGGAGGGAGCACACTCCCATCAGCAGTGGGTGTGGCAGACACGCTGCTGTGTACATGTCCCAGGGCCTCAGGCTGCCCTGGAGAGTGAGGCTCTGGAGCCTCTTGCTTATAGGGTCAGGTCTGTGTGACTGTGACAAGCAAGGGTTGAGAGACCATGGCCATATGGCCTGGAGCTGGGGCACCCAGACAAAAATGACTCACCAATCCTTTTTTAAAGACATAACTAAAAGCCAATGGTATGCTTACATTTCAAACATAGCATTAGCACCTAAATTTAAACTGCTGCACTGCTGCATTTAGATAAACTAGTTTTATATCCAAGACCTTTAGGTTTTAAATACTGCATGGAATGGTATGGTGACTAAAGAAAGAGCATTTCATTACAAAGTGGTTTTTTCTTCAAAGGGCCTAGAGCCTGAAATGGGGTTTGCTTCAAGGTCCCCTTTATCAAGGCAGCCAGAACTCTCCTGCCTGCAGTTTTCTGAAACCTATCATTATTTGGACTGCTCAGGATTATTCCTGTGTGTTCTCACGTAGGTGTTTTATTGTGTCCAACTTGCCTGAAGGACCTTTTATGGCAGGAACTGGGATCCCATGTCCTTTGGGCTCCTCACAGTGCACAGCTGAGCGCTGAGCCTCAGGTGGAAGGTCAGCAAGTAATCACAGCATTCCTGGGATTGTTTTTTCAGAACCATGGACAGAACCCCTTCTTCCCAGGCTCTTTTATATTTTGCGTCTCTCCTTCCTGATTTCCTTTAAGCAAAGTCGCCAGTGCTTCACTGAGGATTCAGCTCTGCTCAAGTCTGTCTCTCTCCTGGGGATACTGGACTGGAAGCCAGAAGCCAAACTATGCCAGGTGGGAGTAAAGACGCAGAACCCTGGAAAGGAGGTGACCTCACAGCATTTCCTGCTGTTATTAGAATAAGAGGACTATCTCAGTCATGTGCCCCAGTCAGAGTAACAATCCCCAACTCCTCTTAGAGCTCCAGGTCTCCCTCTAAACACTACACAGTTAGTCTGAGGTCACAGGGCTTATAGGCCAGCAGAGCACCTGACCATTTGGGGCAGTGCTGAGGTAAAGCCTGGGACAGGCTAGGCCGGGGAGACCCCTGGCATGGCAGGTGACAGATGTGATGAAGAATGTGTCTGCATTATAAATGAGTGGGAAGTCAAAGGCTGAGGGTTGGGAGCGAAACATCAGTCATCAGGGTCAAGGAGAGCCTGCAAGGCCCTCGTCAAGGGGCAGGGCAAGAGGCTGGCAGCCGAGGCCTCAGGGACAATTCAGAGAAGATTCAAAGAGGGTGAAGTGATTGACAGGTTCTGGACAAAGGCTGCAAATAATACCAAGGAGGTAGGAGTTTTCCATTGTTGATGTCGGCTATGAGATGGAGATGGATCACCTCTTCAAAGGTAGGGTGTGAGGACAGGTTGCCATTGGGACGTAACACATGGCAGGAGCAAGACAGAATTTTCCACAGGCAGTAATCCTGCACCCACTAAAGGTCAGACAGGGTCACTCCAGAGCTGGAATTAGTAATTCAGCACTCCAGGATAATTTCAGATATCTAGTTGGTCACTCCATGTGTGCACTCCAAAACACACAATGATTCCATTAAATTCATTGCCTCTCCTCCTCCTTCCACACTCTGCCCACTCTGAGGCCCACTTGGAATCCTTCCTCACCCAGGACGTCTTCTAGGGCTAGAGTTAACGTAGGTGCCAAACACTCGTTTGCTGAATGGAAGAACGGCTCCTGCCGATCACTGGATCTGGTGAGTCTCATTTTTGTGTGTGTGCTGCCTTGGGTTGGGTTTCCTGGGAAACAGACTCTGAAATGGATATTTTCATGCAGGAAATTTATTGAGGGTGCTTTTGGCATCAACAACTTGGGGTGGGGAGTGGGGAGGAGAGGGAAGGGAGTGTGGAGGAGAGGGAAGGAAATGGGATTAAGCAGAGAGAGAAGCTGAGCTGGGATGAGGGTCCCAGCTAAGCCTATAGGGAGTTCTGGAGCTAAGATGGCCTTCCAAGTTGTCCTGTCCTGAAGAAAAAGGAATGGGTATTTACACCCCTACATCCATAGTTTGATGCAGGCTGCCCCAAGGAAGGTGGTATGACTTTGGCTCTCCTTGGCTGAGGCAATTCCTAGAGAGGGACCCAGCTGAGAGACATCATCTACCAATACTCCTAGCTGCAACTGGAGAAGTGAGGACCTCAATCCTGAAGGAGGGACGAGGTTGACATTCTACAGCATCCACTACATGTACCAAGAGACTTGGATGAAATTGGGAGAAGGGCAAATATCAGAATTCCTGTAGGGAGTGTATTTTTAAAAGTTGTCCAAAATGGTTCTATTGTATCCCCTTTCCCCTAATCTGCAGACTATTATGATTAGGAACTGCAGATCTACTCTAACCTTCTCCAAGATAGAGTTATTTGCCCAAGGGACACACAGCAGGCAAGTAGCTAGTTGACTGGAGCACCCGCATTTGTGGGCTGCTCTCCATTGCAGAGGGAGCCATATATCCCAAGCAAGCACCCATACCTCACCAGCTATCATATCCCCTGTAACAAACAAAGAGGCTAGCACACACCTAACCCTGAGAGGTTGTAAGCGTGTTGGGGGAGGTGGGGGAGGTGAGTGTGTCAACAAACGCATGCTGAATTGAATTGGTTTTTTTTTAAAAGCAGTTATCATGTATAGACATGCCCTTTGTTCTGTGTATACATGACTTAACCTGATGAGCAAATCCTCTGATTCTTAATTAACCTTTTCATTTGAACCTCTTGACCAAACAGCAAATGGAGGCTGGTGAATTGGAAATGACAGCTTCACCTCCCCGCATGTCCCGACCTGGCCAGCCACCTAGGCTGGTAATTACCTTTGCCAGAGCTGGGAACTTTTTACAGGCTGATGAACAAATAATCTCCCATTAATAGCTGTGATAACCACAGAGCCCAGTTCTCTCCTCATCTCTTTCCTGACTACCTTCTGTGAAGCCAGGGAGCAGGTTGTGACAATATTTCTAATATTTCCCTCCCTCTCTCTCAGCCTCTCTCCCCCTCTCCTTTAATAAAAAGGAGACCATGTAGACTGGGAATCAAGATAAGGGGCAGTGAGGAGGGAGAGGCGTTTGCCTGCAGAAGCCTCTCCCCCCAGGAAAAGCCAAGTGCTCCGGCCATGCCCTTTAGCAGACCTGGTGAACAGCTGATATTCCTGGAACATGCTCCTTGGTGGATGTCAAAGCAATCTGGAAGGCTAGTTCTTGGCCCATAGTCAAATGGAGGTGGTGGGGAAGTGTTAGCACAGTCTTCAGCCTCCAGGGCTCAACAGAACTGAGCAAGGAGCAGCAGGGAAGAAAGGGAAAATGGATGGAACAAAGAAAGGGAGAGGAAGAGGACAATGGGGAAGGATACAGGAGAGGAAGCAAAAGACTAGGTCCAGGGCAACTAGGGGGTCTGAGCCCGGAAAGGAGGTCCTGACAGTGGCCTGGGTCCCTGCACTTCCCCTTGAGATGGCTCATTGCTTCTGCCTAGACCACCTCCCTGTCCCACCCACCTCAAAATGTAATGCTAATGGCAGAATTCCTTACAGAGTACCTACTTTGGGCCAGGCCTGAACTATAGCTCATGTGAGCCTCATGCGACCCGCGGAGGTGGGCTACATTCTTCACATGTTACAGGTGAAGGGGCTAAAGCAGAGAGAGTTAAGAAACTCACCTACGGTTCACACAGCCAGCGAGATGGAGCCAGTCTTTGGAGCCAGACAGTCGGACTCCAGAATCCAGCCCTTAACCATTCTGCCAAATTCTACCTTCCCCTTGAGCTCTGGGGACCTTTCCTGTGTGTACTTGATGCAGCAGAAACAGCACTGGATTTGAATCCCAGCTCCGCCTTGTCCCAGCTGTAGAACTCTGAGTAAGATAACCTGTGCCTGAGTTCTCTCATTTATGAAATAAGCATGTCTGTCCTGCTTATTTTACAGAACAGGTGCAGGAATGGAGGGAGATAGTATTTGTCAAGCAGCCCATTTGTCAGCTCCAGAGGACCCTATACACATCAACTGGCATCCTCCTCCCTCTTCCTTTCCATGTTATGAGCTCTCGCAAGGACCATGATGGTCCACCTTGTTTGTCCAAGCCCCTCTCACATGTGGTGGGTGCTCAGAAATTGTATGTTCCTGTTGAGCAAATGCAATAGAGGGACCAGGCTGGGCACAGTGGCTCATGCCTGTAATCTCAGCACTTTGGGAGGCCAAGGTGGGCAGATCACCTGAGGTCAGGAGTTCAAGACCAGCCTGGCTAAAATGGTGAAACCCCATCTCTACAAAAAAATACAAAAAAAAAAAAAAAAAAAAAAAAAGCTAGGCATGGTAGTGCACGTCTGTAGTCCCAGCTCCTCAGGAGGCTGGGGCAGGAGACTTGCTTGAACCCAGGAGGCAGAGGTTGTATTGAGCCAAGATCATGCCATTGCTTTCCAGCCTGGGTGATAGAGTAAAACTCCGTCTCAAAAGAAAAGGAGAGGAGAGGAGAGGAGAGGAGAGGAGAGGAGAGGAGAGGAAGAGAGAAAAGAGAAGAGAGGAACCAAATCTCACTTTCTTCCTCCCTCTTCTTCCCCTTTCCTTCTCTTGTCCCCTCTCCTTCCTCTCTTCCCCTATATCTTCCTTCCTTCCTCTTCCTCATTCTCTTCCCCATACCTACTCCCCCTCCACTGCTTCCCAGGACTCACACTCTAATGGAAAGACATCTGGCCCCCTCTTTCCAATCCTTCCCACACTCTACTTGGAGATAAAGTTTCCAAAAGCACAACTGAGACCACATCATATATGCTTAGCATCCTTCGTTGGTTCCCTACACTTAGAGGAGAAGGTCAGAGCTTCTCAGTCCCACACTAAAGCCTCTGCCATCCGCCTCCACCTCTCTTTCCTGGCCTCATTTCTCCTGACTTCTTTCTGGAATCATCCGGCCCTCACCTGCCCTTCCACCATCATCAGTCTCTTTACCTGTAAAGGCTTCATTGGTAGTGGGTTAGTGGTGCTTGACACATAGTTAGAAGTCAATAAATGGAATATATTTAAGAGGACATTCATCACGGGTTTGCCCTGTTTTTTTAGAATCTCACCTGAGGTCCCAAGGCTGAGAACTTCAGGTGTGAATTGCCCACACACTGTGAAGGGAGATGCCAGACCATCCAGGTAGGACTTGCTGAGAATGGTCCCTCACTGGTTCTGCATCCTCCGCCCCATCATCTTAGCCCATACCAAAAAGAAGGCTAAAGGTTCATCAAGGTGATTAGAGGGAGGTAGGGATTTTTAGACTTCTCAGCTAGTAGTGAGGCCTGGGATGACCTGGAGCCTCCCCATCTCCATCTCCCCAAGCTAAGTGTGGGTGTCCCACTGGCCAGATGCCATTATGGAGCTGGAATGAGAGATATATGGAAGAACCTGACCTGCAACCCACAGAGAGCTGGGAGAACACAGAGACTAGGGCCCAACCGGTCACCTCCCAAAGAGTCTCAAGTCAAAAGAACTGGAGCTGCCTGTGTCAAGCTGAGAGAAAGAGAGTATTGAGGAGGAAATAATCCTTACTTGCAGAGTTTAGTGCAGCAAAGATACCAAGTCTCTCCAAGGACTGGGAGATGCAGGGGAAGGTGGATGGGCTTGAGCTGCATTGAGGGACCCACTCAGGAAGACCTTAGGACCACCTCCTGGGAAGTGGCAGCCCTGGCAGGAGGCTGTGTGGGTGACATATTGAAGGAAGGGGAAGAGGAGGGGGAGAAGGGGAGGAGCTTCTGAGGAGTCACAAAGTCATCAAGGGGTGGTGCATCACCCAAGGTGGTAGGGTCCCCAGTTATAGTATTATTTTAATTAGTATCTTTTCCAGCATTAATTCTCAAACCTCCTCCACAGGAGTAGTCTAGACTAGACTAGTTTGCCCGCTATATCCCTCCAGACCTTCAACCCATTTCCTCAAGCCATGCTGTCTGACTCTCTTAATAAAGCCTTCCCTGACTTTGTCCTTTCTATGAACTTGTTACCTATGATAGCCACAGCTAGTTGCCTATCCCAGGGTTCATTATCCTCCTTTTTAAAAACAGAACATCGTAGTTTTACTTGGGCACATAGCCACCCACAATAAAGACTTGTTTTCACAGTCTCTTTTGTTGCTAAGTATAGCAAATTAGATATAAAGAGCAGTATTTGCAGCCAGCTTCCAGTACATTTTTGTGAAAGGCTCCTGGCATATGTCCTTTAGCCCTTTCTTCTTTATTCCTTTCTCCTTTCACGTGCCTGGAATGCAGATGTAATGGCTGGAGGTCAAGCAGCCATTTTGGCCTATGAGATGTCTTTGTTGAATGGGAGCTACATGCTATATAATGGAGCAAAGGAGAAGGACCCTGGGTTCTTGACACTGTGGGGATGCTCTCCACATTCTGGATTGCTTACCTCCACTTCAAATGAACCCTGCCCCTCCCCTCCCTCCCTCCCTCTCTCTTTCTCTTTTTCTTTCTTTCTTTCCTCTTTTTCTCTTTCCTTTCCTTCCTTCCTTCCTTCCTTCCTTCCTTCCTTCCTTCCTTCCTTCCTTCCTTCCTTCCTTTCTTCCTTCCTTCCTTCCGACAGTCTCACTCTGTCACCCAGGCTGGAGTGTAGTGGCACAATAATAAGCTCACTGCAGCCCCTGGGTTCAGGTGATCCTTCTGCCTTAGCCTACTGAGTAGCTGGGACCACAGGTGTGCACTACCATGCCTGGCTATTTTTAAATTGTTTAAAAATAGTGACAAGGTCTCACTTTATTGCCCAGGTTAAGTTATATTTTTGTCTTGGTTAGACCATTTTTACTTTGGGCTTCCTGTGGGAAGCAGCCAAACCCAATTCTAATGGATACATTGCCTCAATCACTTACAGGCTAACACACGTGAGAGTGCCTGGCATCGGGAGTCCTACATGACAGTGTGTCAATCTCTTTTCTCTCTTAACATCTCTGACACCATAGCTTTATACAGTCTTTATATTGTCAGTCAACTATTCATAGGCACGTGTAACCTTAACTTCCTAAATATAGCTCCTATTATGTAGTGCTTTCCAAATTACTTTACTCTTGAGCTTATTTAATCAAGCAAAGGATGCATTATTTCCCCCATTTACAGATGTGGCTCTGTAGGCTCTTCAGGGACTGAGGTAGGCTTGGTATCCAAGTCTTCTGGCTCTAGGTCTGCTGCTGTTTCCCCTACATCAACGGGGCTTTGCAGCTACAGCAAAGCTTCATTCATTTATCTTTGTGTTCTTTCTATTGCAACTGGTATAAAGCTATGTGCACAGTAGGTGTTCAATAGATACATTATGTAATACTCCAGAAAGTTAAGCAATTCATCCAAGCTAGTTTCCAAAAGATATCTAGACCAGGGGTTGGCCAATTACGGCTATCAGGCAAATCTGACGCACAGTCTGTTTTCTGTATAGCCCTTGAGCTAAGAATGTTTTTGTTTTTGTTTTAATTTTTTTTGCATTTTTAAATGGTTCTGGAAGAAGAGGAAAGAGAAGGAAATGAGGAAGGGGAAGGAAGAAGACATGAATGTGTGATGGGGACCATAGGTGTCCTGCAAAACTTACAATTACACGGCTCTTTATAGAAAAACGTGCTTCCCTGGTCTAGACCATCACCGTGCAGCTAAATGTTTGATCTACCAGCAGAGTCTTCACCAGTTGCTATCCCCTGAGAGATGCAATGCCCTAGAGAACTTGGAGATCCCGCTGCAGACAACCTGTGGGATTAATTTTCACTCCTTTTGTCCCAGACCTCCCGGGAGGGGCCTCCCTCACTCTACCTTCTTGAAGAGAGATGGGTATACACTTTCTACCTTCACCTCCACCTCCTTCCTAAGACTTGGAAGACTTTCTGATTCACTGATCAAATACTCAAGCTCAATTTGATTAAAAATTCATTGGTTTTTTTTTTTCCTGTAAAAAGGAATAAATGAGTACACACCAGTGGCTCAGACTGTAAACTGAAGTGTGAAAACGCCAAACAGGCTGAAACCATTACAGGAAAAACCATTAGCTCCAAAGCATTTCTATTTCCAAAAATACCAGCCTTCCAGAGGGAAAGCTGAGCCTGGTTCCTATTTCCAGCACCCCTGATGGCACGTTCCCTCATAAGCATCCCTTGGTTACTCACTCAGTAGACGTTCGGGTGGTTAAGAGAATAGGGTTTAAAGTCTGATTGAAAGTTACCAATGGTATTTCCTTGGCCAAGGCACTTGCTATCTCTGAGCCTCAGCTTCCTGTCTATAAAATAAGAATATTAACAATGTACCTTGCAGGGTATGCAAAGCGCTCAGCACAGGTCCTGCCCCTCAGAGAGGCCTGCTAAATAGCAGCTGTATATTTGTATAATTATACGAATCAGCCCTTGTTCTTTCTCCTCTCCTTCTTCTGACTCCTTTCTTTATCTTTCCCTCTTAATTGCTCCTCAGTTCCTTGCTAAACCCCATCCCTGAAAGCAGTTCCAACCCACCTCTCTAAAGTGGTCCTCTTCTTCCTGGCCATGGCCCTCAGCATTGGCAAGAAATCTTTTTGAAACTGGCTCAGGACATCGCCCTTCAACTCTCCTGCTGGGGGTCCCTTGCTATTCTTCTTTCTCACCTTTCCTCTCGGGTCAGCTTTCTGCTCTTTTCTGGCACGGTGTAAATCTAGACACTAAAAATTCATCTTTCATTTGATGAGACACATTAAAAGCAATCGGTCCATGTTTGAGAGTGGGCTCTGTGCCTTCCCTAATCTACTTACAGCTCCTAAGCTCGGCACACAATAGGCGTTCGATGAACATTGGCCAGCAGACTGGCTGGGAGAGTGAACAGTGACCAGGTGGTCAGCTTCAGGTGGGCAGACCATGGCCCTGTCCTGTAACCGGTGTGAATCCTAAGAACCACTTTGGACTCAGGGACTGGGACAGGCGTAGACAAAAATCATTCAGCCGGAGAACTGCCTGATGTAATAGGAAAAAAAAATGGATGTAGAAGTGAGATGTGTCTGGTTTGAATTCTGGCTTTGCCCCTGGCTATCCGAGTGTACTTGGCCAAGTTGCTTTGCCTCTTAAGCCTTAATTTCCTCATCTATAAGAAGTGAACCTACAATGACATACCAATTCACACCCAACAGGATGGCTGTAATCAAAAGGACAGATACAGGTTGAGTACCACTTATATGAAATGTTGGGACCAAAAATTTTCAGATTTTGGAAACTTTGCATATACGTAAGGAGATATCTTGGGGATGGGACCCAAGTTTAAACATGAAATTTATTTATGTTTCATACACACCTAATACAAATAGCCTGGAGGTAATTTTCCATGATATTTTAAATAATCTTTTGCATAAAACAAGGTTTTGACTGTGTTTTGACTGCAGGCGGTCACATGAGAGTTTTCCACTGATGGCATCATGTCAACACTCAAAAAGTTTCAGATTTTAGAGCGTGTGGGGTTTGGGATTTTTGGATTAGGGGTACTCAACCTGTAGTAAGTATTGGCAAGAACATGGAAAACCAGGAATGCTTATGCCCTTTTGTTGAGACTGTAAATGGTGCAGCCACCATGGAAATCAATCTGGTGGTTCCTTAAAAGTTTAAACATAGAGTTACCTTACGACTCAGCAACCCCACTCCTAGGTTTATACCCAAGACAAATGAAAACGTGCATCCATATAAAAACTTGTATGCGAATGTTCATAGCAGCATTATCCATAATAGCCAAAAAGTTGAAACCACCCAAATGTCCATAAACAGATGCACGGATAAACAAAACGTCATATGTCCATACAACAGAATATTACTTAGCCATAAAAAGGAATAAAGTACTAAAAAGAAAAGGAACAAAAATACTGACACATGGTACAACATGTATGAACCTTGAAAACACTATGCTATGCTAAGTGAAGGAATCCAGACATAAATGTCCACATATTGCATGAATCCATTTGTATACGAAATGTCCAGAGTGGGCAAATCCATAGAGACAGAGAAGACATTCATGGTTGTCAAGGGCTGGAAGGAGGGGGAAATGGGAGTGACTAAAATGTTCTTTTTGGGGGGTGACGAAATGTTCTAAAATTGGCTAGAGGAGACGGCTGCACAACTCTGTGAATATACTATAAGCCATTAAATTGAATACTTCAAAAGGATGAATTTATGGTATGTAAATTTTATCTCCAAAAAGCTGTTATTTTTGTAAATGGGTGGGCAAGGCCTCCCCACCCACCTCCTGGGGTCATTGTAAGACTATAAGGAAGGCATGTGTGCCAGGTTTTGAACACCACATTATACTCTTAGAAGGTTGGGATATGGGCCGGGTGCGGTGGCTCATGCCTGTAATCCCAGCACGTTGGGAGGCCGAGGCAGGTGGGTCACTTGAGGTCAGGAGTTTGAGACCAGCCTGGACAACATGGTAAAACCCCGTCTGTATTAAAAATACAAAAATTAGCCAGGCATGGTGGTGCAAGCCTGTAGTCCCAGCTATTCAAGAGACTGAGGTGAGAGAATCACTTGAACTCCGGAGGCAGAACTTGCAGTGAGCTGAGTTCGTGCCACTGCACTCCAGCCTGGGAGACAGAGTGAGACCCTGTCTCAAATAAATACATAAATAAATAAATAAATAAAAACAAAAAAACCCAGAAGGCTGGGGTATGGAATCTGCCGCAGACAGAGCTGTTTTCTGTTCTTCCCTCTTTCCTGCCCTGGCTCAGGCCTCCCTCTGGGAGAGACTTGCTGAGGAGTGGCACGGCCATCTGGCAGTGGCAAAAGGATGTTCTGGGCCTCCAATATGTCCATCCCATGGCTGGGAAGGCAAGAAGTATTTCCTCTCTGAGCCAAAGACTGGGAGCATCCTGATGCTGCCAGGGACACTCCCTTGTTCGTCCCAACACTGCTCCTCCATTCAGAGCACCTCAGGGTCCATCTTCCTCCTGGAGAAGGGCTCAGGCAATTAAACTTCAGGTTTTGGAGGAACTGGAGGCAAGCTGAGGGGAGTAGAGGAGGGGCATGGATGACAGAAAGGAGACTTCAGCTTTGTCAAACCCTTAACAAGCCTCAAATGCTAAAATAATGATGATAGTGATGACTTACATTTATGAGTGAGTGTTTACTATCTGCCAGGCTCCATGCTAAGCATTTATATGTTTGATTTAATTTAATTTTCCCAAATATCTTGTGATGTAGGGATCTCGTTAACCCCAAATTATGGATGAAAAGTTTGAGGCACAGAGATTTCAAGTGACTGGCCCAAGGTTGCACAGCTAGAAATGACAGGACCAAGATTTGCACCCTGGCAGTGTGGCACTCCCACCTGTGTACTTAACTGCTCTGCTGGACCATGTAAACCCTATAGGCTGCACACAATGGAAGGCCAAGTTTATTACCAGGACTGTTTAATCACTCCCCACTAACCACAAGGAAGTAGGTCTCAAACGTCACAGAGCATCAGAATCAGCTGGGTGGGGGGCATGTGAAAAATACAGAATAGGGTCCTGGGCCCACCCCAGGAATAGCAAGTCACTAAGCCTGGGGGGTTCAGGAATTTGCATTCGTGACCAGCAACCCCAGGCAACCCTGCTACAGGCTGTTCAGGACATATTTGAAGAGAGTTGGCCTCCTGGCATCAAGACCCAACTTACGGGCCTGGCTGGATCTGGCCCTTGGAGCGAACACTTTCTGCTGTAAGCCACAGCACACTCACCCCCCAACTTCAAGTCCATCCCATCTTTAAAGGCCCTGGTCAAGTTCCATGGAGCCCTCTAGGCTCTCCACAGGAATAGCAGCCCACCCTGGTTTCCCCTTTTCTAAATACCTAAACCTATGTAGAGGAACCTGCACTGCTTTAGAACTCATTACAAACTGCCCGTTATTCTTACATCAGCATCCCGTGGCTGTAGGCCTTTTCTGATGAACTAGATCACAAAAGCCATGAACAGAGATGCTTTCTTTCTTATTCCTTATGTCTCCCACAGATCATTCAATAGACTGGTGGATTTCCTTTCAGACCTAATGCACTAACACACTCCTGTTTCAATGATCAACATTGCTCATGTGCAACTGGCCAGTTCATTATCTACCACCCATGGGCAGAGTTCAAGCATCTGGATTCTTCTACAGAATCCAGGTGCTTCCTCTATGCCATCTACTGTTCTAACACTGAGACTCCAGAGGCCACACTGTCTTTGAGGCTGACACCCCCAACAACTGCTCTCGCTCGGTGTCTTTGGGTGTGATTCGAGGATATTTCGCAATGGCTGGAGATTGTTTTGGTAGTTACAACCGGGACAGTGGGGCTGCTGGCATCCAGTGGGTAGAGGAGAGGGATGCTGCTGAAGCTACAAGGCATAGGACAGCCCCTCCCTGTCCTCCAACAAAGCAGTATCTGGCCCAAAACAATAGTGCAAGGTTGAGAAATCTTGCTCTAATGAAATACGCTAAGACCTACGGCAGAGGTAGCAAGACAGGAAGCCAAAGGAAGAAAGGATTAACCCCCAGGGAGGAGGACGGTTGGAAAAGAATTCCCAGAGGAGATGCTTAATACAACGAATTGATTGATGAATGACGGGTGGGAAGGATTTCCCACAGCAGAGGCAGGGGAGGAAAGAGGAGTTTCTGGCAGCGAGGTGTGAGAGCGCCGGGCAGGTTTGGGAAGCTTTCACTGGGTATGATGCGGCTGGAGGGCCTGGCACTCCTTCTTTTCATTCATTCTACACATCTGCTGTCATCTTATTTTCAGTACTTATTTGCTCAGCAAACCTTGTCACCAAGCAGCGTGGAATGGTCAGGTCTGGCCCTGGCTGGACCATCCTCAATTCTGAATTGGTGGTCTCTGCAAGGGCGGGATGGGGTGAGCAAAAGGCGCCCACTGAGCAGCACAGAGAGGCGTGACCACGTAGGTCCGGAGCTGTGAAAACACACCACCACTTTAGGGCTTTCAGTGGCATCATCCAGAAAGGTTACAGCACAAGGTGCAAGATCTCGTGCCAGGAGCTGTTAACGAGGAGTTCTCTGGGTGACAAATGAGGAGAATGGATTTTTAAGAATGCCTGCGCTTCTCAAAGTTAGACAGGAATGCAAACACATTAAAAAGTAATGCTGGGAAAAAGAACGTAATTCTGATAATGTTTGCTTCTTTAAAAACAAAAACAAGCCTAGATTGTGGTGTTGGTTATTCTTAAATAGCTGCATTGCTTGCTGAGCCCGTCTTTGCCTGTGTCCCTCTCATGTCCCTCTTTGTGTCTGTTTCTCCTCCTCTGGCCTCCTCATCTCCGTCTCTCCTCCTATCGAGCGGCTGGGCTGTGATGTGTGCATGCTTCTCTTTTTTTGTCTGTAATTTTGTGTTGCTTTGCATGCGACTGTCATTCATGCTCTCTCTTTTGCAGTTTCGATTTTTCTTCCTTATTTCTAGTCACCTGTTTCTGGCTGCTTCTCTCCCCCTGCCCTACTCCTTGAACCCCTTCCTCCTCCTCCCCCTTCAGCCTCTCTCCAGGAACTAGCCACAGCAGAGAACCACAGAGCATTTTTATTACTAGTTGTATTTACTTGAGAGAGTTACATGCTCCCCATTCTTGATTTTTAAAAGAAAATGACAGAGGCATTTTCTATTTCTCTCTCCCAAAATCTCCCTGAATGAAGCTGCATTTTACTTTCATCTTCCTCCATTGAATTCTTTTCTCATTCTGTAGGTCATGCTCTTGATAGGAAAAAAGATAAGTTCTCGACTCAAATTTTACAGTAATTCACAGAATAAGTGGCCCAGGTGATGTGTGAGGGGCCACGGAGGAGGGATGAAGGGGAGGCTGCAGCCTGGCTCTGGGCTGGGGGTGCCCCGTTGAGGGCTTTTCATGTTGAATTTGATTTCAGTGGAGCCAAGACCTGCTTTGGGTTTAATAGATGCAGCTCTGGAGAAATAGCTATAGATACCTAATTCATCACCGTGGATTCCCTTGCCTTCATTGCAGGCTGTAGTGGCTGGAGAGACAGAAAATGATTGAAGATGAGTGTCAGGGAGCAAATCTTTTATATCTTAAAAGGAGAGAGATTTTCAGCCTGGCAGGAACATTAAAGTGGCTCCAGGAAACCTGGTACTTTCCTGTCTTTTCTACGCAGGATACATTTTAGCTTGGTTAGCAGCTCCAGCTTCCTGACTTCTGGCTGGAGTTGACTCTCCATCTTTTTGCCCTGGCCGCTAGCAGAGGTCCTGAGCTGGGAACTCACAGAGGAAAGGTCCAATGGAACATAAGTCCAGTTATTTCTAAGATCTGTTCTTCCAGAAAGCTTTCCTGGACTGTCCCCCCAAGACTGATTTGGGAGGCTTTGTTCTCTGCCACTCCTGGCCCCTGCCTGAGGACATTATAAGTAAAGTCAAAGGACATGGATCATCAGGGCTGGGCTAGAAGGGTCCAATCAAATTGCCTTCATCTGACAGAGGAGCAAATGAGTCTCAGAGGGTGGGCATGGTTTACTAAAAGCATGGGGTTGCAGATGTCCCCAGTCCCCAGTCCCCTGCCAGGCCTGGTCACACATCTATTAAAGGTGATGCTACCTGGCCAGGGTCTGTGAGCTAGATCTCCAGCCCTTCTGACAGCTCCAGGATCTGGGGCACATGGCCAGCCTGGCACATAGATGGGTCCATATGGCAATCCTTGGGGACCATCCCAAAGCACATGTGACATCCACCCCCAGAGAGATCTCAGATGATCCCCTGAGGGAAGGAAAAGTGAGGCGCTGAAGCAATTACACCTGCGTCCACATTTGATCTCATTCAATTCAATACCACTTATTGATCGACTAGTATAAGCCAGACCCTTTGCTAGAACCTGGAGAAGAGGCATGAAGTATAGCACCCTAGGGTATAATGCTGTGGTGTGTGTGGGTTGATAAAGGGTCAGAGATCCAGCCCTCCCTCCCAACTCAGCCTGGGGCGATAGCCCAGGAAGGGTTCCTGGAGGAGGTGATGTCACTAGAAGTAACTGGACTAATGTTCCTTCAGACCTTTCTGCTGTGAGTTCCCAGTCCAGGGCCTCTGACGATTACCGTGCAAATAAAAGCCATCCTGATACATTGGGAATTCAGACCAAAGCACTTCTCGTTTCCATCGCAGCCTCAACACTCACCAGCTGTGTGACTATATGCATGTCACGTGACCCTGGAGTCTCCAGAGCCTCGGTTGAGTATTCAGTGAGATGTGATCTGCGAACACGTTTTGCACATTTCAAAGTGCTCCAATGTCGCGGGCTGTTACAGCCCCCAGGACTCCGTTTAAATCCCCTGACCTTGGAGTCCAGTGAAATCAAAGCTGTCCCCGCTCCTTTGAGGCTACAACAAAGAAGCAAACAAGGGGCCTGAAAATCTCTGTGCTCAGGCTTGACCTGGAGCCTGTCTGGGCCTCAGTTTCCTCACGTGTGGAATGAGAGTGTTGGCCTCTTTCTCTGAGCTCTGCCCCTCTCTGCAGCCCTGTAAGTTTAGGACAGCAGCCAAGAGGCTGAGGCTAGGTCCCTGAAGGCCCACGCTGCAGTGTGTGGGTGCCACCTTTGCCTGGCTGAGCTCACCCCAGGCAGGGGTTTGGCCTTAGAGGCCAAGCCCAGGCCCTTGTGCAACATCTCACCCAGCCTCCCACCTCAAGCTAACCCCCGACTCTGAGACTCTGGAGTGGCCACCAGCAAGGGAGAAGACCCAGATCCATACAAGAACGAAGATGCTGGAAATGAGCTCCATCCCCAAAAAGAGGGAGCTAAGGGAAAAAAAATCTGCCATTTTCCTCAAAATAAAAACAGAGGCAGATGGCCGGGAGGGTTTCCATGGTTAATTAAATATGCTTTAGTCTCTAAGTTAATTATGAAATGAGTCCTGCAGGGGGAAGCTCTGCTTTGTATGGAGCAGGTTCAGGTGACTAGTTGGGATCTGTCTGGGGAGGTTCAGGAGCCCTCTTTTCATCTCTCCCCAGTAGGAATAAAAATTCTCTGGTCTAGGCCTTTAGGAGGCCTTAGCGGCAGGAAACGCTACCCACTCAGGGTAATAGGAGCCACTCCGTCTTTCTAAGCATCCACAGGAGACAGGTAACACCCAGCAGAATTGAGACTCCATAATTTCCCTTCTTGGAATCTCTTCTAAGGAAATTATCAGAAAACCAGATAAAGATTTCCTGGACAAGAATATTCACTGCAGCATCATTTATAATCATGAAAAATAAGAAACCGCCTAGATGCCTGCAAATAGAGAACTGGCTAAATAAATCCTGGTACAACCAGACAATGAAATATTACGTAGTCATTAAAACGGTGTTTTTGAAGAGTAGACGATGATATGGGGGGGGAATGTTCTGGTTGTTTAAGGTGAAAAAAGCAAGGTGAAAAATTGTAGATAAAGTACCATGTAATTTTATAAATTGTTGCGCACAGAAAAAGGAGTGGCACATTAAATGCTAATAATGGTTATTTCTGAGAAGTGACATCTTGGGAGATTTTATTTCTATGTACCTTTTTGTATATTCTTAATTATTTGCAATGAGCTTGTATTACTCTCACAATCAGCAAAATGATTTTTCAAAATGCCAGCACCCCTTACTACGGATTTCCAAGTGGGCTTGAACAATTTCATTGCACCTTCTTTGAAATAAATAAATTTTACTAAGGTCTGAGCTTCCAGAATGGATGAAAGTGGGAAACAGTTTTCTTTTTTTTCTTTTTTTTTAGATGGAGTCTTGCTCTGTCACTCAGGCTGGAGTGCAGTGGTGTGATCTTGGCTCACTGCAACCTTCGCCTCCCAGGTTCTAGTGATTCTCCTGCCTCAGCCTCCTGAGTAGCTGGGATTTCAGGCGTGTGCCACCATACCCAGCTAATTTTTGTATTCTTAGTAGAGATGGGATTTCACCATGTTGGTCAGGCTGGTCTCAAACTCCTGACCTCATGAGCCTCCCATCTTGGCCTCGCAAAGTGCTGGGATTATAGGTGTGAGCCACCACGCCCAGCCTGGTTTATTTTCTAGAATTCTCCACTTATGGTGCTTTCAAAGGGAAGCATTGCATATGTTAACCGGCCATTCTCACTGTGGAACGTGATCTGCTGCCACCTCTGACAATGGCACAGGAGAAAGGAGATAGGTGTGCGTTCCTGGAACCACTGAATCTGAAAACTGCATGAGAACTTGAGGCTCATGAGAGCTGCAAGGATAGAGCTGAGGCCCCTGGAAGCAGGAGGAACCCATGTGGTTTGGAGAAGCATGCAGCTCAATGACAAAGTCAATGATGAAATTTCAATTCTGGCCAGGACCACAAGACTGGACTCTCCTTGGTCTCTGGGACTTCCTTGGAGTCCCCAGGATCATGTAGGGACAGTGGCAGCCAGGCTGACTATAGAAGCTTAGAATTCCATGTTGGCCTCACATGCCTAGCGGTGTGAAAAGATTAGGGTATAGAAATAGAAGAAACATTCAGAAATGTTTCTATGGTTCAGTGCCACTTGGACACTACCACCGGCACCATTCCCTATCAATTCGGCAAACCTTCATTACCAAAAGAACTCACATCCCAGGATTAAATAGGGAGGACTATTACTAAGAGAGGGGAAGGAAGGAATTTGACGTTTTGTCCTTATGAAGTTCTATCTGGTGATGGCATCCCCCGCTCCGCCCACGGCAGGAGGCCTTGTGTATACATAGCCATCCCGTCAATGTGTGAAGGCCTTGAGTGGCATCAGGGCTCTCTTGATGTTTCAGTGCCAGACATACTGCTCAGACTTACACGTCTTCCCCAGCTTCCAGAATGTAGCCATCAACGTAGGGAGCATACCAAGACTACATAAATCCTAACTGTCAGGAAAGTAAAGAACTCCACCTCTAGCTATCTGAACCCCAATCGCGAAAGGACACAACAAAATGTGGGGAAGAAGAAGTGAAGGCCGGGCACAGTGGCTCACGCCTGTAATCCCAGCACTTTGGGAGGCCGAGGCAGGAGGACGGCTTGATCCCAGGAGATGGAGACCAACCTAGACAACATAGAGGGACCCTGTCTCCACGAAAATGAAAATAAAAATAAATTAGCTGGGCCTGGTGGCTCATGCCTGCAGTCCCAATTACTTGGAAGGCTGAGGCTAGAGGATCATTTGAGCCTGTGAGATTACAGCTGCAATAATCCATGATTGCACCATTGCACTCCAGCCTGGGCAACAAAACAACCTGTCTCCAAAAAAAGAAAAGAAAAAAGAAATGGAGACATTAGTGAGTGTTATCAGCTACAATGTAAGACACTCTCCAGGAGAATAAAAAGGAGAGGGATCAGACCACACTGAGGAGGTAGCCTGGAGTATCCACCACTCCTTGTAAACTTAGACAGAGTCTGCCGTAAATTTCACCATAATTCCATTTAAGAAGCTCCCCTTGAAGTTTCTACTACAGGAAGGAATAGCAATTACTGAAAGTGCTTTCAAATCTCTCTCACCATAATCCCAGCATGACAAAGACCTGGCCCTATCCACCAAAACTTTTCAAAGCTCTCCATTTTACTTTAGAAGACCGTCTTAGTTTTATAATGGAATTCAAAAAAAAATGTGATTCACAATATGAATAGTTTCTTTATAGCCAGCTGTCTTGGAATGGGTCTGTTATTAAAGTGAAGACTGTCTTGTCTCCTACTTCATGGTAACAAATTCTTCTTCCAACAAGATCATTGACATGAACCCAGACATACGTCCCAGCCTCAAGGATTTTTGGCTTTTGCACCATCACCACTGTTATAGGTTTGGACTTTGACATTCCTAAACTAATTTTTCTTCACCAATTCTGGGCTCTTTCACACCCATTGGCAAACATGTTGGGATGTCATGAGGTGACACAAACTAGCAGCCAGCAGCCCCATTTTGGAAGTATCTCCATTCCACTTGGCTGATATTATACAGCCTGTTGATGCCATTGTTTGAATATGTTGTTGTGTTTATTGATAGTAAAAATGAGCAAAAATGGGAAAATAAAAGTGTAGGTACTAGGTAATAAACAAGAAAGGGTCTCACAAAGTTAATATAATTAAAATTAAAATGAGGCCGGGTGCGGTGGCTCATGCCTGTAATCCCAGAACTTCGGGATGCTGAGGCGGGATCACCTGAGGTCAGGAGTTTGAGACCAGCTGGGCCAACATAGCAAAATCTGGTTTTTACTAAAAAATGCAAAAGTTAACTGGGCATGGTGGCACACATCTGTTGTCTCAGCTACTCAGGAGGCTGAGGCAGGAGACTCTCTTGAACCTGGGAGGCAGACGCTGTGGTGAGCTGAGATTATGCCACTGCACTCCAGCCTGGCCAGTACAGCAAGACTTCGTCTCAACCAATAAGTAATTAATTAAAAATAAAAATAAAAGGAAAGTTGTTTTCATTTTAGCTCAGTGTTCACTTAACTCAAGTTGGTTGACTGGATTCATTTGTGAGGCGAAAAAAAAGTTGTTCTTTTTTTTTTTTTTTTTTTTTGAGACAAGGTCTCACTCTGTCACCCAGGCTGGAGTGATGTGACATGATCATGGCCTACGCAACCTTGACCTCCTGGGCTCAAATGATCTTCCTACCTCAGCCTCCCAAGTAGCTGGGACTTAACAGGCATGTGCCACCACACCGGGCTAATTATTTTATTTTATTTATTTATTTATTTTTTTTGTAGAGATGGGGTTTCACTATGTTGCCCAGGCTGGTCTCAAACTTCTGGGCTCAAGCAATCCTCCCACCTCAGCCTCCCAAGGTGCTGAGATTACCGGCTTGAGCGACTGCACTCAGCCAGAAAATAAGGCCTTAGAAATAAATTATCAGTGATCATGTTCTTAGAAGCAAAATATAATTAGGGAGTTGTCATTCTTTTTAGTTGAGTATAGAATCCACCTTAAAATATACAATAATAATTATTAACATATTTAGTGCATACGACCCTGTTTTGAGCGCTTTATATATACATTACTTAATTTGCACAAGAACCCTGTAAGGTGGTTTCTATAATCATTCCCTCTTTCAGAAAACTCAGACACAGAGAAGTCTCAGTCACACACCTAGGAAGTGGCAGATTTATGCCCGTGTAGGTAGGTCACTGACCACATTCTTAACCATCAGGCTCTACTTCTTCTTGCATAGTGTAAGATTATTATCTAACTTTGATACATTTGATATTCTTAAGACATTTCCAGGAACTTATTACATGTGAAAAAAAAATAGCTGGGTGCAGTGGTTCACGCCTGTAATCCCAGCACTTCGGGAGGCCAAGGCAGCCAGATCACAAGGTCAGGAGTTCGAGACCAGTGTGGCCAACATGGTGAAACCCCATCTCTACTAAAAATACAAAAAATTAGCAGGGCATGGTGGTGGGCACCTGTAATCCCAGTTACTCGGGAGGCTGAGACAGGAGAATCACTTGAACCCAGGAGGCGGAGGTTGCAGTGAGCTGAGATTGCGTCACTGCACTCCAGCCTGGGCGACAGAGTGAGACTCTGTCTAAAATAATAATAAGACAAAGTTGTACTGGGATAGGACAGTCTTTGGGGAAGCCATTTCTCTTTGCTGCTTAGCTTTTGTGAGCATGCTGTGGTCAGCTTTCAGACCTCAGGTTAAAGACGGATTGAGGAGGAATTTAGGTGAGATCAAGATAGAAGTCACCTTGCCATGATCAGAATCATTAGCTTGTGAACAACCCTATTTATACTAAAGGTTAGGAGGCTGAGTTCTGTTCTGGGAAACACACTAAAACTCCTGTACAAGGCAGAAGCCCACGTGTTTGAAACAAAACAAAATATCTTTGGAAAGGGCTGCTCAGATGCAGGATGTTTGCATGGGACGGAGATTTACCTGTCACTGGGAACATTGCCAGTAGCCTGGAGTGTAGCTGTAACCCAATGCCGATCCACTTTGGATGCGGGAAACTGAGGTCAGCCTGGGAGGAGGAGAAGGATAGAGGACATACCCGCTGTGCCGATCTGATCTCACATCTCCCTGAAGCAGGTTAGGTGTTAGAGTTTCAAAGTGAAGAGGCAAGCGCTTCATCAGGATGGATGCCTTAAGCTTGGAAACCAGATTTGCTGGGAGTAAACATCCAGGTGGGCCTAGACTGGAAAGCTGGTACCAAGTTAGTTAGACCATTTCAAAGATTTATCACAAAACCTTTGAAAAGCTGCAAACACTCCAGAAAAAATGTTTACAAGTACATGTGCATATAGCTGTAGATGTAACACAGGCAACGCATCTCCTGCCCTCAAACAAATCCATGGCCCTCCTCAGGTTAAGAGCGCCTGCAGAGTGTGAGGGTATTTGGGATGTGAGCCATGAGCCAGGAAGGCTAAAAGGGCCGAGCAACATGGGTCACATGACCCGTCCTCTGGTTCAATGCCAGGTCCGGAAGGTTACAAAAGGTCTCCGCACCAGGCTATGCCTGTCAGAACCCCTCACAAGCTGTTCTCATTCACACTCACAGCATCTCTGCGAGAGGCATGGGGTGGCGACCTCATTCCTCCTGTGGTCATTCAGGAAAAGGGAGAGCCGGATGCCTTGTCCATCTGTCCATCCTGGGGCCTGCCCTCCCTGCCTGTCCCCACACTTTGCCCCTCAGGCTGGGCAGACACCCCATCCATCTGCCTTCCCTCTACTTCTAGTGTGGGAGGTGGGTGGAGGGGAACCAGGGTGTCTACAGACAGGGTTTCAGCTGGAGGAGGCCTGGAGACCCAAAACTCAAACCAGTTAGGAAGAGGCTGCTGTGAAAAGGGATGGTGCGGTGTAGGGCCTGGGAAAGAGCTTGGGGGGCTTGAATAGCAGGATAAGCGGGCCAGGTTCCTCATGAATGGGACCAAGGAGCCTGTGGAGGTTCTTCAGGGAGAGGGTGGAGCAGGATGAGGGTGGAGCTGCAGGAAGCTCCAGGCAGCCCCTCCACTGCCCTGCAAGCATGGGCTAATGGAGGCTGTTGGCCATGGCTATGGTAGAAGCTGTGGCTGGGAGAGAGGTGGCAGGGGAATGTCCCATCAAAGCATGGAGCTGTGGAGAAGGAGGCATCCCAGAGTGGGCTCTGGCCCCGCCTGTAGACGGAGGTGTGGAGGAAAGGCTTCAGATGCCGAGTGCAATGCCCCAGGCCCCGGGAGAGGGGCAAGAACTTCCGATGCCGCTAAGCAGTAGCTTCCCAAGGCTGCCCAGGTGCTTGTGTCCAGCCCTGTGTGCTCCTGATCTGACTCTCCCAGGAAGGCACCTCCTGCTGAGCTCTCGGTGACAAGATGGAGTCAATGTGCATCACCCTGAGCACGTTTCTTTTTTGAGATAGGGTCTTGCTCTGTTACCCAGGCTGAAGTGTAGTGGCATGGTTACGGTTCATAGCAGCCTCAATCTCTTCAAGTCAAGCAATCCTCCTGCCTCAGCCTCCCAAGTAGCTGGAACCACAGGCATGGCACTATGCGCAGCTTTTTTTTTTTTTTTTTTTTTTTTTTTTAGTAGAGACAAGGGCCCCCATGTTGTTCAGGCTGGTCTTGAACTCCTGGCCTCAAGCAATCGTCCCTCCTCAGCTTCCCAAAACACTGGGATTACAGGCCTAAGCCACTGCACCTGACCTTGAGCACATGTTTCTTGGACAAGTGCCAGCTGTTGGCATCTGTATGGCTGGGGAGCGGGAATCAGGATGGAGGTGAAGAGAGGGGCAAGGCCAAGGGCAGGGGGTGATGTTGGTGTCACTGCAAACAGACCTGGGCACACATGTCTGTGAGGGAGAATCAGGAGATGATATTGCTGAAGGAAGCTACATGTTTGCACAGGGGCTTTCAAAGCCACGCTATCACATCCTCATCCTTGGCTCACTAGATCTTTAGCAAAGCTCACCTACCCTGGGGCACCCTACAGGACAAAGACTATGAGATCAGGGTTCACATACCTTAGAGAATCCAGGGCCAGAGAGCACCAGGTTCAGCCTTCTCATTGGATATGCATGCAGTTGGCTCAAGTTCTATGCAAGCCCCCAAAAGGGGTGAGTCTTGCCCAAAAATCACTGAGATCATCAAGAGTGAGAAAGTATGGACCAGAGCAGACAGACTGGGCTTAAATCCTGGCTGTGCCACTGATGAGCTTGGCAACCTTGGTCATGCGATCTGACCTGTCTGAGCCCCAGTTTCCGGACATGGGCAATAGGCGTAATAGCACTAACAGTAAATGGAAGGACACACATCCAAGCACTGCACTCCATCCTGACAAATGCTGGTTCTCTGTCCAGGTCTTTGGATGCCACGCCCACCTCAGTCCTCTCACCTACCCACTCAGCTTGTCGACGAACGCTGTGGCTCCTGATTTGTGTGTTAGTTACCCATCAGTGCATTTAAAAAATGACCCACAACTTGGTAGCTTAAAACAACAAATGTTTAGTATCTCACAACTTCTGTGAATCAGAGATTCAGAAGCAGCTTGGCTGGGTGGTTCTGGCTCAGGGTCTCTAATGAGGTTGCAGACAAAACATTGGCCTGTGCTGCAGTTCTCCAAAGGCTTGACTGGGGATGGTGGGTCGGCTTCCAAGATGGCTTATTCCCACAGCTCTTGGCAAAAGGCCTCGTTTCTTTGCTAGCTATTGGCAGGAGGCTTCAGTTTCTCGCCATCTCTCCACTGGGTTGCTTGAGTGTCCTTACAACATGGCAGCTGGCTTTCCCTTACAGTGAGTAATCCAGGAAAGAGAAGGAAGCCATGGTGCCTTTCATGACCTAGTCTCAGAAGTCACATACTCTTGTTTCCACTTTATGCATTAGAAGGAAGTCATCGAGTCCACCCACACTCGAGGAGAATGAGGCTCTGCCACTTCAGGAAGGAGGCTCAAATAATTTTTAGACCTATTACGAAACCACAACTTGAAACAAATGTCCTCTCCAGTGACTTTTGGCTTTTCTTACATAGAACAGAAACATTGGGCTAGGGACCCTTGGCAAATGGGGAGCCCTGAGTGTTGGCGTGTCTGGCTGAAGTGAGGCTAAGACAGCCATAGATCTGAGGACACTGCCAAGGTCTCCATGATCCTCAGCGAACAGCCCCTGAAGAATAAGGCAGGACTGGCCGGGGAGCGGGGTCGGGGGAGGATGCGGGTACACCACACCATCCTGCAACCCCATTCTAATGACCTGAGTTGGGCTGGGAGGGGAATGAGCCGCCAAACCCACAAGACTCATCCAAGAGGCGGGGGGCAATTGTAACAATTTGGGGCACAGCTAAGACAGTCAGTCGGGGTTTGTACCTTAAATGAGGGAGAATCCTGGCACCCATTGGGAGGTCTCTGGGTGCCAGTATTTTCCATTATCCCAGATGATGAGAGTCACCTGCAGTGCTCGTTAAAGGGCCCCACCTCTTTTGTGTGTGTTTGAGATGGAGTCTCGCTCGGTCGCCCAGGCTGGAGTGCAGTGGTGCAATACCCGCTCACTGCAACCTCTGCCTCCCAGGTTCCAGCTATTCTCTTGCCTCAGCCTCCCGAGTAACTGGGATTACAGGTGCCCACCACCTCTCCCAGCTAATTTTTGTATTTTTAGAGTGGAGATGGAGTTTCACCATGTTGGCCATGCTGGTCTTCAACTCCTGATCTCAGGTGATCCACCTGCCTCAGCCTCCCAAAGTGCTGGGATTACAGGCATTAGCCACTGCATCTGGTAAAGGGCCCCAGCTGTAACCGACTGCTTCCTATTTTTTTACAGCAGAGGACAAATGATCCAGAAAGTTAGTAAGTGCCCTGGGATTCTTACGATCATTTGATAGGAGAAATGATTTGATAGGAGAAAGGACATTTGGGAAGTATCATAAGGCTAACAGGAAGGAGGACAAGCCAATGAGAACCACAGCTGGCTTCTGTGATCTGTAAAATGGGAACAACCGGGATTACCTTGATTGCCTAAAGGCAAGCCTTGATCAAATGGCTTCTTGGGGTTCCTTTCAGCTTTGGACCAGAGCAGAGAAATGAGGAAGATTTTAGCAACTGGAATTTTAGCTCCAGGAAACTCCCTTAGGGAAAGAGATTGCAGTTAAGGCAGAGGAAGCAGGCATCCCCATCTTTCTCCTGGGTGCTGACACACATCTGAGGAGTTAGTGTCTTGGGGCCCTCTAGAGCCCCCTGGGGCTGCCCACCCACTCAGCAGCCTTGGCAGAAGAAAATGTGTCAGCTGGGCTTGGCGGCTCTCCCAGCACCAGCCCAAGATGCTCTGAACAGAAATAAAATCTGCCTTCTCACTCCGGAGGATGGGCTCTCCTGCTCCCTATGAGTCAGCCCCACACGTGCAAACCCAGAATAAGTTGGGTGGACAGATGGAGGGAAGAAGGGAGGGGAACCTGATGCAGGCTGTGGGGCAAGCTGGCAAATCCAAAGGCTTTGTTGGCAGGGAGATCTGGGTTCGAGTCCTGCCTCCACCACCTCCTGGCTCTGTGATCTTGAGCAAGTTGCATGGCCCCAGTTTCTTCATTTGTAAAACGGGAATAAAAATACCACCATGGGGCCGGGCGCGGTGGCTCAAGCCTGTAATCCCAGCACTTTGGGAGGCCGAGACGGGCAGATCACGAGGTCAGGAGATTGAGACCATCCTGGCTAACACGGTGAAACCCCGTCTTTACTAAAAAATACAAAAAAAAACCTAGCCGGGCGTGGTGGGGGCCGCCTGTAGTCCCAGCTACTCCGGAGGCTGAGGCAGGAGAATGGCATGAACCCGGGAGGTGGAGCTTGCAGTGAGCTGAGATCCGGCCACTGCACTCCAGCCCGGGCGGCAGAGCGAGACTCCGTCTCAAAAAAAAAAGAAAAAAAAAAAAAAAAAAAATACCACCATAGGCCCAGGTGCAGTGGCTCACGCCTGTAATCTCTGAACTTTGGGAGGCCAAAGTGGGTGGATCACCTGAGGTTGGGAGTTTGAGACCAGCCCGACCAACACAGAGAAACCTTGTCTCTACTAAAAACAAATAAACAAACAAACAAAAAATTAGCCGGGTGTGGTGGCACATGCCTGTAATCTCAGCTACTTGGGAGGCTGAGGCAGGAGAATTGCTTGAACCCGGGAGGCAGAGGTTGCGGTGAGCCAAGATTGCACCATTGCACTCCAGTCTGGGCGACAAGAACAAAACTCCATCTCAAAAATAAATAAATAAATAAATAAATAAATAAATAAATAAATAAATAAATAAACGCCACCATTGCAGTTATGACAAGAAGACAGCAGAGCTTAGCTCTGGAGCCAGACTTCCTGAGTTGACTCCTGGCTCAACCACTTACCACCTGTGTAACTGTGTGCAGGTCACCTAACTTCTTAAAGCCTCAGTCTCCCCATCTGTAAAATGGAGGTAATTATAGTGCCTACCCTACGGCTTGCTGTGAGGATTTAATGCATTAATTCCTATAAAGCATTTAGGATACTGAAGGACCTGAGCACCTGAGAATCTTGGCATTCATGGGGGTCCTGGAACAAATCTCCCACAGATACTGGGGGACAACTGTACTGCCAGGCACATTGTCAATGCTAAGTGCTCACCATATAAAGGAAGGCTCAGCAGTACCCAGGGACTGTTCTTTGTCACCCTATAGCATTCCCTTCCCTCCAGAAGGCTGTGCACCTGCCAGGTGCTGGATGGAGCTGGGGAGGAAAAAGCGGGGAAGGGAACTGGCCTTCACTGAATCTTGGTGACAGGCCACTGTGCCAGCTGCTTCCACATCCAAGTCCTCCTCCTGCTCTGTCCCCTCCCTCCTTCCTCTCCTAGTCTGTTTCCATTCCACACTCCTCACCCACACAGGTCATCCCCACAACCCTGTATTGCAACACTGCTAACCAGAGATCGGTCAGTTGACAAACTTGAACTGAGGTCCTCCCTAATCACAAAGCCCCATACAGAGTTCCCAGGAAGGAGCCAGGGTGCCAGGGGCTTGGGAGATAAGACAAAGGAAAAAACCAAAATCCAGATCTCAAGGAGCACTGGGTGCCCCACCTTGGAGAAGCAGATGTGGTTGGAGGCCAGGTGGCAAGCCAACTCTAACCACACCAGTGATAACGCCGCTCTAGGCCACTGCTTTGCAATACTCTGGAATCAGCAGGCAGCTTTAAAAGTTCTGGTTCCACCCCCAGAGAGTCCAAGGTAATGGCACTGAGATACAGCCCAGGCACTACGAATTTTAATTTAAAACTCTCCAGGTGATGCTCAGATGCAGCCTGGGCTGAGAGGTAGGACTCCACAACAGTGATGATGCTTAAACTGCAGCATGCATACGAATCACCTGGAGGACTTGTTAAAACACACATCACTGGGTCCCAACCCCAGAGTTTCTAATTCAGTAGGGTCTTGGGACTCACCCCAAAAATTGCACTTCTAATATGTTTCCAAATGATGCTGATACTGCTGGTTCCCTGGCACTACACTTTGAGAATCACCCTCTTAGGATGGTGATCAACAAACTACAGCCCTTGAACTAAAAATCCAGCCTGTTTTGTAAATAAAGTTTTTTTTTTTTTTTTTTTTTTTTGAGACGGAGTCTCGCTCTGTCGCCCAGGCTGGAGTGCAGTGGCCGGATCTCAGCTCACTGCAAGCTCCGCCTCCCGGGTTCACGCCATTCTCCTGCCTCAGCCTCCCGAGTAGCTGGGACTACAGGCACCTGCCACCTCGTCCGGCTAGTTTTTTGTATTTTTTTAGTAGAGACGGGGTTTCACCGTGTTAGCCAGGATGGTCTCGATCTCCTGACCTCGTGATCTGCCCATCTCGGCCTCCCAAAGTGCTGGGATTACAGGCTTGAGCCACCGCGCCTGGCCTTAAATAAAGTTTTATTAAAACACAGCCATGCCCACTGATTTACATATTGTCTATGTCTACTGTTACAATACAATAGTTGAGTAGTCAGGACAGAGACCACATGCCTTGTATAGTCTAAAATACAATTGAGCTCTTTATAGAAAAAGATTGCTGACCCCAGTTCCACAAACCTGTGAAGCCACAGATAGCAGGATCCTGGGTCCCTGAGTGACTGCCTCGAACACAGCTTTTGTACTGACCTGGAGATGTTTTATGAGGAAGAAATAACTGTCAACATTCTTTAAAGCACTATATTTTGAGGCCTCTTTATTACAGTGGCTCAGCCTCTGCTACATTCCCAATCCTGGCTCCAGCATATCCTGGCTATCCTTATAATCTCTTGAGTCTCAGTTTGCCCAAGTTGAAAAATGTGAATAATATTGACCCTGTGGGTTACTGAAAGGATTAAATAAAATATAAAACCCTGACAATAGATCTTAGTTTTCTTACT
Organism: Piliocolobus tephrosceles; assembly: GCF_002776525.5. Classification (NCBI taxonomy): domain Eukaryota; kingdom Metazoa; phylum Chordata; class Mammalia; order Primates; family Cercopithecidae; genus Piliocolobus; species Piliocolobus tephrosceles. Next base: position 54,755,037 of record NC_045449.1, on the reverse strand, counting down.
GCTGCTCCCATTGAGGGTGGGAGAAGGAAATAATTTCTGTTCCCCAAGAAGTCCCAGTTGTCTGGGGGAAAGCAGGTGACCATCTTTGTCATCCTACAGTATTCACTTCTGACCCTATGACATGTCACAATCTGACATGCCAGAGAAAGTTGCTAAACCTCTAGGTGCCTGTTTTGCTCCTAAGCCAAAACACACTCCATTTCCCCAGTCCCATCCCCTGTTCCCAATTAATCCAGTTTTCTTTTATTTGGAGGCTGCCATAGCTGTTCATTTACACAAGTGTCCTTTTCAACTCCGATGAGCCAATCTTGGAGCTACTTCAAAATAACAGTTTCTCTAGGTGGGGAAGCCTCTGGCTGGGCCAGAGGGTGAGGCAACTGGCTTAAGTGGCCGCCCACGGCTGGGGAGGGAAGGAGCTACAGGAGAGCACTCTAAACCAAGGTCAGTAATTATACGGTTTCTACTTGGCTCCACTTAGTGCCAGCTGTGGAGTGAGGCTGCCACTCCCCCCTGCTAGTAGAGAGTGGGTCGCTTGGTTTAAAAGCATGTCTTTATCACCTGCTGAATGTCAAATACTGAGCTAAGGAGCTGGGGAGGAAGACAGGGGAAGGGACACATAAGAAACAGATCTAGAAATGTCACCATCAGCAGCACTTTGCAGGATGCAGCTAGAAAGAGGCCAAGAAGGCCAGGCACGGTGGCTCACGCCTGTAATCCCAGCACTTTGGGAGGTCGAGGTGGGTTGATCACCTGAGGTCAAGAGTTCGAGACCAGCCTGGCCAACATGGTGAAACCCTGTCTCTACTAAAAATACAAAAATTAACCAGGCATGGTGGCGGGCACCTATAATCCCAGCTTCTCGGGAGGCTGAGGCAGGAGAATCGCTTGATCCCAGGAGGTGGAGGTTGCAGTGAGCCGAGATCATGCCACTGTACTCCAGTCTGGGTGACAGAGCAAGACTCCATCAAAAAAAAAAAAAAGAAAGAAAGAAAGAGAGAAAGAGAAGAGGAGAGGAGAGGAGGGATGAGAGAGAACAGAAGAGGCGAGGCCAAGAAGCCACCAGGTGTAAAGGCTCAGGGGTGCCAGGGTCCATGCATTAGAGCCCCTTCCACACCTGGCTGATCACCCAGTCATCTGGAGAGTTGATAAAATATGCAGGTTCCCAGGTCTACCCAGGCCCATGGAAGCAGATTCTCCACAGTTGTAAGCAAGCTCCTTGGGTGATTTTCATGGTGCCTGGCACTGGCCTTAGAATAGACTTTGAGGCAACACTACGTTAGATGTAAGAAGAAGAAGGACTTTGACATTCACAGATCTGGGTTTAGATTCCAGGTCCAGGGCACAAAAAGGACCAAGCATAAAAGTAAAAATGGATAAGTTGTACTATATCAAAATAAAAAAAGAACTTCTGCTCTTCAAGACATACCATTAAGAAAATGAAGACGGGCTATAGACTGATAGAAACTATCCGCAAAAACTAGAGATAACATTTGACTCAGCCATCCCATTACTGGGTATATACCCAAAGGATTATAAATCATGCTGCTATAAAGACACATGCACACGTATGTTTATTGTTGCACTATTCACAAAAGCAAAGACTTGGAACCAACCCAAATGTCCATCAATGATAGACTGGATTAAGAAAATGTGGCACATATACACCATGGAATACTATGCAGCCATAAAAAAGGATGAGTTCATGTCCTTTGAAGGGACATGGATGAAGCTGGAAACCATCATTCTGAGCAAACTATTGCAAGGACAGAAAACCAAACACAGCATGTTCTCACTCATAGGTGGGAATTAAACAATGAGATCACTTGGACACAGGGTGGAGAAGATCACACACCAGGGCCTGTCGTGGGGTGGGGGAAGGGGGGATAGCATTAGGAGATATACTTAATGTAAATGACGAGTTAACGGGTGCAGCACACCAGCATGGCACATATATACACATGTAACAAACCTGCACGTTGTGCACATGTACCTTAGAACTCAAAGTATAATTTAAAAAATTAATATAAAAACTAGAAACTATCTGCAAAACATGTATCTGATAAAGGACCAGTATCCAGAAAATTAGAAAAAAAAACTCTCAAAACTCAATAGCAAGCCAATATAAAAGAACCAACCCAATAAACAACCAATTATTTTTAATGGACAAAAAATTTGAACAAGTATGAACTAAACAAGAGCTACAGATGGCAAATGAGGACATAGAAGATGCCCAACAATATCAGACATTAGGAAAATATAAATTAAAGCTACAAGATACCACCTAACACCTATGAAAACGGCTTAAATCAAACCCTAGGTCTACTGATTACTATTTGTAAAACCTCAGGCAAAGTACTTGACGACTCCGTGTCTCAGTTTACACAGCTGTAAGAGGGATAATGTCTTCTCCGTGGGGATATTGTCAAAAATGTTTAAAGTAATGTTTCAAGCGTGTGCATCGAATAGATACTAAGTGCATTCGGTTTCCACCTTTCCTTTGCCCCCCTCTTTTCTCCTATACAAAGGACCTGAATCATTTACTCAAGATTTTTACTCTTCTGTACTTCACAATCTAAAGCCTAATTATCTTGCTTCCGTTTCATAGGAAAAGAGACTGTTGAAGGTAGGCCCGGTGATGGCAGAGAAACAACAGCAAAAGACACCCATGATGTATCCACTCACTCATTCACTCCTTCGTTCATTCATTTATGACGTACCTGATGCCTTCAGGCACTACACTAGTGCGTTCAGAATTTGTTCCTTCCGGTGGATTCTTGGTCTCGCCGACTTCAAGAATGAAGCTGCGGATCCTCGTCGTTGAGTGTTACAGTTCTTAAAGATGGCATATCCGGAGTTTGTTCCTTCAGATGTTCAGATGTGTCCGGAGTTTCTCCGTTCCAGTGGCTTCGCGGTCTCCCTGACTTCAGGAGGGAAGGGACAGACCTCTGCAGCAAGTGTTACACCTCATAAAAGGTAGTGCAGACCCAAGGAGTGAGCATTAGCAAGATTTATTAAGAAGAGTGAAGAGAAAGAACAAAGCTTCCAAGCTTGGAAGGGGACCTGAGCTGGTTGCTATTGTGGGCTCTGGAAGCCAGCGTTTATTTCCTTATTTGGCCCCGCCCACATCCTGCTGATTGGTCCATTTAATAGAGCGTTGACTGGTCCATTTTACAGAGTGCTGATAGGTCCGTTTTTACAGAGTGCTGATTGGTGCGTTTACAAACCTTTAGGTATACAAAGAGCGCTGATTGGTGCGTTTTTACAGAGTGCTGATTGGTGCATTTACAAAGCTTTAGCTAGATACAGAGCACTGCTTGGTGCATTTACATTCCTTTAGCTAGACAGAAAAGTTCTCCAAGTGCCCCGTTTATCCAGGAAGTCCAGCTTGCTTCACCTCTCAATAGAGGTGAAGGAGCCCCAGTGTCTTCCCTCAAGGAGCCCTCATTCCTGCAGGGGAGACAGAAACATCATCTTAACCTGGCCTCTCTCAGTTGAGTAACAGACCCTAGTTCACCCCAGCTCCAAGAGAGTTAGGCTTCATGTGGCCTGGAAGGCTCTGCCTCATAGACCCAAGGAAGAAACCACAGCCTCAGGCACTCAAAACCCCAAGACACTCCCCCAGTCTCTCACGTCTGCTTGTCTCTTCTTTAGCGGGGGTCTTGCCCTCTCTCTCACATCCCTGATCCTGCCGTCTCCACGTGCTGGGTCACCCCTGCAGCCTTGGCAGTGCCCACACGTGAGTGGCTCGTATTTTTCCAGAGGAGTATTCTGATTGGCCCTGCTTGGGGACACACTCTATCTTTTGGCCAATCACCTTTGCAGGGATGGCAGTCACGTGCAATTTGAGCGTGCAGTTCCCAGGAAGCAGGGCCAGAGACAACTTGGATGCAGGTGGTTAAGGCGGGAGGCAACCATGGGAGGCAATGAGGGGTTGTGGAGGGTGAATGAGGTGGTGGTTAAGTGGGCCTGAAACCGTGTAGAGTACGTCAGAATCCAAAAGGCCGGGAGACTGAAGCACCTATCCCCCTCCTCTCGTCTCCCACTTCCCCCTTCCCCCATCTCCATTCCAGGCTGCACCCGTGCAAGGACTGAGCAGAAAAGGCACAGTGAGGGGCAGCCGCTGGAGCTGGGGTTGGAAGAGGGCCAAGGGGTGAGATGCCAAGCACAAAAGCCTCTGCTCCTGTGGCCAGGAAAGCAAAATGATGAAGAAGAGGGTGGGAAAGCTGGGCGTGGTGGCACGTGCTTGTGGTCCCAGCTACTCCAGAGGCTGAGGCAGGAGGATTGCTTGAACCCAGGAGTTCGAGACCAGCCTGGGCAACATAAGAAAACCCAGTCTCAAAAAACAAAAACAAAAACAAACAAACAAACAAACAAAAGGGCAGGGGTGGGAACACTTTCTGGACACAATCTGATTGTGGGGGTGCTCCCACAATCTAGCAGCTCCTCTACCAACAGTTATAATACAATGCCCTTGGGGAGCGGCCTGGCCCAGGCCAGGGCCAGCAGGGCCAAGATCAGCTTTCTTCAAACCACCGCATTCATTCCCTCCCCTATCCTCCAACCGCCGCCTGTGGTATTCTCAGCTTCACGAGACCGGCAGGACAAGGGGGCCACTCCACCCTGGCTCTTAGGCCCTGAGCAGTGAGGTCAGAAAACCCATCCCAGCACCATTCTTCCCATTCTGGCACAGAGAAATGAAAAAGAAACACATTCCTGCCAGATACTGAACTTTTCTGCTTTCCACTTTGCCACTGCCCCACAGCAGAGGAGATAAACTTCTCTGCCATTGCCAAGAGAAGCAGACACTCAGAACGGTGAAGCAGGATCCCCACGGCCGAGTCTAGTGAGAGGTGAACCAACTGGACTTCCTGGGTCGAGTGGGGACTTGGGGAACTTTCCTGCTTTACAAGAGGATTGTAAAAACTCACCAATCAGAAACTTTCCTGTCTTACGCGAGGATTGTAAAACGCACCAATCAGCGCTCTGTAAAACGCACCAATCAACGCTCTGTAAAATGCACCAATCAGCTGGATTCTAAAAGAAGCCAATTGCAGGGAGGACTGAAAAAAGGGCACTCTGATAGGACAGAAACAGAACATGGGAGGGGGACAATCAGGGAATAAAAGCTGGCCACCCCCCCCCCCTCCCCCCCAGTGCGCAGGCAACCTGCTCAGTCCTCGCTCCTCACTGTGGAAGCTTTCTTGAAGGTTTGTTCTTTCCTTTTTCACAATAAATGTTGCTGCTGCTCGCTCTTTGGTCCCGTGCCGTCTTTAAGAGCTGCAACACTCACCTGAAGGTCCAGGGCTCCATTCTTGAAGTTAGCCAGACCATGAATCCACCGGAAGGAACCAACTCCGGACACATTAGGTCTGCCTTCAGCCTGGTCCAAAAAGCCAAGGTGGGCTGTGTCTGTGGTGACTTGTACCCAACCTGGCGGGGATGGACCGTAAAAGGACAGGATCCAGGAAGGAGGGAACGCTGCTTACCTGCGTCTACCCTCCTGGGCCTCAGAATCTTGGCTCTGAAAGTCAGGTTCGTCCCCCTGGCTCAGGCAGCCTTAATACCTACACATGTTCTTGAACTTGGACTTTATGAAAAGTACAAATGATTGATATTTTAAATGACTTAACCCTCCCAGACTCAAAATGAGAGCTCAATGTAATTAAACTATATGGAAAATATTTTGATTTTGCTTATCAGGCAATACTTCATAGTATCCACGATGTGTCAGACTTTCTAAGGACTTATTGAATCATCAGACGTTTTGAGGGGAGATAGAATTATCTCCATTTTACAGATGGAGAAACTAAGGTCCAGCAAGGCTAGATAACTTGCCTGAGGGCACAGAGCTAGTAAATGACAGAGCTCATTAGCAATGCCTTAAAATTCCTCGCAACTCAGGCATAATAAGCACACAGCTAGTAAAAAAATGGCTAAGTGGATGCCCAGCTCTTTCCCTGATTGAATTAGAGTCTGTTCCTTATTTGAGGGAGCTTGGACCTCCTCTGGGCCCCAAGGTCTTTATGCTGCACAGGAGGTTTGGGGTTTGGCACTGTCTCTAAGCCCTTTGTTGCTCATTGTCTGCAGTTGCTTCGAGTTCACCTGAGCACTGGTTCTGTAGCAACAGCATTCCCAAGGAGGTTTGTGCCCTCTGAGATGTAGTATGCAGGATGTCAGGTTCTGATGGATGCCAGGGCATGGCTGCCTTCTTGATGTAAAGGCTCAGCGCCCTGACCTGGGTACTCTGTAATTATGCTACCCACGTGATGCCCTCTGCCTGTCGTCCTTGTTCTCATGAGGTGAGCATGGGAGGGGACTGATCCGCTTTTCTGGACAGCAAGAGTAGCTTCCTGATTGAAACGGATGCTCTACTGGACAAAAAATGTGAATGTCTTGACCCCTCCTAGGGAACATCATCCATCATCCCCGGAGTTTCTGCAGCCCAGGAGTGGTCATGTTTAACCTTGTTTTTTTAGCCAAGACCCCCATGGGTTTCACTCCTGATGAGGAGTGCCATCTGAAGGATGAGGGGTGTGGGCAAATCAGAAGACCTCTGGAGCCTTCCAGACTGCATGAGCATCAGCCGGCTGGGAGCCGTCCAAAGCGGGGAATCAGGAACTTGAGCTGAGCAAATGCATTGTACCTGTAGAGGGGCAGTTTGGAGCTACCACCTCCAGGAGCCTTCTCTGAGCCTAGCCCCATGAAGAAGAGGGAAGGAAGGTGGAGGGAGGGAAGCCCAAACTTGCAGCAGCAGCAGCAGCAGCAGCGGATATTTCCCACCCAAGGGCCCGGGATACGTTTGATGATGCCCAGATGTTACGGGGCACCTGCTGCGTCTATGTCCTTTTCCAGATAGAAGAACACCACCCAGCTGGGAAATAGGACATGTACACGACATAAGAGCTGAGGAGCCAGGGCAGCATTGCCTGGAGGGGCTGCAGGGAAGAGGTAAGCTGCAAAAAAAATGATGACACACCTTGACTGGGCAAGAGGAAGGTAAACATGTTCCAGACAGAACAACATTTGTTCATTCACTTGTTCATTCTATAAGCATTTCTTGCTCTCCTCTGGTCGGGCACTGTTTCAGGCCCCAAGCTCAAAGATGAGTAGAAAGTGACCTCCCTTCTAAGCAGGGCTGTGTGTAGGGTGACCTAGGAAGGGGACCTAGAATGCAAAATAAGGAGGCAGTCATTATCAGGTACGGACGTGCACTGGTGTGGCTGAGAGTGTCTCCGTAAATTTTGCACCTCGCTTGCCCTACTCCTGAGGGGGCACAGTCTACGATGAGCAAAGGCCTGGAGGTGAAAAGCCATGATCTCTCACTGTGGCATTCAAGGACCTCAGGGTTTGACTCCACCCAGCATTTGAGGACACCTCCTGCCCTTTTACCCTCAAGCCCTTGCCAGGTCAAACCATGTATATTCTTCCAAATATGGTGCCCACCTCCATTCCCTACCTGGAACTCCCTGCACTCCACCCCCTCACCTGCCTGGCAAACCCCTGCCCACCCATCAAGCCTCAGGCAAAGCATCACCTGCTCCCTGGTGCACCCTGAGCCACCAGAACTAGAACTGGCAACCTTGATGCCCAGGACAAGGACAATAAAGGTGTCCTCACATCAGCTTGGAAGTGCCTGGTTGTGGCTGGGGTGACAGTGAGGAGCAGAATAGTATTAAGTGCACTGCCTGGGAGCTTCCTATTGTAAATAACCATTCCTGCCAGGCACTTACTGCATGGGAAAGCATGTCCTAGCCTGTAAGTGTAACATTCTCCATCACACCATCTTTAATTATTTCCCCCAAATGTCATAGCCTCTGTATTTGACTGGCCTGTGGCAAAATTCCAGTTGTCTGACTTCCAGCTCTGCCAATCACTGTGCTTCCAAGAGATGAGGGTTTCCCTCTTTGAGCTCCCAAACTCCAATGGGCATCCTGCCACGAGCACAGGCATCTCATGTTAGTGTCTTGCCTTCCCTCCCACCCACGCAGTCAGCTACCCGAAGGTGAGTGGGTGGAGAGGGGGGCTCCCTGTTCATCCCTGGAGCTCCAGGAGATGGTATGGGTTGGAGTATCGCAGAGCTGGCAGATGTGCTGGAGCTCAGAGTCACCATCGAGGGGACCATCAGGCTCGGACAGTGCAAGAAACAAGAGGTGAGCGAGGCACGGGCAGGTGCCACCCATGGCAGAGACAGCTGGAGGCCACATGTGAGTCAGCCAGAGAGGGAGGCAGAGAAGGTGGTAGAGGAGGAGGACAGAGGCAGAGAAGGACAGTCCCCAAATCAGCTCCTCTGATTCAGAGCAAAGCACAGGACCTCTGTGAGGCAGAAGCAGTGATGAGGCCTTGTCACACCCATGCAAGTGGCTCCATAGACGTGCCCTGTCTGCTCCGATGAGAATCTCCTCACAGCATGCCAACAGATGTCTCATCAAGGAGAGAAATTGCAGAGAAATTACAACCCCTTGTTGTGAGTTCTCCCACGGAACTAAAAACAGCACATCAGTCCCACGCTCCCTGTCTCCAGATGGATTCTGCAGCCTCCCCACCCTGAGTGGGACTAAGGAGGAAGGAACACTGACCTGGGGAGAGGGTCCTTGGAGGAGAAGAACAATCCTTGAAGCTAAGAGAACGGGGTGCCCCCCAGGCTGGGTTTGCAGCCTTGGAGATAAAGCACCTAGTGTGCTTTCTGTGCCATTCCCCATGACACCCCGATCTCCAGGCAATCCTTGGGGAGCCAGGAGACAGGGGCTCTTCTGTCCCCTTTATCTCAGTGGGGTCAGTCAGGCATGGTAGGCTAGGGCACATCAGCATCAGCTGAAAAATCAACCTTTTCCCCGACGTGACCCACCTGGAAAAGAGCTCTGAACCCTGAGAAAGGAAACAGAGGTTAAATTAAGAGCATGGCTTGAGAAGCTGGAGTGAGGCAAGTCACAGGAAAGCACCTGTGAACATGAGGCTGCTATGTTAGTACAGCTGGGTGGGGTGGCATCAGGATTCTGAATGCTGTTAGTCATCTGGAACCTAATTGGGTGGACCCCAAATCAACTATCCAGTCCCCTTCCAGGCCCACTGGTCTGTTCTCTCCTCCCCTGCTCCCTGGTCTATGGGAAGGCTGCCCAGGTGTCAGGTAAGGTGGCTGTGGTGGGCTTGGACACCTTGGGCCCAGCCTTAGCAGTGAGGAGGGGGTGGATTGCAAGTTCTGAAGGAGGGGCTGCCATCACCAGAGCGAATGGAAGGATGTGACAGTGATGGGCAGGCAAGGCTTCCTGTCCCAGCCCAGGGCCAAGGCACTCTCTTCCCAGAGCAAACGGCCCTGGGTCAGAGCAGCACGGGATCCCTTAGGGGTACGAGGGGAGCTCCAGCCAAGCACAGGTTCTTGCTTCCCATGGCATCAAACAGAAGCTCTTTGGCCATCCTGCCATGGCTTTTCCCTGCCATGCCTCTCTTATTTCAATGTTTATTAGAAGCTGCTTCCTTTCAGCCTAACTGGCTATGCCTGTTGTGTGCCACACAAGGTACAATGCCCCTTGGAGGCTACTCACACACAGGGCATGCCTGCCTTCACCAGGGGCAGTTTCCCCAACCTGGCAGGGTGCAGTAAGGACCCTGACCACAGCGGAACAGAAGCTCAGGAGCTGGGGGAGAGGAGGAGCAGGTTCCAGGTGGCAGTCTGGACACAGGCAGGTTTGGTGATATTTGAATGGGTCCCCAGAGCTGGGACTCATCACAGCTTGCAGCTTGCTCACCCCCACCTCATGGCCTTTCTTTGGCCATTGCCCACGCCTGGACTGCCCTCTACCTTCCTGCTGGATTCCTGCTTCTCACTTTGCTAAGTGCACCCACAGCAGTGGATCTAATACTAAGATAAAATAAAAATACTTGTAAATGTTGCCGTTTATTAGCACTGGTTGTGTGCCAGGAACAATGCTAAACATTTTACATAGATAATCCCTTCTAATCCTTACAACACCCTCACAAAGCAGGTATTATGATCAGCTCTATTCTATAAATGGAGAAACAAAGTCTTGGATTAGGTAACCTGCCCATGTCACACAAAGCTAGTAAATTGAATTGTTTCTCTCTAAAACCTACATTTACGAAGAACTGCCCTCCATGTTCCCTCCCAAACTCTGTTCCCCAGTGGGTCCTCAGGGTGCCCCATTTTCATTATGGTTCCTGGATCAGCCGATCTAAACTTTACATGGGAAAATCCACCTGTCAGGAGGAGAGAAAGATGACAGTCCTGAGAGGCAGCTCAGGTCACAGGTCTGACCCAAATGGCACTTTGCCGCTTTGGAGGAGCCCCTGAAATCAGACCGACTGAGAACGTAGATCTGCTTACTCTCCCCAGGCTTCAGTTTCCTGATGTTTAAAGTGATGCAGTTGAATTGAGGCAGTGGCTCTTAACCCAAGACTGCACGTCAGAACCACCTCGGGAACTTGAATAAATGCCTATGCTCAGGGTCGGCCCCCAGAAAGTTGATGAAATTGACTTTCTGCGTGGGGCCCAGATATGAGTAGTGTTTGAAAGCTTCTCAGGTGACTTTATTATGCAGGCAGGGCTAGAAATCACTGGTCTCTGAGACTCTCCTAGTTCTGTCCTTCTCCAGGAGTCTACACTCACTGGACCTGTTTTTATAAATAAAGTGTTATTAGAACACAGCCATGCCCAATCATTTACATGTTGTCTGTGGCTGCTTTTCGGTGGGGGTGGGAATGTTCCAGAGGAAGGGGGAGCCTCATGTCAACATGGACCAGGTACCTATGCACTTGCTTCAGGCGTTGCCAGTTTCCTGTGAATGCAACTTTGCTTCCTAAGGACTCAAGTTCAAAGAGCCAGGAGAGCAACCTGTCACGGCCCCCTTGCAGTTAATAACCCAACTGTTTCCTAAAGATAGTTGTGAAACTGCCCCTCATCCTGCTCTTCTCTAGCTCCTCACCCCGGTTCGTTTCATCCTTCCCTGTAGGTCCTGTGCTTCTGCCCCTTCGTCGCCGTTACATGCTAACGTTTTCTCCCTTTCCCACACGCCTCTGCCTCTGCAAATACACAGCAGGACAGAAGCCCTTAATGCCACCTTCTGGCCAAGGAGAGCCCTGGGCTGATGTTCCCACCTTCCTTCTGGTGCCTCTACTTCCTTCTATGCACTGAGATCCCTGCTCCTGTCTGGGCCTATGGGATAGGGGGGCTTGTGCTCCTGCAAAGTCAGCCACAGAGTGAATTGCTATCAACAGAATCTTTCCCCACAGCATCTATTATGCAACAAGAGATTATTTTCAAGGATGGCAGAGAAGACCTTAACAAGCAGGGTTGTGAATGGTCCTGCGTCATGGGGCCCCAGCAGCCTTATAGGAAATGGGTGGTATCACCACCACCTAGTAATTCGTTCCTCCTCTCCTTAATCTGCAATCATCCTCTTTTTTTCTTTTTAGCTGCTTTGTTGAGATGTAATTCACGTACCATAAAATTCACCCATTTAATTCAATGGCTTTTAGTAGATTCACAGGCCTGTGCATCCGCCCCTTTGTTACCCAAGTTGACAGTGCCTCCAATTTGTGGGCTAAAGAAATGTTTATTGTGGTGTGCCACTGAGGTTTTGTGGCTATTTGTTATACAGCATTATCGTGGCAATAAATAACAATGATCTCATTTGTTTCTTAGCACAATCTTGTGAGGTTGGTAGAGTAGAAAAAAAATCTAAAGTTAAGAGATTAAAATAGAGGAGAGAGAAGAAATTAGCATGTATTGAACACCTACACTAAACCAAGTTCTAGGCTTGGAATTTTTGCATATTTGTTATCTTATTTAATGCTCACAACAACCCTGTGAGATTGCTGTATTACAGGGAGGAATGCATTAGGTGCAGGCAATGGAATACCCAATTGCCAATGTCATATGGAATAAAGATACTTCACTCTCAGATAAGAAGTCTGGAGGCACACACAATCCCAGAGTCCATGCAGCAACTGACAATGCCCCCAGAGGGTTGACAAGGGTTACATGGCAAGTTCTGGACAGAAATGTAGTTATAATTCAGCACGAATCAGGCTGTACTTTGGGCCCATTTTCTTGTTGCTAAAGGTCAGGTAGCACTAGATCCTGACTGTTTGCATCCCCATTGCTCCTTATAGACAGGCTCTCTGACATCAGAATCCTAAAGCTTTTTTTTTTTTTTTTTTTTTTTTTTCTTGGAGAGATGGAGTTTCACTCTTGTCACCAGGCTGGAGTGCAGTGGCAGGATCTTGGTTCACTGCAACTTCCGCCTCCCAAGTTCAAGCAATTCTCCTGACTCGGCGTCCCAAGTGGCTGTGATTACAGGCACACACCACCACACCCAGCTAACTTTCGTATTTTTAGTAGAGATGGGGTTTCACCAGGTTGGCCAGGCTGGTCTTGCACTCCTGACCTCAAATGAGTCACCCGCCTTGGCTTCCCAAAGTGCTGGGATTACAGGTGTGAGCCACCGTGCCTGGCCAAATCCTAAAATTTTATGTAGTATATCCATACAATGAAATAATATTCAGCCATAAAAATGAATAAAGTAGTGATACATGCCATAACATGGATAAACCTTGGAAACATTATGCTAAGTAAAAGAAGCCAGTCATAAATACTATATATTAGGTTACTTATGTGAAATATCCAAAATAGGTATATCCATGGAGAGAAAAAGTGAATTAATAGTTGCTTAAAGCTGGGGGATGTAGGGGGTGGGGGAGTGATAGCAAAAGCATAGAGAGTTTCTTTTTGAGGTGAAGAAAATATTCTAAAATTGACTGTAGTGAAGTTTACACAACTCTGTGAAGATACCAGGAATACTTTAAGTGGGTGAATTGTATGGCATGTGTAGTATATATCTCAATAAAGCTGTTAACAGCCCCTCCAAAAGAAAATCGTAAGTCTTTTCTTTAAGGATCACTTCGGATGTTTTTCACAGAGGAATGGGATCAGCAAGAGAATCCAGCTTCTTCATCTCCCTGTCCCATGACTTCATCCTGCACTCTTCAGCCAATCAACGATCTCCACACTTTGGCCCACTCCAAAATCCTTAAAAACCTTAGCCTCAAACTCCTCAGAGAGATGAATTTGAAGTTCCTTCCCCTCTCTTCATTCAGTGACCCTATGATTAAACTTCTTTCTCTGCTGCAACCTAGTGTCTCAGCATATTGACTTGCCTCACACATTGAGCAATGAACCTATTACAGTTCCACTGCTCAGCAAAATGCTCAAGGCCCCAGCTTCTTTCTATTTCTCTGCATCACCATCCTTGCTGTGTTGTCTTTTCTTTCTTAGGCTTATCAGCTCATGGTTGCAGAATGGCTGCCACAGCTCCAAGCATCACATCCTCACCCAACCACATTATGGTAGGAAGATGACAGTAGGACTTTTTGACATAATCAGAAAGAAAAATCTCATTGGTTAAAATTAGGTTACATGCCCTCTCCCAAACCAATCAATAGCTCAAAGAAAATGACATGATTATGCTTAGATCTGACCAATTGCAGTTTATCTTGCTGAAGCTGCAGGAGAGGGCCTCTTTCCCTAATGTTTCATCTAAACAAACTCAAAGGAGAAAGGGAGATTGGCTTGTGGATGAAAAACAAACAGTGACATCCTTGGGTATTATTCCTACTTTACAACTAAGGAAACAGATTTAAGAGGTTTCAGATAAGTTGCTCAAGGTCATCCAGCTGCAGATCGGTAGAGCTAGGATTCAAGCCCGAATTCATCTGGCTGCAAAGCCCTTTCTACTCCATTGTCAGGGTCTTTGGGCGGATTTACAGAGCTAAGTGCCAGAGCACAGCTAGAACTGTGGAAACTCCAGTGGGAGCTTCACCCTCACCCCAGGCGCCTGGGCACTCCGTTTACACATACAATGCCATTGAACAGTTCCCATCTTCCTTCCTCCCTTTGAATATTTCCAGTGCCTCTGGAGTAGCCACGCTGCCACAATTTATGGTGCATCACTGGAGGAGCTCCCACCACGTAATGTATTCTAGCCTGAGGAGCCTCCAGTCAGGGCTTCAGGGTCTTCAAAATGATTTAGACTCCTGCCTTTCCCTCACCATAAATCCAGAAGCCTGTACATCACATTTGCCGCAATAAGGGTACGTGTGCCTGAGCCTGATAAATAGATAGTCCCCTGTCTACCCACCCCAGCCCTCTGCCTGCTTCTCTCCAGAAGAAATAGCCTCAGCTCTTTCAACTCTGCATATTTTACCCTCTTCCTATCACCTTTCTGGCTCCCAGAGAAGCATCCCAGGGATGCTTGCTTCTGTCCTGATGATCAGGTATTGCAGGCTTGTTCGTCATGCTGACGTGTGTCACCTTCAGGCCCATGAGGTCAATTTGATAGCCAGAAAACATCCTTGTGGGTGGTTCCCACTTGACCTCCCTTCTCACCCTCCAGTGGGCCTGGGAGTTCACCGATGTTTCACACAGGACTGTCACAGGAACTGTGAAATGGGTTCCTACTCCTTTGCAGGTGGCATCTTCCAAGTGGAAAACACATACACACAAACACACCCAGGAAGGCTCGTAGTGACCACTCAAATCTCCTTCCCCCACTCAGCCCCACTCCACCTGGCTGGAGGTGCCCTCCTAGACTGGCCAGAGGGCTGCAGCAGTCACCACCAGGCCAGCCGGCAACTGTCCTTTCCCTGTCGTGGAAGAAACGTGTTCCTGAGCACTGAGTTTCAGAAGCTCAAGGAAAACTCAAGGCTGACAACGCATGCAGGCTGGGACTTGGAAACGATGTAATGGTCAAAGAACTATAGAACATAGAAGATGAAACCAGAGGGGAAAATGTTCAAGATCATTTAGGCTGTTGATTTTCAAACTACTTTTTAGCAGCAGAACTTTGTCTTCCAAATGAGATGTTTACATAGAATTTTAAGATATCAAATACAAATGAGGTCACTCTAATAAAGAGGAGGTGGTGAACTCGTGATATACCTTGACCTTCAGTGAATCCTCGGGCTCTGTGGAACATGGTTACAAAATCATTACTGTCGTCATTTCTTTAATTTGAACAATGGGGAAATTGAGGCCCACAGAAGGGAAGTGATTTGTATGCAAAATGGGGAAATCTAAGATGTTGGAAACTGTTTGCCAAAACCAGAGGCCAAGAGTAGGCAAAGGTCTCCAAAGCTAGAGTTTGGGAGAAAGAGAAAGGGGTGGGTCACAGGGAACCAGGATTGGGAGCTCTGAAGCAGAGAACTCTGTGGCTGGCTACCTTGGAGAGAGCTTCAGTGGAAGGCTCTGGGGCCTGGATAAAAGGCCCTCCACTTCAGAGGAGAGGCCAGGCTTCCATTGTTTTTCTCCCACACCAGGCCTTGGGGAGGTATTTCAGGGCAATCTTTCACCAGGCTCAATGCCTGTCAGCCATTTAACACACTGAATAAAATACCAATCCCTCAACGACAACAGTTCCAGAGTGAAAAGTGGATTGAAGCTGATCCAAGACTAACTTGGAACTTTAATTCTTGTGCCACTGTTGGCCCCAGCAAAGGCCCTGACTTGTTTGCAGAGACAGAACAGGGGACACTCATATTCCAGACGGAGCAGGACAGAGGGTCTGGGAATTGAGGAAAGGAAGGAATCTCTTCCCTGACTTCCTCCCCGGAGCCTAACAAGACCTTGAGTTGCAGGGCTTCTGTTTTATAAAAATGTGGAAGGGAAAGAACTAAGCAGAAACCTCCTAGGGCAAAATATAAAATGTGATGCCTTCAAGCCTTGGTTCTCCGGTGATCCCCAGAGCAGCAGCATCAGCATCTGCTGGAAAGTTGTTAGAAATGCCAATTCCAGGGCCCCACCCCAGACCTGCTGATATAGACCTTCATCTCAGCACCCCCACTTCTTGGGCTACTGGAGCAGCAATTGGGCTAAGGAGACTCAAGTGCGATGGGACCATTTGAGGTCAAGTTCTAAAGAGAACAGAAACCTCCTGAAGATGACCCATAGGAAGCTGTTGTTAGAATAAGAAGCCTGTTTCGGCTGGGTGCGGTGGCTCACGCCTATAATCCCAGCACTTTGGGAGGCCAAGGCAGGCGAATTACCTGGGGTCGGGAGTTCAAGACTAGCCTGACCAACATGGAGAAACCCCATCTCTACTAAAAATACAAAATTTGCCAGGCGTGGTGGCGCATGCCTGTAATCCCAGCTGCTCAGGAGGCTGCTCAGGAGAATCACTTGAACCGGGGAGGCGGAGGTTGTGATGAGCCGAGATCATGACATTGCACTCCAGCCTGGGCAACAAGAGCGAAACTCCTTCTCAAAAAAAAAAAAAAAGAAAAAAAGAAAAAAGAAACCTGAAGAAACCTGTTTCAAAAATAACAAGAATTGGTCAGGATGGAGAAATCAGAACCCATACATGTTGCTGGTGAGAATGTAAAATGGTGCTCTCACGGGGGAAAGCAGTTTGGTTGTTCCTTAAAATGCTAAACATAGAAGTATCATTTGATCCAGCCATTCCACTCCTAGGTATGTACCCAAAGGAATCGAAAGCAGGAACCCAAGGCCAGGTCTGGTAGCTCACGCCTGTAATCTCAATACTTTGGGAGACTGAGGCAGGTGGATCACCTGAAGTCAGAAGTTCGAGACCAGCCTGACCAACATGGAGAAGCCCCGTCTCTACTAAAAATACCAAAATTAGCCAGGCATATAGCGAGATGTAGTGGCATATGCCCATAATCCCAGCTACTTGGGAGGCTGAGGCAGGAGAATCGCTTGAAGCTAGAAGGCAGAGGTTGCTGTCAGCTGAGATCATGCCACTGCACGCCAGCCTTGGTGACAAGAGCAAGACTCTGTCTCAAAAAAGAAAAGAAAAGAAAAGAAAAGAAAAGAAAAGAAAGAAAGCAGGAACTCAGACAAGATACAAATATTCACTGCAGCATTATTCACGATAGTCGAAAGATGGAAACTACCCAGTGTTATCAGTAAATGAATGGATAAACAAAGTATACACAGACAATGGAATATTATTCAGCCATAAAAAGGAATGATATTCAGACACAGGCTACAACATGGATGAACCTCGACCTTATGCTAAGTGAAAGAAGCCAGACATACAGGGACAAATATTTCACTTATATGAGGTACATAGAATAGGCAAATTTGTAGAGACAGAAACGTTGATTGGAGGTTACTAGGGGTTGGGTGGTGTGGGGGATGTGGAAATATTGCTTAATGGGTTCAGAGTTTCTGTTTGGGGTAATGAAAAATTTCAGAAATAAATAGTGGTCATGACTGCACAACATCATGAATGTGATTGATGCCCTTAAATTATCCCCTTAAAAATGATTAAAATGGCCCATGTGTGGTGGCTCACGCCTGTAATCCCAGCACTTTGGGAGCCTGAGGCAGGAGGATCGCTTGAGGTCAGGGTTCGAGACCAGTCTGACCAACACGGTGAAACCCTATCTCTACTAAAAATACAAAAATTAGCTGGGTGTGGTGGCACACGCCTGTATTGCCAGCTACTCGGGAGTCTGAGGCAGGAGAATGGCTTAACCCAGGAGGCAGAGGTTGCATTGAGCCAAAATCGTGCCACTGCACTCCAGCCTGGGCAGCAGAGTGGGACTCAGTCTCAAAAACAAAACAAAAAACAAAAACAAACAAACAAAAAATTACAAAGTATTGCCTTGTGGAAAGATCTAGAAGGACACCAAAAGCAGCAAGGGCAACATGGATTGAGGCATGGCTCGGCAGGGCACTTTGTGCCGACTCAGCGATGGGTCCATGCTGTGACTTTTTAATAATTAAAAATAATTAAAATTTACCGTAAATGGTAAATTTCATGTTATGTCTATTTTCCCACGCAAATTCTCCTGGTGGAAGATTAAGGCAGGGTCAACTTACAGGTGGTTGTGAAGTGAGAACAGGAATCAGGGAGGAGACCCCTGTGAAGCCAGGCAAAAGCTGAGGTTCAACTGGGAAGGGTAAGAGACAGTGATGGGGCCAGGCAGGCATGAGGGACAGAGAAGGGGAGAAGGTGTAAGTTCAGGGCCATCAGTAAGTCTATCTCAGGGTCGAAGACATTGGAATACAGTCAAGGGATTAGACAGAAGACAGCTCAGGCTGCTATGATTTTGCTACTGCACTCCAGCCTGGGATGGTTCTGGGTTTGAAGGATTTGAGGACAACAGACTGCAATCCTGACTTAGCTAGTCTCAAAGCTTTAGCTTACCAGGCTGGCCACACTACTGGCCTGGGCAGGGCCACAGCACTGCTCAGTGGCTATTTGAGGACACCAGGACACATCTAAAGTTACTGTGCCTCTCTGAACCTCTCAGGTGTCTTGTGCATCTCCTGATGTCTGAGCTACAGCCCTGGAGAGGCCTGAACTCCCTACCTCAGTTGCTTGACCTGAGGGGAAACCAGGTCCCTAGGTGACCTAGGACAGCCAGAAGAAGAGCAGAGTGCATGCGAGTCCCAGGGAGCATGTGGACACACCCAGCTGAGCACTGGCTTGACTTACTCTGAACCTCACCCAAGATCGCATGGATAGTCAATGAAGGATAACCAAGGCCTCCTGGCTGGATTCACCAAGTACCTACATAGGTGCTCAGAGGCCCTTTCTCTGTACTCTAGAAAAGCAAGTCCGTTCCTTTTGTGGGCTTAATTTCCTCCTGTACAAAATGAGGAGCTGAGGCCAGGTGCAGTGGCTCATGCCTGTAATCTCAGCACTTTGAGAGGCTGTGGCAGGAGGATCATTTGAGCCCAGGAATTTGAGACCAGCCTGGGAAACACAGTAAGACCCTGTCTCTACAAAAATAATAATAATAATAAAATAGCTGGGTGTGGTGGCATGTACCTATAGTCCCAGCTACTTGGGAGGCTGAGGTGGGAGGATCACTTGGGCCCAGGAGGTCGAGGCTGCAGTGAGCTGTGATCGCACCATCACTGCACTCCAGCCTGTACAACAGAGTGAGACCCTGTCTCAAAAAAAAAAAAAGTAACTGGACTGGGATCTCCCAGGTCCCTTCTGGCTCTGACCTTCTAGGACTTTCAGGAGAGGGTCATGACTTATGGGGAGGTAAGGATAGGGAGGCCTGAGTAAGAATGGGAGGGGGAGGAATAAACTGAAACTAAAGGTGACAGGTGGCCCCTGGGTGAAGGGATTACCCAAGACCCTTCCATTAGCGTCACCTAATGATTCCGGGAGTTAATCTGTAAATGCTGTATGCAGCCTGGCACATAGTAAGCTCTCAATCATTTTTAGCAGCGATTATTATTGTGATTATCAGCAGCCTAGATTCATAAACGCTCTGCTTACTTAACCGCCCGTACCCACAAATCTTCAAATGACCACATCATTGAATCAAGAATTGCTGAGTCATTGAATCTGAACACTGCTGGACCATCAAAAGTGAGTCTCTCCAAGTCACAGCATGGACCCATCGCTGAGTCGGCACAAAGTGCCCTGCCGAGCCATGCCTCAATCCATTTTGCCCTTGCTGCTTTTGGTGTCCTTCTAGATCTTTCCACAAGGCAAATTCTGCTTGAAAGTCCAATCCATGGATGCACTGTGTGGACATGACTTCATGTGACCCTCCCAACTCCATGAATAGTTGTTGCTATATGGTACTAATAAGGAAACTGAGGTCCTCAGAAGTCACACAGCATGGCGCTTCACGCGAAGGTCCGTGGGTGGCTGGTGTTTCACTTTAAGGCCCATGGGTGGCTTTCCAGCTTCCAGAATGAGCTGAGCTAACCTTTTCCTCGGTGCTGCCTAGTTATTTTACCTTCATGTGCAGCACACACCACAGCATCCTGTAATTTCTCTGGGTGCCTGTTTCCCCAGCCCCCTCAACTAGGAGTGCCAAACAGGCTGACGAGGGTCATGTCTGACCTTCCTCATGTCCTCCACAAGTGCCAGGCTCATCAGGGGTGCCAAACAGGTTCTGTGAATAGGATCATCTGTAGAAGGGTCTTGACTATTTGCCAGGTAGCATGGGTACAAACCTCATGAGGGAAACGACATCCTGGGGTTTTGAGTCTCCATCTTCCTTTGGGTACCCAGCCCACCCCGAAACTGGAGGTGGTCTGCATTCCCCACTCTCTCAGTGGCCCTGCTGGAATCATGTGCTGGCCCACTTTTTCCTGCCTTAGCACAGTCTACCATTATGGTTTCCGTGGTGGGTGCTGAACCCACTGGAGAGCAGGTAAAAGCTCAGGCCCTCTTCCCAGAAAAAAATTCTAAACCCAGCCATATGAGATATTTTCACACCCATAAAGTTTTGCATATAATATCAATGGATTTTCTTTTCTAGAGACAGGGTCTCGCTCTGTTGCCCAGGCTGGAGTGCAGTAGCATAATCTTGGCTCACTGTAGCCTCAAATTCCTGGGCTCAATTGATCCTCCTGCCTCAGCCTCTCAAGTAGCTGGGACTACAGGCTCAGGCCACCATGCCTGGCTAATTTTTAAAAAAAAATTTTGTAGAGATGCGGGTCTCACTATGTTGTCCAGGCTGGTCTTGAACTCTTGAACTCTTAGCCTCAAGCAATCCTCCCACCTTTGTCTGCCAAGGTGCTGAGGTTACAGGTGTGAGCCACCGCACCCGGCCCACTATCAGTGGATTTTAAAGTTCATCAATGGAGTCCCTAAATTGCACCCCAAATTAGAGAAAAGCCCAGGAAGCTTGGGAAGCAACTAGTGTAAATAACAGAGATAGGGCACTGAGCTCTCTGGGTGGAAATAGGGGTCACATTGAACTTCAGAGGGGAGCCCAAATCATCCCTCCCTAAACCTTCTTGGGCCATCCTCACATCTCCCCCACCTCTTCCTTGGCCCACCTTCTCTGAGAAAGCCTCTGCTCTCCCCAGTATGGCTATACCACAGAAGTTTGTCTAATGTGTGAGTTGTTTTGTATTTGCTTCATTAGAAAGCCTTTTAAAATGCATTTTCAGGTCTGTGTTCAGTACAGTGTGTCTCCAAATAAAAATTTTCAGGCAAATCACCTTAAGAAGTTTGGCTGTTTTTATTCCTTCCCACCCAGCATTGTCAGTACCATAAAGCAAATGTCATGGTTGATGTCATAAACCATAAAGCAAATGTGGGGCATCCGAGGGCCCTGACCTGCCTGATTACCTCCACCACATCTAACTGGTGGGGACCCGTGGCTATCACCTGTACAGCTAGACCAGAAGATAGACTGTGAGATATCAGTAGCCCCTTCCCACACCCAGACCCAGGTTGACCTTGACTACAGTCATAAAACTATCCCTTCACAGGGGTTCTCGTGTCAGTTTTACAGAAGAGGAAAAAGGCTTGGGGAGATGACAGAGACCCAGTGGGTCCCTGGCAAGGCCTGGTCATCTGGCAAGGTGAAGAGGGCCTCAGAAACCTCTGCAGGTGTGTGCTTTTCTGCTGGTTCCAAGAGAAAAGAAAACACTCAGAGATTGTAGACAGGACCTAGAATTGGCCTGGAGTTTTCTAGACACTGTAGTTCAATCAGCTCAAAAAGGCCCAGACAGGGCCAGGGACAAATGGTGGGACAGGGCTGGCAGCTGGGCTCCAGACCAAGTGTCCGAGTGCAGGGCTGTTGACTCTGAGTCTTGACATTTGACTCCAGTCCCACAAGAGGGGTGATGTGTCTGACAGAGGGGCAGCAGGAAAACAGCTGAGCCTTCCACTCCAACTCAGGCTCCTGAGGTCTCTGTGCAGTTTCTGTGGGAACGATTCCTTTCAGAAGTGAGACAGGGCAGCATGAATTTCTCCTCTGAGCACAGGGGCCTGACATCCTCAGAAGACCACCTGTGTCCTCAGATCAGATGTGGCCCTGCTTCCCATCTGCTTTTCTGTGCCCATCCTACTCTTCCTCTGCCTTGATGGTACCTGCACAGACTCAGGGGCATCTTGAGTCAGATGTGCTTCTCCCTGGATGGGTGATCATCACAGTCCCACCACAGAGGCAGGTAATGAAGGGGCACAAACCTATGCCTTGCAGACAGTGGGCATTCAATAAGCTTTTGCTGAGTTAGAAATTTGGTGGGGGGCGGAAATCATGAGGGAGATGTAGAATCTGGAAGAGCAAGTCTGTTGGGGGAAAATGCATTGAAATCTACTGGCTCCAAAGGAATACGGTTCTGTCCTAGACAGAGGAGGCTTTATTGGGAAGCTAATAAGCTTATGCTTAAGGCCCACTACTGCAGAGTTTACGAGCCCCTTCCTAGGCCCCGTATCTAATCTGGCATCCATAATTTGTATTATTTTTCTTATACCAAGCACCCAAAATTGTGTAAGCTTCAGGTTTCACAAAACCTGGATCTGTCCCTGGTCCTGACACTCTCTAGCTTTGCAAACACTGAGCCCCTCAACCCACTTGAGGGTAGAATCCCAGAATTAGATGGGCTCTCAAAAGAGTATCTGGTTTATCCTTCAAGCAGGTATTAAAGATCCATCAACTCCCAGCAACTCTTTTTTTTAGGGATCTGCAAGGATAGATATCCAGGGGTTGGGTAATTTATAAACAACAGAAGTTTATTTGGTTCACCGTTCTGGAGTCTGGGAAGTCTGAGATTAGGGGACTCCATTTAGTGAGGGCCTTTTGGCTGCATTGTAACAGGTGGAGGATGGCCCAGTGCAGTGGCTCACGCCTGTAATCCCAGCACTTTGGTAGGCTGAGGTGGGCGGATCACTTGAGGTCAGGAGTTGGAGACCAGCCTGGCCAACATGGTGAAACCTCATCTCTACTAAAAATACAAAAAAATTAGTAGAGCATGGTGGTGGGCACCTGTAATCCCAGCTACTTGGGAGGCTGAGGCAGGAGAATTGCTTGAACCTGGGAGGTGGAGAATTGCTTGAACCTGGGAGGTTGCAGTGGGCCAAGATTGTGCCACTGCACTCCAACCTAAGCAACAGAGCGAGACTCCATCTCACACATACACACATACACACACACACACACACACACACACACACACACACAGATAAGAGAAGACATTTCATCCGTGAAACCAGAACAAACAATTATACACAAAGGAATAATTTAAACGGGATTGTGGTGATGGTTACAGACCTCTGTAAATTTACTAAAAATCATTGAATTAGACACTTAAAATGAGTGAATTTCAGAGTATGTGAAGTGTACCTCCAATAAAACTCTTTTTAAAAAAAAATCAGAAAAACAGTGCAAACTACTGAAAATTTGATCACATAAATAAAATAGTTAATAGAGGATTTGGAAGATAAGGTCAAGGAAATCTTCCTGGAAGTGGAAAAAAATAAAGGTATGGAAAATCAGAGAGAAAATAGAAAAGTAGAAGATCCATCTAGGAGGCCCAGCAAAAGAAACAGAGAGGAGAGGAAACGGAGGAGAGTCCATTATCAAAGAAATAATATAAAATTACTTCCTAAGACTGAATGACCTGCGTCTGCAGTTTACCAGTCCATTGCGTACCCAATACAATGAATGAAAAAAGGCCCACGTTAATTTCATAGTGATGTATATGAAGGTAAAAATCTTAAAATTTAGGCCAGGCATAGTGGCTCACGCCTGTAATCCTAGCAGTTTGGGAGGCCAAGGCAGGCGGATCACTTGAGGTTAGGAGTTCAAGACCAGCCTGGCCAACATGGTGAAACCCCGTCTCTGTTAAAAATACAAAAATTAGCTGGCCGTGGTGGCACATGCCTGTAATCCCAGCTGCTTGGGAGGCTGAGGCACAAGAATTGCTTGAACTCGAGAGGCTGAAGTTGCAGTGAGCTGAGATAGCACCACTGGACTCTAGCCTGGGTGACAGAGTGAAACTCCAACTCAAAAAAAAAAAAAAAAAAAACTTAAAATTTTCCAGAGAGAAAAAAAACAGATTATAAAAAAAGATCAAGACTAAGAATGGCATTGGACTTCTCACTGGCAACTTCTTATTCTAGAAGTCAGAAAATAGAGAAATGTATTCAAATCTCTCTCTTACAGTGTAAAAACAACAAAAGACAAACTTTAATTCTACAAATCAAGTTTTTCATAAGATCAAAATCTGTGCGTGTGGAGGGATGGGGGTTCTATGCTTATCTCTTCTCCACTCTCTCTCTCTTTTTGAGTCATCATCTCTGTGTCCTACTCTCCTTCCTTTCTGTCTGCCCTTCCCGTTCTATCTTTTCTGTGCTCTCTCTTTCTTTACTGGCCATCACATAGAACTGGAGAAATTTTTTCTAATTACTTCCTTCATTTGTTAAATCATTTTATGTTCTCTGTTCTCCATTTTAAAAGCAAACAAGCGGAACATTTCATTTCTGCATTAAAAAATCTAAATTAAATTGCTATTTTGTTTGTTCCCTCTGTGGACTCTCAGGCATCTCCCTGGGAAGCCCCCTCTCACCTTCCTCCAAGTGGGTGCAGTTCAGGTTTTGTGAGTGCCTTCAACTGGGAACAAGAGGCTCCCCTACCTCTAAGCTCAAACTCATTCCTGTACATTTAGAGACAATTCTAAACTGGTCCCTCCTAGTTTATTAGGCAAAAATAGTTGAGATCTTTGGTCCTCAACAGGAAAAGCCCTTCTCGTTCTAGATCCTTACATCCAGCGGGCCTTCCAAACTCCAACCCCTCACTAAAGCAGGTGTGTCACTTAGGCCAGGCTTCCAGCAGGGGTTGGAGGCTGCTCCGTGTCCAGACTTGTGCAGACGTGGATGGTGACGTCAGTGAGAGGTGAAGCCTGCTGGACTTCTGGGTCGAGTGGGGACTTGGAGAATTTTTGTGTCTAGCTAAAGGATTGCAAATGCACCAATCAGCACTCTGTGTCTAGCTAAAGGTTTGTAAACGCACCAATCAGCACTCTGTAAAACGGACCAATCAGCACTCTAAAATGAACCAATCAGCGCTCTGTAAAATGGACCAATCAGTAGGACGTGGGCGGGGCCAAATAAGGGAATAAAAGCTGGCCACCCGAGTCAGTAGTGGCAAGGTGTTGGGGTTCTCTTCCAGACAGTGTTGGGTTTGTTCTTTTGCTCTTCATAATAACAGTTGCTGCTACTCACTCTTTGGGTTCACACTACCTTTAAGAGCTGCAACACTCATTGTGAAGGTCTGCGTCTTGACTTCTGAAGTCAGCAAGACCACATCGCAGGAGTGGGTGAGACCACGAACCCACCAGGAAGAACAAGCGATTCCCTAGGCGCCAACTTTTAGAGCTGTAACACTCCCTGGGAAGGTGTGCGGCTTCACTCCTGAAGTCAGCAAGAACCTCCCAGAAGGAAGAAACTCTGGACACACCATCTTTACGAGCTGTAACACGGTGAGGGTCCTTGGCTTCATTCTTGAAGTTAGCAAAACCAAGAACCCAACGGAAGGAATCAATTCCAGACACATCAGTAACGACAGTCCATTCCTCAGCACGCGTTTGCAGAGTGCCAACTATGCTCTCGGCCCTGCAGAGAAAGCGGAGCCGTGGCTGTCCGTGGCCTCAAAAACTCAAGGTCTAGGGTAAGGAAGAAAGACAACTAAACAAATAATGACCTCCCAGTGTGACGATGTAGTAGTAAAAGCATGCCGAAGGCATCAGGGCCACTTAAGGGAGGTAGGGATTTCTGCGTTTCTGGAGGACTGCAGGCTCCCAGAGCTTCCTGGGGATTGAGGCTCGGGGACATGTGGGACACTCAGATGGAGAATGCCCGATCTAGGGGAGGGCAGGCTCGGCAGAGGGAGCAGCCGTGCCAAGGCATAAGAGGTGTGTAAGAACATTTCTGTGTGACTCTGGGGATGCGTGGCATAAAGATTGAGGGGTGGTTCGATAGCCTGACTTTCCCCCGAAGCTTCCCAAGCCCTTGTGACGTCTATCACCCTGCCGGGGCACAGGCAGCAATGTCTGGTTCAGCACAATTCAGGGGAGATCTGTGAGTGACAGCCCTGTCATTAGCAGGGCAGAGGGGCACTGTCCCCGGATAAGCTTTTGAATGTGACAGGCAGGCTGTCAGCTAGCAGACCGATTCACCCCCAGCCAGAATCTCACCTCTGCTGCCCCCATCTTGTCTGGGGAAGGAGGATCTCCCTCCTGCTGAATCACCCGGCTCTTCCTGGAGGCTGAGGCCAATAGCAGCTCTCTCTTCAGTGGGGGCCTGGGCAGGCTCCGTCTTCAGGGCCGGGGTGTCTCCAGATGCTGGCTCCCCGTTGACGATGGTGAAGCCTGCAGCAGCATGGACTAACTGCTGTTCTGCATAGCTGTGGGCACTCAGAGTGTCCTGTGCAGGGCTTACTGCTTATTCCATGTCTGTATCCCCCCATCCTCTCCCTCCCCAGCGCCTGGCGCAGGGCAGGGACTTCATCCGTGTTTGTTAAATAAATGTGTTAAGAAAGGGAAGACAAAAGCGAGAAAGACAGGGAGACAGAGAAGCGAGATTGATTTTTTAATGGGAGAAAAAGAGACCAGATATTGGGGCACTGACGGCACCAGATACACACACATGACCCCGAGACCTGGAACCGCGGCACAATTGGCCACAGAGATGACAGCAGCCCCAGATGATACCTGTGGGGCACTGGTTAAATGCCAGGCAGTGTTGCCATCTCTTTATAAGCGGAACTTGAACTCTCACAACTCCATTTTGCAGTCCAGAAAACAGGCAAAATGGGACTAAGTAAGTAACTTGCCCAAGGTTACACAGCTAATGCATGAACCCAGGCAGCCTGGCCTCAGAACCTGCACTTCTAGCTGTGCAGTGTGACAGGTAATCATGGGTGTGGCAGGGACCAGTCTTCATGGGATCCAGAGGAGATAGTAGCCCCAGGGAACAAGAGCACTGACCAGGAGGGAAGGGCCGTCACTACTTCCTGGCGATTTGCTCAGTGCAGGCTCTGGACCTCTGGCCGTGGCACTGGCTTCCTGGAGACGATTCTGCACTCACTCACTGGCCGCTGCAGTGTGCTGGATGGAAGATTGCTGATGAGAAGATGATGGTCTCGAGGAGGACTTCTTTGGCCTCCAGTGCCAACTGTGGGTCAAAGGAGCCCAGCTCCCAAAGCCTTTGACACCATCTCTTTTTGTTGCAGAAACAGCTGACCAGATGGTCAGCTTGCTTTGCCAGATGCCCAGATCCCTGCCACCACGGCTGCCTGAAAAGGTTAGCAGAGTTAAGATGTGTTCCCACAGCAGCTTTCAAGGGGTACCAAGAAGCCTTTCTCTGCAGAGCCCACCGTCTCTTCCTTGGCACATCCTTCCCTCCCTAGCTCTCCTTGGGCTGATACCTCCTACCCCAGTGTCTGCTCCTGATCTAATAGTCACCACTATTTGAGTATCCCCATGTGCCAGGCCCTATACCAAGTCTATTGCATGCCTCTTCTCATTGAACCCTCACCACTGTATCCTATAAAGCAGGTATCATCTCTTCTCTCTATAGCCAGGGAAGGGAGCCTTGGGGCATTCCTTAACAAGCCCCTGGTCTCACAAATGCTAAATGGTGGAGCTTGGATTCCAAACAGGAGGTGTTGGTGCCAAAGTCCACCTCTTTAGCTGGGTCTGTGAAGACTGGCTTTGCTTTCTGAGCTTCACACAGGGGTCTTGGGGTCTTCTTTCTTTTAGCATTGGCTTTTTCAGCCTGCCTACCTTCATCTTGGATGGGAAACTAAGTCAGAACAAGGGTGTTTCCAAGAGTGGAGCTGGCAGCCTCTGCACAGGCGGATGGGAGCCCAAAGGTGTCATATTCATCTAATGCTAAAATGCTTCACAGGGATTAAACACACTGCCTGCCGCAGTGGTTCCCGGGGCCACGTGGGCACTGGGTGGCTTAAATTGGGAAGGTACAAATGTGATGGGGGGGGGACCTTTTGTGAGGGATACACACCCAGGACGTGCAGGTAAAGGAAATCCAGACTGGATCCACCTATTGTGCCAAACACGCCCACGTCTAGTCTGGCTTAACTAGACTTGGACATGTTTAATCAAGCTGCCCTGATTTATTGCTGGCTGCATGCTCCAGGCCACAGCGCCATCTGCAGGGCAGCCCTGCACCAGCGGGGGCGGGTCCCGGGGCCTGTCCCAAGACCCTGTGATGGTCAGCATTAAGGTAAAGGTTGTGAGCTACAAAGCCGGCACCGATTGCAGTCCTTTCAAACTTAGGGCAGTCGTACAGGCACCACCCCTTCTCAAAAACCAACCTCCTGAAATGATATGGGCAGATACTAGCACGCCCATTTTATAGACGAAGAAACTGGGCCTCAGAAAGCCACAGTCACCCCCCCAAGGGTGGAGTCAGGCAGGATTCCAACTCAGGCTCTTTGACAAAAAACTCTGGGCTCTACGTCTGCCTCTCCTGATGCAGAAGAAAGAGAAGAAGCATGGAGGGTAAAAGATGAAGCGAAAGCCACTGGCTGGACGGATTGAGAGCCAGGATTCGTGGCTTAGTTTTGTCGCACTGTCTCTGCTGCCAAGCCCTACTCACCCCCGCCAGGAAGAGCAAACATTCCCAGACACAACATCCTCCTGGGTCTGTCATCAGGTTGACAGAGAGAAAATCAAGCTCCTTACAGGAGACTGTCAGGGTGGGCTGGGGTGGAGTTTTTAAATGTCTCAATGACTGGGAAGATAATTGAGGACATTATATTTTTTACGCTTTTCAGTGCCTGTCTCAGCAGCAAGCACTTGTCAGCCAGATCCTGGAGGCCGAAGGCTGACTACCCTGACAAAAAGAAGACACTCAAGTTGTCTAAATTCATCGATTTTTCTGAAATTTGAAATCTGCAATTTCCGGAGCTGTGTTCTGTTGTTAAGTGGCTGTCCAAATTCCTGAGCTCATGTTTAAGTGTCGCCGACAAAGAAACAATCCAATCAGGTTTACATTGGCGTTTCAATTAGACACATATGAGGTAGTCACTCAGAAGCGGTTCACAGCAAATTTATTCCTGGGACAACCTTCTTTTACCACCCAACTTAAATCTCCCAGGAATTTGTTCCAAGAATAGAAGCTAACTGCTATAATATCCCAAGCTAATTGCAATATTATCCTGATTGGAGCCTAATGAGAAGGCACATCTGCCTCGCTAGCCAGCACTGCCTCTCCCCCTACACAGAGCCCTCAGAGATAGATTATCTTGTTCTAGACAGCTTTGTTATTTGATTATCTACACTATAGCTCTTTCTTGCTAATTTACCACTTTTACATATTTATGCCCCCTAATTAGTCAACAAGTATTTATTAAACACCTACTGCATGCGCATCCCATGCATCCCAAGCAAACAGAAGGATGTTTGCTTCCAAAGAGAAATACATGCTGCTTTGGGGTGCTGGTCTCTTTTGGGGACTTCAGTCAGATGAACAAGTAACATATATGGAGCAGAAGCTTATGCCTGTAATCCCAGCGCTTTGAGAGGCCAAGGTGGGCAGATTGCTAGCGCCCAGGAGTTCAAGACCAGCCTGGGCAACATAGTGAAACGTCACCTCTACTAAAAATACAAAAAATTAGCTGGGCATGGAGGCGTGCACCTGTCATCCCAGCTACTTGGGAGGCTAAGGTGGGAGGACCACCTGAACTCAGAAAGTCAAACCTGCAGTGAGCCGAGATGGCACCAATGCACTCCAGCCTGGACAATGAACCTTGTCTCAAAAAGTAAAAATCATATATATGCAGCAGTATTTGTACATAAAACACATGCTTGGAAACCCACACGTCTGGGATATCTGCATATGCCTTGTGGAGAATTTCTAGGGTTGGTTAGAAGGAGAAAGAAACATAAATTATATTGTTCTGGAACTCTTCTCTTTATCACCCAGCCGAGGAGCATAAGGAGAGTGCTTTCATTTCATTCATTAACTCACCAAATATTTGCTGAACATTGACCCTGTGCTTGGCCCTGGAAGAGAATTTTGCAAAAACACAGTCCCTTATTTCAGATTTGACAACACAGTGGGGAGACTATATCTTTTTTTTTTAATGCAAATCATAGAACAGAGGCAACATTCAGGACTGATGAGGAAATCTGGCTCTTGGGAAATGGTCAGAACGGCTCATTCTGCTAAGAGCAGAGCATCTTGTAAAGTTCTACCCAGCTCGTTGGCCCACTTAGCCCTCCACAGGTCACGGAAGCAGAGGAGAGAGCCACTCCTGTGGACTCAATTCTCACCCTTGCTGGTGAAAACAGAAATCATGGGTTCTCATTGTTCACAGCCCCGCCTGGAACAACTTCCTTCTCTCCACTTCCAGACCCAAGCCCAGGCTTCCCAGGTTTCACCTTTGGACCTTTTCCCACTCCCTGCACCTGGGGCCCAATGCTCAACCCACCTCTTCACCCTTTGCATCCTTCCGTGGTTAAATGTAGGCTTCTCTCTTCCCGTCTGTGGCTGTCCGTTACCCCAAGTCAAGGCCTTACATCATCTTGCTCGCCTCAGGGAACCCACCCCTCCTGCAGCCTTGGAAGGCTGAACTCCTCCAGTGCCCAGTTTGTCCTGACCTCAGAAGTACAACCCACTCCACTCGGAGGAAGCAAAGAGGGGTTTTTAAAGAAACATAAGCAGCTTCACTGAGAGCTCATGGCTAAACACAGATTTTAAGAGGACAAGAACAAGAAAAAGGACAAATTGCAAGAATAGTTTCAGAAATGTTTACTAATGAGATGAATATGTGTAAGTCATTTAGCACAGTGCCTAAAACACGGTAAGTAACCAACAAATGGTAGGTGGTATTAATACTATTATTATTAAATCCCAGAATGATGAGATTACAGGAACATGTACACATAACAAAAGCAGTCTTAAAAAGCTAATTTTTTTTTTCAGGGCCAGAGTAACAGGAAAGAGATAGACCCATTATTCAAGACAGATGATGTAATGTGAATAAAAGAGTGAACATTTTAAGGTGTCTTTTCTCCTAATATTCTTCTATTTTCTTTAGAAGAGAGAATAATCTTCAACCTGGAAAGGATAATAAACATGATTATGGGGAAATTGCGACCCAAGACAGATGACGCGGCACTCAAGGAGAGCCCTTCTGCTTTATGCGAGCCTAACGCTCTTAACTCCCACTAAATATATCCAAGACCTTTACTGTGTGGTTGCAAACCCCTACTGTAAATATTGAGAAGTCAGGAAGCTGAGAAGGGCGGGGAAGAATTAGAGATGAGCAAATGTTGCCCAGGTTTGTGAGAGAGAGAAGGGGGATTCCAGAAACTACAGATGGGTATGTCTGAGGTTGATCTGCAATCAGATAGGCTTATAAAAGATGGCAGATGTTACTAGTGGTCAAAGTGGCTTACTAAGAGTAATTAGTCAAATTAACCTTATTTCCATTGCTCAGGGATTGGTACATGAAGGCATTGCTACGCATATTGCATACTTAATTTTAGCAAAGCACCTGATAGAATCTTTCAGGATTCTTGGTGGGTAAGACGGAGAAATAAGGACTAGATTTAAAGTATGATTAGCCAAGTTTCATAGATGGCTGAACCTCCACATCTGATGAATGGAACAGTGTCCACTACGGAGCACATCATAGGTGCTTAGTAAATATCTGTTACTATTACACAAATGAATCAAGTTGGAGGGAAGTTTCTGATGGTATGTCCCCATCTAATTTTATATATATATATAAAATATAGTATATTTTGCACCCAGGCTGGAGGGCAGTGGCGCGATCTTAGCTCAGTATAACCTCTACCTTCCGAGTTCAAACAATTTTTGTGCCTCAGCCTCCCAAGTAGCTGGGACTACCAGTGTGTGCCACCACGCCCGGCTAAGTTTTGTATTTTTAGTAGAGACGGGGTTTCACTATGTTGGCCAGGCTGGTCTTGAACTCCTGACCTCAAGTAATCTGCCTGCCTCAGCCTCCCAAAGTGCTGGGATTACAGGTGTGACCCACCATGCCCAACCTCAGGTGCAGTATTGATCCAAAATGATATCTGATGTACAGGAAGGGGGAAAGATCTGTTTTGTATGTAAGAGTAAGTTAGTCGAAATATAGTGAGGACAGTCAGTGAATGGGGGGGAACATCGAAAGAGACAGTGCTGGCAGAAGGCTGCAGGATGTTTACACCCCTGGGACCCCGAGGAGGTTGGTGAGAAGAGAGTCAAGTTAGATTTCAATCAGATGGCGCCATAGACCCGGCTAAGATTGGACTGGGTAGGCCCACCCTAGGCTGATCCAGTTCGGGAGCCTCTTCCTTATATGAACGGATTGTAATAAGAAAAGCCTGTGATAATAAAGCCTATTAAGGGTTGAAGTAATATGTGGTCTAGTTGGCTCTGCCTTGGGAATAGTTTTAGGGAGGGGTTTGTGCAGTGGACAAAGGATGAGATCAAGAGGAGACTCTATTGAAAAACAGAAAAAAAAAAAAAAAAATGCCAGCCAGGCGTGGTGGCTCATGCCTGTAATCCCAACCCTCTGGGAGGCCGAGGTGGGTGGATCAGCTGAGGTCAGGAGTTTGAAACCAGCCTGGCCAACATGGCAAAACCCCATCTCTACTAAATATACAAAAATTAGCCAGGTGGGATGGTGCACGCCTGTCATCCCAAATACTCAGGAGGCTGAGGCAGGAGAATCACTTGAACTCAGGAGGCAAAGGTTGCAGTGAGCCAAGATCACACCATTGTACTCTAGCCTGGGTGACAGAGTGAGACTGTCTCAAACAAACAAAACTGTTGAGGAAAGGAAGAGAAAGCCAGCAACCTCCTGGGTACCCAAGTCCGGCACATCAGCAGGTGTTTGTGTGCTCCCCCCGACAAGTTCCTCACCTCCTTTACCAGGGGTTACAGCTCCATGGGAGAAAAGCCTGATAGGTGGAGATGGCAGAGCCCCTTCTCCTAATGGTGGCTGTGTGTCCGCTTGGCTTAGCAGCAGTGTGACAGCTTGCTGTTTGGATCGCTCTTCCTTGCCCAACTATTGCCAAACCAGGTTGAGCCCACCTCAAGGGATTGGGCAGGTAGAAAGTGTGGGTCAGTACAATCCTCACAATAACTTAGATAACGACATTAGAGCTCAGAAAGGTAGATGTTTTTAACCATGGTCACACAGCTGGCCTACAGTGGAGCCAGGATTTGAACCCAGAGTCTTAATGCTAGGATTCAAATTGTTAACCACCCAGCACTGGGCTGGCATCTGCAGAATCTTAGGTTCTGAGATTGGGTCCCCACATTTTAAGAAGGATGTGGACAGATCAAGGGGGTAGCTCCTGGAGCGCTACCAGGAGAATGGGAGAGGCTGGAAATCTTGTCCTGTAAGAAATGCAGGGAGGGCCAAGTGCAGTGGCTCACACCTGTAATCCCAGCACTTTGGGAGGCCGAGGAGGGCGGATCACCTGAAACCAGGAGTTCGAGACTAGCCTGGCCAATGTGGTGAAACTCCATCTCTACTAAAAATACAAAAATTAGCCAGGTGTGGTGGCTCACACCTGTAATCTCAGCTATTTGGGAGGCTGAGGCAGGAGAATTGCTTGAACTCGGGATGTGGAGGCTGCAGTGAGCTGAGATCGTGCCACTGCACTCCAGCCTGGGCAACACAGTAAGACTCCATCTCCAAAAAAACAAAAACAAAAACAAAAAACCTACAGGTCATCAGGGAATTCTGTCTGAGATAAAAATGACTTGGGAAAATGCAATAACTGTCCTCAAGCTCTCAGAGAAATGTTATGTGGCAAAACACAGACATTTATTTTTCATAGCAGTGTAAGAATAATGGCAATGATGTATTTTGACATTCTAAGGATTAGAGTGTTATCCTAAACCGGAGTGGGCTGCTTTGAGATACTGAGCTCCTGGGCACTGAAAGTATTCAAGCAGAAGCTGGATGTCATGGGCCAGGCTTTCAATAAA
The DNA here is from genome assembly GCF_002776525.5 of Piliocolobus tephrosceles. Classification (NCBI taxonomy): domain Eukaryota; kingdom Metazoa; phylum Chordata; class Mammalia; order Primates; family Cercopithecidae; genus Piliocolobus; species Piliocolobus tephrosceles. The sequence continues at coordinate 54,721,315 of NC_045449.1, read as the reverse complement.
CCTGAAATCTACTCTTCCTCTTCTCAAACTGCCTACAGCACGGCTGAGACCTACTTTCTCAGCTCCCTTGTCACTATTGGTTTCTTGACTATAAATTTCATACAGTTTCACTGAGGGATAACCTATGTACTGTACAATTTATCCATTGTAAGTGAACAATTTGATGGTTCCTAGTAAATCTATACAGCTCTGCAATCATTGCTATGGTCCAGTTGCAGAAACTTTGTGATTATAGTTTTTTTCCCCAAAGAACATTATTAGCATCAAGGGTAGATCCAGGTCCCATGGGCCGTGGTCTCCGCAGACCTAACAGCAGGATTCTGTGCTGTGGCTCTCGCCTCAAATCCTCTCCTCATTCCTTCTTGGGTGTCACCTGATGCTGCCCTGCCACATGCTGCTTGGCCTTCCTGGGCCCTGGGTGCCTCCCCCCACCCAAGGTGTCTCCAATGGGCACCTTTGCTTCCTTCCCTCCTTCTCTGCCATGGCGTGGGGGCAGGGGCTTGGTCTTCAGCAGATTCCAAGGCAGTAGGGTGCACTCAGAAGTATGTAAGCCCTGGTACCCCAGAGCTGTATTTGGCTCATGGCCATGTGGCCTCCAGCAAGTCACCTTATATTTGTTATTTCTGTTTTGAGACTCTGTTGCCTAGGCTGAGTGCAATGGCTCAGTCTCATCTCACTGCAGCCTCTATCTCCCGGGCTCAAGTGATCCTTCCACATCAGCCTCCTAAGGAGCTGTGACTACAGGTACGCACGCACCACCACACCCAGCTAATTTTATTTATTTATTTATTTTTTGTAGAGACGAGGTCTCACTATGTTGCCCAGGCTGGTCTTGAACTCCTGGGTTCAAGCAATCCGCCTGTCTTAGCCTCTTAAAGTGCTGCGATTACAGGCATGCGCCACCATGTCTGGCCACTTTTATCTTCTTGAACCTTAATTTCCCCTTTTGTAATGCAGACATAACATACATGCCTTGCTCAGTACACAGATCAGAAATAATGAAATGATGTGTATCAAGTGACTAGCACAATATCTTTTTTTTTTTTTTTTTTTTGAGACAGTCTTGCACTGTCGCCCAGGCTGGAGTGCAATGGCGCGATCTCAGCTCACTACAGCCTCCGCCTCCCAGGTTCAAGTGATTCTCCTGCCTCAGCCTCCCGAGTAGCTGGGACTACAGGCGTGCACCACCACACCTGGCTAATTTTTGTATTTTTAGTAGATAGTTTCACCATGTTGGCCACGCTGGTCTCGAACTCCTGACCTCAAGTGATCCACCTGCCTTGGTCTCCCAAAGTGCTGGGATTACAGGTGTGAGCCACCATGTCTGGCCAGTATTCACTATTTTTAATAAATGGTAGCCATGATTACTGCTGCCACCTTCATTATTGACACTCAAATGTCCTCTGCTTTGAGTGCTTATTTTGCCTTTCTCTTTTAGGAATATCCCTGCTTTCTGGGTCTCTCCTGGTGTCCAGCCCTTACCATAGGCACAGAGATGGATTCCCCTACACTTGGGAACCCCCCAAGGCTGACCCTAGCCAGGGAGTGCATGTGGGTTAGTTGGGATGGAGCAGCAGCACCACCTAGTGGCAATGTCACGCTAATTACTGGCCAAATGCAGGAGTTGGTCTAATAGCTACATTAGGACGCGTTGGAAGTCACCTACTCCAACTGTTCGTCCAGTGCTTGTGTGACCACAGCATCCTCATAGAGAGGGCTTCCCATGCCATGCACCAGAGCAAAAGAGGATGGAGAGAATGAAAAAACAGGAGAAAAGTTCTCAGTGTAATGCTCCTCAGGGACCACAGGGTAGTAAAAAAAAGTTTAAAAAGCATCTCCACCAGATGTAGAGATAGGAAGTAGGTCGGTGATTAGTGGTTGCCCAGTGCTACGGGGGATGGGGGAAATGAGGAGTGATCGCTAAAGGGTACAGGGTTTCTTTTCAGGGTGATACAAATGTTTTAAAAGTGACCAGGCACAGTGGTTCATGCCTGTAATCTCAGCACTTTGGAAGGCTGAGGTGGGCAGATCGCTTGAGGTCAGGAGTTCAAGACCAGCCTGGCCAACATAGTACATCCCCATCTCTACTACTAATACAAAAATTAGCCAGGTGTGGTGGTGCATGCCTGTAATCCCAGCTACTGGGGTGGCTGAGAAAGCAGAATCGCTTGAACCCAGGAGGCAGAGGTTGCAGTGAGCTGAGATTGTGCCACTACACTCCAGCCTGGGCAACAGAGTGAGACTCTGTCTCAATAATAATAATAATAATAGACCAGGTGCGGTGGCTCACGCCTGTAATCCCAGCACTTTGGGAGGCTAAGGTGGTGGATCACAAGGTCAGGAGATCAAGACCATCCTGGCTAACACGGTGAAACCCCATCTCTACTAAAAGTACGAAAAATTAGCCGGGCATGGTGGCAGGTGCCTGTAGTCCCAGCTAGTCAGGAGGCTGAGGCAGGAGAATGGCGTGAACCCAGAAGGCAGAGCTTGCAGTGAGCTGAGATCGTGCCACTGCACACACTGCACTCTAGCCTAGGTGACAGAGCAAGACTCTCTCTCAAAAAAAAAATAATAATAATAATAATAATAAAAATGCTGATGAGTTTGTGGCCAGCACTGCTGTTCATACTTGGACAAGATATCTCCAGGGAAACACCAGAGCAAGACATTCAAAGGTAGGAGACATTTAATCCTCATAACCCTATGAGGCAGGAATCAGTATCCCCATTTAACAGTTAGGCAAATTGAGGCTCCGCGATACAGAGGCTAAGAGTCAGTGGCCTGAGGCTAGCAGCCAGTGAGGGACATGGCAGGGATGCAAACATGGCTTTCAGGGACCCAAGTCTTTCCTCAAAACTATTGTACTGAAAACTGCTCCCCACTTATACTTACTCTGACTCACCAGCTCCAGCATCACAGCGTGGGAAAGGCTGTAGTGGATGTGCTGTGAAAAGTCCCAGCAAGGTATACTACCAGGGCCCAAGGCCAGGACAGCACCTCTGAGTTTTTCCTCCATAAACACAGCCTAGGAGTTTCAATAGAAACTCTGCTAAACTGGATGGGGAAAGAGATTTCAAAAAGCTCAAGACATTCAGAAGCACACAGCTATCCTCTCCTGCTTCCAAAGCAAGTTCTTTATTGTCTGAGCAATCAATAAGTATTTAACGAGGGCTAGCACTGTACTAGGTACACTGTAGCATAAATGCAAAAGTGTAAGACACAGTCCCTGCCCATTTGAGGTGTACAATCTAAATATTTCTCGGAGGCTGGGTGCAGTGGTTCGCGCCTGTAATCCCAACACTTTGGGAGGCTGAGGTGGGCAGATCACAAGGTCAGGAGTTCAAGACCAGCCTGGCCAACATGATGAAACCTTGTCTCCACTAAAAATATAAAGATTAGCTGGGCGTGGTGGGGGGGTGCCTGCAGTCCCAGCTACTCAGGAGGCTGAGGCAGGAGAATCGCTTGAACCAGGAAGCAGAGGTTGCTGGGAGCCAAGATCACGCCACTGTACTCCAGCCAGGGCGATACAGCAAGACTCCATCTCAAAAAAAAAAAAAAAAAAGTTAACTAGTGGAAGTGCTTAGGTACTAATGTGGCCAACAGTTGTCTGGATAAATGAGCTCTAGACTACTTAGTGAACCTCCTCTCCAGGACATTTTTATTAATATTTGAAGAACAACATAAAACACATTTCCAAGTGGTTCATGAGATGCCATGGCCATCCAAAAGAGGGAGGCAATGTGGTGGAGCTTGGTCTTTACAAGAGCTATTTCCCATAGTGAAATTTGCCACTAACTCGGGGGCAATACCAGGGGTAGCTGGGAATCTCACATCTCCCAAATTAGCCCCTTGAGTCTGTCACAAACTCTCAGAACTCATAGGCGTGTGGTTCTGGGAATGGAAAGTAACCAAAACCATCATCTGGACTGAGACAGCCAAACCTGGGGACAGCGCCATCCCAAAAGTGAACCGTCTGCTTCACGGGAAGAACATTTATCTCAGAGCAGGGATGTGGGAGCTGCAGTCACAGAGGACCGAGACCCCAGACGGTGATGCCCAGAGTGCAAACACGACCCTCCGCTGGCCTGCGGGGCTCTGGGAAAGAGCTTCGGCCTCACACTGGGTCACCTCCCCACAGGGTCCCCATCTGGCAAATAAGGGAAGGAACTAGCATATGGAAAAGGCTGGATACCTTCCTAGTGTTACGAAGTCTTGATATGCCAGTGAAAAAGCTCACTGATACCTTTAAATAAAGCATCTTACATCAGGAACTCTGGGCTAAAATATAGCATCAGGGAAAAGTTCCACCAATCTGAACCTCTTTGCACCTGCAATAAGCAAGTACCTTTTCTTTCCTGAGGATCATTTGCTTTAAAGCACTGAAGAGTGAGCTGCTAGCTCCGGCAGTGATGGTAAAGAATGATGATTTCTGGGGAGCGTAGTGGCTCATGCCTGTAATCCCAGCACTTTGGAAGGCTGAGGTGGGTGGATCCCTTGAGCTCAGGCGTTAGAGACCAGCCCAGGCAACATGGCAAGACCCCATCTCCACAAAAAGTACAAAAATTACCCAGGTGTGGTGTGCACACCTGTAGGAGGCTGAGGTGGGAGGATTGCTTGAGCCCAAGAGGCGGAGGTTGCAGTGAGCTGAGATCGTACCACTGCACTCCAGCTTGGGCGACAGAGTGGGAGGCTGTTTCAAAAAAAAAAGAAAATTTTTAATAAAAAATAAACATGAAAAGGTACAGTAAAAATATGGTTTTTTTTTAAAAAAAAAAAGAATGACAGTTCCTCCCTTTTTATGAAAGGACGCCAAAGACTAACAGGACTCCAGATGCCAGACCAGGATTGCAACAGCTGAACTCAGTTCCGGCTCCAACTCTTCTCCTCCTTTCCGCCACGTAGCCCGCTCTGGCATTCGAGCACCAGCAAGCCCTCTGGACTTCTCCATCAATTGCAAAAATGATCATCAAAGCTACTGAAATGGAAGGTGGTGTTTAAAACTTAACACTGGGTTTCTTAAAATGTAACACTGCTTTTCTTATGGCATGGATAAGGCACTGTGAGAAAGCTGCCTCCACTCCCAGCACACAGGTACACATGCACGCAGCAGAGGCCAACCGATGTGGCCACAAGGCACAAAGAATAGATCCTTCTGGTCAATTCTGGTACTGGAGCTGGTTGGCGAGCCAGTCCAGGCCTTCGTAAAGCCCATGTCCGGTGGTGGCACAAGTAGCCTGAATGTGCCAGTTTCTGTAGCGGAGGGAATGGAGGCCGAGCTTGTTTGTTATCTCTGCAGCGTTCATAGTATTAGGGAGATCCTTGAAAAAGAACATTCAAAAGCCAATGTATACTGTTGTATCCGTATAGCAAAATATGCTCTTCCCTGCTAAATGTGCCCAAACCCACAGTCTTCTCTGTTGATGGCAACCCCAACCTTCCAGTTGCTCAGGTCAAAAAGCTTGAAATTATCCTAACTTTTTTTCTCTCAATGTCACAGCCAATCTGTCAGGAACTCCTAATGGCTCTACCATCAAAATTTATCCAGAATCTGACCACTTACTAACTTCACAACTGTCACCCCAACCTGACGCCACATCACTTCTCACCTGGATGACTGAAATAACTTCCTAACTGGCCTCCCTACTTCTCTGCTCTGGATCCCGTGAAGCCTATTCTCAACCAAGCCACCAGTGAATCAGATTGAATCATTCTATCAAAACTGCAACAGCTCCCGCTCTCTCAGCATACAAGTCAGAGTCCTTACGGTCTCCAAAGCCTCCTGGACTGGAGACCTCACCAAAGTGGTCTGTTCCATCTTTTCAATACGGCACTCACCATACGTTACTATATCATGACATTTACTCACTTAAGTGTATTTATTATTAACTGTCTATCTGTCTCCCCTAACTAGAATGCAAGCTTTACGAGGGCAGGAATCTTGATCTATCTTGTCCTCTGATGTATCCCAAGTGCCTCAAAATGTGCGTGGCACACAATAAGCTCAAACTAAATTTGAATAAATCAGCATTAAAGAACAAAGGCCGGGCACGGTGGCTGACACCTGTAATTCCAGCACTTTGGGAGGCTGAGGCGGGTGGATCACCTGAGGTTGGGAGTTTCACACCAGCCTGACCAACATGGAGAAACCCGGTCTCTACTAAAAATACAAAATTAGCCAGGAGTAGTGGCGCATGCCTGTAATCCCAACTACTTGGGAGGCTGAGGCAGGAGAATTGCTTGAGCCCAGGAGGCGTAAGTTACGGTGAGCCGAGATAGCGTCATTGCACTCCAGACTAGACAACAAGGGTGAAACTCCATCTCAATAAACAAACAAACAAACAAATGAACAAAGTAGCTGTAGATGTACTGATATGGAAGGACTTCCAAGATATGCTAAGTGAAAGAACACAATCATACAATTGCTTACACAGGCAGAGAAAGTTGGATTTCTGGAAAGAAAAAGAATAAATTTAACAATGAAGAGAAGCACTAGACTATTTCACTTGAATATTCTGAACTGTATGCGTATTTATACCATGAGAACATTCTGTTTTTATCATTGAAAACAACAAAGGCACCAGCACAGTAGCTTACGCCTGAAATCCCAGCACTTTGCGGGGCTGAGGTGGGAGGACAGCTTGAGCACAGGTGTTTGAGACCAGCCTGGGCAACATGGCAAGATCTCAGCTCTACAAAAAAAAAAATTTTTTTTTTTTGAGATGGAGTCTCACTGTCGCTCAGGCTGGAGTGCAGTGGGGTGAACTCGGCTCACTGCAAGCTCCGCCTCCCGTGTTCACACCATTCTCCTGCCTCGGCCTCTCAAGTAGCTGGGACTACAGGCGCCCGCCACACGCCCAGCTAACTTTTTGTATTTTTAGTAGAGACAGGGTTTCACCGTGTTAGCCAGGATGGTCTGGATCTCCTGACCTTGTAATCCACTCGCCTCAGCCTCCCAAAGTGCTGGGATTACAGGCGTGAGTCAAAAAACAAAAAAAAAAGAAAAAAGAAAAATTAAAAAATTAGCTGGGTATGGTGGCATGTGCCTGCAGTCCCAGCTACTTGGGAGGCTGAGGCAGAAGGATCACTTGAGCCCAGGAGTTCGAGGCTGCAGTGAACTGTGATCACACCACTCCACTCCAGCCTGGGCGACAGAGTAAGACCCTGTCTCAAAACACAACAAAACAAAAAATCACACACACATACACACACACTCCAGATTCATTTTCTTTAATAGTCATATGTTCACTAGTGCAAACTCTGGACTGACATTGAACCTGAACAGTGGAGTAACGGTTGTACAAATGATGATCTATTGACCATTTAAAATCATGTCTACAAAGAGTTGGATAACAACAGACAATGCTTTTGGTAAGTCTAAAGTGATAAAACAGGATGCAACATTGTCAAAACAGTATGATCTCAATTACATAATGAATGCACTCATGGAAGAGAAAGTGAAGGAAGGATGTCAGAATGTGACAGTGGTCATCTCAGGCTGGTACAATTCCACATGGTTCTTTCTACCTTCTTTTTCATGCTTAGTTTAGCTCAGAGTCCTGAGGCTGGATAGTTCTACGCTTAGTCTTCCTCCCATGTTTCTTTTACTGTTTTACATTTATGCACAAGCCCTTTTCCTCCTCCAAAACAGGCCCTATATGATCCAATCTCATCTCCTCTCTCCCCCGCTCATTCTGTTCCAGCTGCGCTGGCTGCCATGCTGTTCCTAGAACCGTGTGGCTCCCTTCCTCCCGGCCTTCTGGTCTCTGCTCAGATGTCATCTTATCAGAGAGGCATTCCCAGTCTTTCCCACACCTACCCTGCCCCCTTACTATGCTTTTCCTTCTTCCACAACACTTACCATCTGACACGTATTATTATTTATTTTACTCTGTAGCCCAGGATGGAGCGTAATGGAATAATCTCATCTCACTGCAGCCCCGAACTTCCAGGCTTAAGGGATCCTCCCACCTCAGCCTCCTGAATAGCTGGGACCACAGGTGCAGGCCACCACATCCAGCTAATTTTTGTACTTTTTTGTAGAGATGGGGTTTCACTATGTTGCCCAAGTTGGTCTTGAACTCCTGGGCTCAAGTGGTCCCCCTGCCACAGCCTCCCAAAGTGTTGGGAGTATAGGCATGAGCCACCACACCTGGCACATTACATTTTATTTACTGGTTGACTCTCTTCCCACTAGCAACGTAAACTCCATCGACACGAGGATTTTGTCTGTCTTGGTTTAAGCCTAAAAAACCAAGTCTGGAACTTAGTAGATGCTCGATGGCTCACACCTGTAATCCCAGCATTTTGGGAGGTCAAGGTGGGCGGATCACTTGAAGTCAGGAATTCAAGACCAGCCTAGCCAATATGGTAAAACCCAGTCTCTATTAAAAATACAAAAATTAGGTGGGCATGGCAGCACATGCCTGTAATCCCAGTTACTTGGGAGGCTGAGGCAGGAGAATCACTTGAACCTGGGAGGTGGAGGTCACAGTGAGCTGAGATCACACCACTGTACTCCAGCCTGGGCAACACAGTAAGACTCTGTCTCAGTAAGAAAAAGATATTCTAGCAAGGAGATGGTGGGAGACATTATGGCTGGGACTGGAGAGAGGGAGGCAGACATCTCATTTAAATGTCTACATTTATAAGTGAGACATTTGGCAGTAAACTTCAGTTCCAGCATTCAGAAAGTCAATAACAACATACCTGTTTATTGGTAAATACCAATAAAACTGCATTTCTGAACTCATCATCCTCTAATAAGTAAGTTAGTACTTCCCAGGCCTCATCAATCTGCTCTCTGTCATTACTGTCAACCACAAAAATCAGACCTAGAAAGAAATCACGAGCATGTTAATGATCTGAGCCTGGAAAACACAGCTGTTCATGTATCTTCACGGCTTCTCCCTGCTTATGTGTGTGACTTCACAAAGGCAATCAATATGGAAGGATACATCATCTCTAGAGTTAGGAGGCCTGCTGTACACTCAACTCACCTTTTGCAGAAGCATCACAGCTCTGTACCATATTAACAACAAGAATATATACTGAAAAAATTAGTCTCATTTTATAATCACTTTATTTCCACATCAGGGAAAAAACATGTTTTTTATTTTTTAATTGATCGATTGATTGATTTTGAGATGGAGTCTCACTGCAGCCCAGGCTGGAATGCAGTGGCATGATCTCGGCTCACTGCAACCTCTACCTCCCAGGTTCAAGCAATTCTTCTGTCTCAGCCTCCTGATTAGCTGGGATATAGGCACACCATCACACCCAGCTTATTTTTGTATTTTTAGTAGAGACAGGGTTTCATCATATTTGTCAGGCTGGTCTTGAACTCCTGACCTCAGGTGATCCGCCTGCCTCAGCTTCCCAAAGTGCTAGAGTTATAGGCATGAGCACTGCACCTGGCCAAAACATTGTTTTTTAAAACATGTAAAGTTTATTATAATAAACAGCATTCTAGGTCTAGCTCTCCACAGCAAAACTTGAGACAAAAGCTTAAGTGCAGGTACTTTCTTTGGGAAGTGATCCCAGGGAGCAGGAATGAGGGCCTGAGGGAGTAAAACAGGGCAGAAGGGACAGACAATAGAAGGATGAGTTATCAAGCTGGGCCCCCACTGTGGGACCAGTGCTTGCTGTTGCTGGACATTCTAAGAAGCCATATCAAACGCCCGTCAGAACTGTCCACCCAGGAGACAAAAGAGGAAACAAGTATCCTTCAGTACCCATTCCCTGTTAGTCAAGAACAACTCAACAGGTGTTAGGCCACCCACACTTCTGGGTCACATTGGTATGAACACCAACAGATTCCTAGGGCATCTGTATAGTAATGAATTTGGCTGTTCGAGAAAGTAGCCTCTAAACCCTTGGACTTTGCAGAGTGATAGGACTGTCTTTGTTATCATGGCGGGCCCACATCTGTAAGTTTATGCTAACAAGATGACTCAGGGTAGGCCCCTAGATAGTTTATGCTAACAAGATCACCTCTGAAAAAATGAGGGTGCTAAAGTTTGAGTCACGTGGCCAATGATTCAATCAATTGTGCCTACGCAATGCAGCCGCAATAAGAATGATGAATACTGAAGCTCAGGAGAATGTCCCTGGTTGGCAATACTCTATACATTGTCACGAGTCGATGTGCTGGAAAGGTAACGGCCCCTGACTCCATGGGGAAGAACACTGAAGGCTTTGTGTTTGGTGCCCCCCCAGATCTATGTGTCTTTCCCTTTGACTGATTCATTTGCATCCTTTTGCTTTATTGATCAATTAATAAAACTGTAATTGTACAGCTGTACATCAGGGATGGGATGTAATTGTACATTCCTGAATTCTGTGAATCATTCTAACAAATGATCAAACCTGAGGGGGTAGTGGAAATTGCCAAATTCGTAGCCATCTGGCCAGAAGTGAGGGTGGTCTGAGGACCCCCAAACCTACTGCCAGCTGGTGGCTGAAGTTGGGGATTCTTGTGGAGGATGGTGCCCTCAACCTGTGAAATAAAGCCCAACTCCAGGGCATTGGTGCTGGAAGTCTCTGCAGCATCCCATACTATAGCATCAGATACATCCCAGGAAGTAAAAGATACCTGGGGCAGGCCAAAGAAAGGCACCACCCCATCACACCTGAGTGAGGGTGACCAAAACCTGCACAGACCCAGTCACTGCTACATTGGCTGGAGGAAGCTGTGGGGCCAAAAGCATCTCCAGAGAGGGGCACAGGAAGCATCCAACACATCCTCCAAGAACAGGAAGGGGAGATGCCCTTGGCGGTAGTTCACGTGACATTAATGATAACAACAATCTGTCAGCCAGGTGTGATGGCTCACACCTGTAATCCCAGCACTTCAGGAGGCCAAGGTGGGCAGATCACTTGAGGTCAGGACTCGAAACCAGCCTGGCCAACGTGGCAAAACCCCATCTCTACTAAAAATACGAAAATTAGCCGGGTCTGGTGGCGTGCACCTGTGGTCCCAGCTACTCAGGAGGCTGAGGTGAAAGAATTGTTTGAATCCGGGAGGCAGCGGTTGCAGTGAGCCAAGATTGTGCCACTGCTCTCCAGCTTAGGTGACAGAGTGAGATCCTGTCTCGGAAAAAAAAAAAAAAAATTGTGTTTGGCTAACAGTAAGCCCTTAACACAAAAATGTGAAGTGGCTGCCAAAAGAACAGTTTGATCCTAGACTGCATCACTAGTAGTGACGGGGTCTCAGTTCCTAGGACATGGGTGACACCAGGCTTACTCTATATCAGGCAGAACATTCTGGGAACGTTACACAGGCAGTGCTGGACCCCACACTCTGCGACGTGGGCAAACTGAAGAAATTCAAAAAATGACCAGGAAAGCAAAGGCATTAGACACTCGGCCATATGAAGAACAGCTGCTGTAACTGGAGATTTTACCTGGAGAAAAGACTCGTGAGGGGCTGATGGCTATCTTCAAGTAGCTGAAGTCTATGATGTAAAGAGGATCCAAGCATTTTACAGAGCTCTGTGAGGTGGACTGAAGATCAGTGGTGAAAACTACAGAAGTCAGCCTAACAAAGTGTCAGCAGATGAAGATGCAATGGGCTGCCTCAGAAGGCATTCCTGTCACTGGAGACATTTGTTTGTGCACAGCTTCAGTCACAATTCATGGGGACCCTGCAGAAGAGACCCTGGAAGGAAAACAGTAGCAGGATAAGATGACTTCTTAGTTTCCTTTGACAATGAGATTTCATGACTATGTCCAGGAGACTAAACCAGTGCTGGCTCTCTTCCCTTTCCCTCCGTGCCTCCCAGGCCCACTCAACAGCTGCCTGAACCCGCGGCTCCAGAGCAGCCTGCTATGACTGATAGAGAGCTCCTGCGGCTTCGGCATGTTTGGGGCTTATGCGTGAGTCAATGTCATGTCTGCTACATCATATCAGATTAAAAAATGAAAAACATTCAAATCTCCCCTGAAGATTTCATATGCTATCAGCAGTTCTGGTCTCTCATCATAACTAAGCAAGCCAGATTATCCAGAAATTTTAGGTCCTTAGTCACCAGTGCAGAACTGACAGGGAAGAAGCTGCCATATTATCCCTTTACCATTCCTAATAAAGCTTTGTAATATTAGGTACCATTTTATACTGTCTTTATATAGGTCCTTACCTAAGAACCTAACATCAGACTGATCCTACATCTGAACTAGGAGAACCTACAAAAAGCATATTTATGGCTGGGCACAGTGGCTCATGCCTGTAATCCCAGCACTTTGGGAGGCTGAGGTGGGCGGATTACCTGAGGTCAGGAGTTCAAGACCAGCCTGACCAACATGGAGAAACCCCGTCTCTACTAAAAATACAAAATTAATCAGGCATGGTGGTACATGCCTGTAATTGCAGCTACTCGGGAGGCTGAGGCAGGATAATTGCTTGAAACCAGGAGGCAGAGGTTGCAGTGAGCCGAGATCACAGCATTGTACTGCAGCCTGGGCAACAAGAACGAAATTCTGTCTCAAAAAAAAAAAAGTATATTTACACATGTTACTATTAATGTTTTTTTTTTTAAATGGGAATGTATGTATATAAAGCTGGTATATACATAAAATATGTCTGGACAGATATACAAGAAATAAAAATGGTTGTCAGCCAGGCACAGTGGCTCGTGCCTATAATCTCAGCACTCTGGGAGGCCAAAGCGGGCAGATCACCTGAGGTCAGGAGTTTGAGACCAGCCTGGCCAACATTGTGAAATCCCATCTCTACTAAAAATACAAAAATGAGCTGGGCATGGTGGCACACACCTGTAGTCCCAGCTACTTGGGGGGCTGAGGCAGGAGAATTGCTTGAACCCAGGAGGTGGGCGTCGCAGTGAGCCGAGATCAAGCCACTGCACTCCAGTCTGGGCAACAAGAGCAAAACTCTGTCTCAAAAGGAAAAAAAAAAAAAAAAGTTGTCTATGGGAAGGGAACTGAATGGTTAAGGGACAGGAATGAGACAGTGACTTTTCACTATACAGTCCGCCCTCCATATCCATGGGTTCCATATCCATGGATTCAACCAACCATAGATAGAAATTATTCAGAAAAGGAAAAAACTGCATCTGTGCTCAACATGTACAGACTTTTTTCTTATCATCATTCCCCGAACAATAGAGTTTCACAACTATTTATACAGGATTTATGTTGTATTTAGCATTATAAGTAATCTAGAGTTGATTTAAAGCAGGGGTCCCCAACCCCTGGGCCACAGACCAGCACTGTTAAGAATTGGGCCTGTTAGGAACAGGGCTGCACAGCAGGAGGTGAGCAGCAGGTGAGTGAGAGAAGCCTCATCGGTATTTACAGCCGCACCCCATTCCCATCTCTAGCATGACCACTGGAGCTCCACCTCCTGTCAGATCAGCTGCAGCATTCGATTCTCATAGAAGCGTGAACCCTATTGTGAACTGCGCAAGCGAGGGATATAGGATGCCCGTTCCTTATGAGAATCTAATGCCTGATGATCTGTCACTGTCTCCCATCACCCCCAGATGGGACCATCTAGTTGCAGGAAAATAAGCTCAGGGCTCCCACTGATTCTACATGATGGTGAGTTTGTATAATTATTTCATTATATATTACAATGTCATAGTAATAGAAATAAGGCAATGTGCTAAATCATCCCAAAACTATCCCGAATCCCCCTCTCCAGCCCCCGGGTCTGTGGAAAAATTATATTTCATGAAATCAGTCCCTGGTACCAAAAAGGTTGGGGACCACTGATTTACAGTATAAAGGAGGATATGCATAGTTTATATGCCAATACTACGCCACTTTATATCAAGGCCTTGAGTATCCAAGGATTTTGGTATCCATGGGAGGTCCTGGAACTAATCTCCCACAGATACCAAAGGACGAGTATATACCTTTTCTTACTTTTGAATTTTGAACCAGATAGATACACTGCAATTCAACAAATTAAAATAACTGAACCTACAATCAAGGAGAAAAATATTTCTCCATAATACCTAATGGACCATCTTATGCATTCTATAAAAATATCAATCAAGAAATCACGGCCAGGCGCAGTGGCTCACGCCTGTAATCCCAGCACTCTGGAAGGCCAAGGCGGGTGGATCACTTGAGGTCAGGAGTTCAAGACTAGCCCAGCAAACATGGTGAAACCCCATCTCTACTAAAAATACAAAAAATTAGCCGGGCATAGTGGTGGGCACCTGTAATCCCAGCTACTCAGGAGGCTGAGGCAGGAGAATTATTTGACCCAGGTGGAGGTTGCAGTGAGCCGAGATCACACCACTGCACTCCAGCCTTGGTGACAGAGCTAGACTCCGTTTCAAAAAAAAAAAAAAAAAAACTCAGTGATACACGCCTGTAATCCCAGCACTTTGGGAGGCCGAGGCGGGCGGATCACCAGGTCAAGAGATCCAGACCATCCTGGCCAACATGGTAAAACCCCGTCTCTACTAAAAATACAAAAATTAGCTGGGTGTGGCACATGCCTATAGTCCCAGCTACTCGGGCAGCTGAGGCAGAAGAATCACTTGAACCTGGGAGGTGGAGGTTGCAGTGAGCCGAGATTGCGCCACTGCACTCCAGCCTGGCGACAGAGCGAGACTCTGTCTCAAAAAAACAAAAATAAAATAAAATAAAAAAGAAATCACAAACTGTTCAAATTCCAATCTACCTACACAGTTAAATGTCTTAATAGAGAGCTAAAAGCATTAAGTTCTATCATACTCAACATACTGATGAAGAAAATTTAAACTAAAAGACAGCCTGATCTTTAGAAACTGGCAGAAAAAATAGGGGCTGCATCCAAGACCACTCACAGCAAGTCCATTCTTCCAGCAGCTCCCAATTGCTATTTCATGAAAAGTCCAAATTACCCACTCTAAGGTCCTAGCCAGCTCCCTACCATCAAAAGCAATAGTCACCGAAACTCACTAAAATTAGGTTTGTTATGAAGAAAAGAGTGAAGAAATAAAGGCATTTATTTCATCTTGTTATTTGAATGTGAAAACTCCCAGTAGGGTAAGAAAAAAGAATTCTGCCAGAGAAATGATGAAGTGAAACCTCAAACAATTTGGGCTTTTGAGTGCCTACTGTCATCCAGCCATGAAATGGCTTTTTACATAAGCATTTTACATAAGTAATTTAAGCCCAATGATGCAGGCAGTAGGTATCATCTCCATTTTAAGATGAGGAAATTGAGACAGATGAGATTACCTAACTGTCAAGGTTTCACCACAGAGCTGTGGTTCAAACCCACGTGCTCTAGTTTTACTGCAGTTAAGAAACTGCAAGGGTTTGCCAAGTTGTCAAGTGCCAGTCCAAGACAAATGGATGCTCTGAGTATCAAAAAATATATATAATCTGCAGATCGAAACACAAAGATACAAACATCTAAGAGTCACCATGGGAGTTGCTGGGGCATCCAGTGGTTTCTCTGAAAATCCATGAAGGAAAAGAATAAAGCATTTTTCCAGCCTTTCTTGTACAAACTATATTTCAGGGAAACCAAATATTTGATGAGGGAATTCTTTGTTTAGAAAGATTTTAGCTAATAAATGGAGAGGAATAACAAGATTTAGGAGGGGAAAAAATCACCATTTTATAACTTCTAATAAAATAATGGGTTTAGGCAATAGCTTTCAATGGATGCTAAAATGATCAGGTGAAAAGTTGATGGAGAATTTTAATTCAGGGGAATTAAGCTGGTATCTTCTGAAACCATTTGGCATCACTAAAAATGTGACAACCTGGTGGCTGCCAGGGAGTGGGGGGACTGGGTAGGGGGGAAGCAACAGGAGTTATAGTTTACGGGTACAAAGTTTCAGTTTTACAAGATGAAAATAGTTGCAGAAATGAATAGCGGTGATGGCTGCAGAACATTATGACTGACTATACACTTAAAAATATTTAAGATAGAGCTGGGTGCAGTGGTGCACACCTGTAGTCCCAGTTATGCAGGAGGCTGAGGCAGGAGAATCACTTGAGCCCATGAGTTCAAGACCAATCTAAGTAACATATAGAGACCTCATCTCACAGAAACATCACTACCACAAAACAAAACAGACAAACAAACAAAATGGTTAAGATGCTAAATTTTAAGTTATGTGTATTTTACCACAACAACAAAAAAATGAGGTTGGGTGCGGTGGCTCATGCCTGTAATCCCAGCACCTTGGAAGGCAGAGGCAGGTGGACCACAAGGTCAGGAGTTTGAGACTGGCCAGGCTAATACGGTGAAATCCTGTCTCTACTAAAAATACAAATAAACTAGTCGGGCGTGGTGGCTCACGCCTGTAGTCCCAGCTACTTGGGTGGCTAAGGCAGGAGAATTGCTTGAACCCAGGAGGCCAGGGTTGTAGTGAGCCAAGATTACACCACTGCACTCCAGCCTGAGCAACAGAGGGAGACTCCGTCTCAAAAAAAAAAAAAAATTAAAACATAGTTACCCAGCAATTCCACTTCTAGGCATATACCCAAAGAACTCAAAGCAGGGACTCGAACAGATACTCGGACACGAATGTTCACAGCAACATTATTCATAATAGCCAAAAGGCAGAAGCAACTCGAGTCCATCAACAGATGAATGGATAAACAAAATGTGGTATATCCGTACAATAGAATATTATTCAGCCATTAAAGGAATTAAGTTCTGATACATACTACTGCATAGATGAACCTTGAAAACACTGTACTAAGTGAAAGAGGCCAGGGGCTGAACTTCCAAAGACTAATATACAATTCCACTGAATAGGCAAATTCATAGAGAGAGAGTAGAACAAATAAGGGTTCTTGTTCTAAGGGTTGGGGGAGAGGGGAATGGGCAGTTATGGCTTAATGGATACAAAGTTTCTGTTGGGGATGATGAAAAAATTGTGGAAATGGACAGTGGTGAAGGTTATAAAACACGGTGAATGTACTTAATGCCACCGAATTGTATACTTAAGAACAAACTTGTAATTTTTATATTATGTATATTTTGCCACAATAAAAATTTTTTAAAAATGTTTAAGTGTGACAACTGAACTTCTGTGTTAGGATAGGAAGAATACTTATGAAGTATTCTTGCCTCTGAAATGAACCAGAATTTAATCAAGTCTCTAGAATAAACAACCAGTTCACAGGAAATCCACAGATAGCCAAGCAAGTTAGACGGCACCATAATAAAGTAGTCAGCCAAATCCAGAATGTGGAATAAACAGTTAACAACCAAAAAAAAAAAAAAAAAGGGGAGGCCAGGCAAGATGGCTCACACCTATAGTCTCAACACTGTGGGAGGCCAAGGTGGGCAAACGCTTGAGCCCAGGAGTTTGAGACCAGATTGGGCAACATGGTGGAAAACCCATCTCTACAAAAAGTATAAAAAAATTTGCTAGGTGTGATGGTATGCACCTGTGCTCCCAGCTATCTAGGAGGCTGAAGTGAGAGGATCACTTGACTCCAGGAGGCAGAGGCTACAGTGAGCCGAGATTGTGCCACTGCACGAGACCCTGTCTCAAAAATAAAATAAAATAAAATAAGGAAAACAAAAGGCATAGAAAAAGAACAACTGCTGTAGAATAAAAGACTAAAGGGGCAAAACAACAAAATGCACTGTGTGAACTTTGATCCAGATGCAAACAAAGCAGATGTGGAAAAGATACTTTTTTTTTTTGAGATAGAGTCTTGCCCTGTCGCCAAAGTTGCAGTGCAATGGTGCAATCTTAGCTCACTGCAACCTCCACCTCCCGGGTTCAAGAGAATATCCTGTCTCAGCCTCCCGAGTAGCTGGGATTGCAGGCACACACCACCATGCTTGGCTAATTTCTTTGCATATTTTTAGTAGAGATAGGGTTTCACCATGTTGGCCAGGCTGGTCTCCAACTCTTGACCGCAGGTGATCCACCAGCCTTGGCCTCCCGAAGTGCTAGGATTACAGGTGTCAGCCACCACACCCAGCCAGAATACATTTGATACAACTGGGGGAATTAGAATAAGGACTAGGTGCTAGATATTAAAGAATTAGTATTAATTTTAGAGATGTTATAATGGAATGGAGATATATATATATATGAGGGCTTATCAGTTGGAAACGAACGCTAAAGGATGTATGAATAAAAGGCATCATGTCTGGGATGGGCAAAATGGTAATAACTGTTGAGGCTTGGCGATGGGTACGTGGGGGTTCGTTATGTTATCTTCTCTGTCTTTGTATTTGTTTTAGATTTTCCGCTAAAAAAGTTTAAAAAAAAATAAATGCACTACTTTGAGAAAAAACATTCTAAAATCTATAGCCTGGAAAAGCTAACTGCAAATAGAGTTAATTGCCAAAGGTAACAGCTAAAACAATGATATAAAATATAGAGGGACAGTCGACTAGGGTATTTAGTCGGGAAAGACTGACGAATGTGTAAGTCTTTACTATCAGGTACATGCAGGAGAACCTTCAAAACGAACAGACTCCAGATAAATTCTAAAATGAGTAATTTGTAGATTCCATATGGTTAATATTCTACATGAAAATCAGGGTGTAAAAACTATAGTCAGCCCTCTGTATCCACAGTTTCAACCCACCTTGAACCAAAAATATTAAAAAGTAATAACGCAGGCCGGGCATGGTGACTCACGCTTGTAATCTTAGAACTTTGGGAGGCTGAGGCGGGCAGACCACCTGAGGTCGGGAGTTCAAGACCAGCCTGACCAACATGGAGAAACCCTGTCTCTACTAAAAATACAAAATTAGCCGGGCGTGGTGGTGCATGCCTGTAATCCCAGCTACTCAGGAGGCTAAGGCAGGAGAATCACTTGAACCCGGGAGATGGAGGTTGTGGTGAGCTGAGATCATGCCATTGCACTCCAGCCTGGGCAACAAAAGTGAAACTCCATCTCAAAAAATAAATAAATAAAAATAGTAACGCAACAGTAAAAAAAAAAAAAACAAATAAAAAAATACAATCTAACTATATAGCATTTACATGCTAGTAGACATTATAAGTAATCTAGTAGTGATTTAAAGTAGACAGGGGGGCCGGGCGCGGTGACTCACGCCTGTAATCCCAGCACTTTCGGAGGCTAAGGCAAGCGGATCACCTGAGATCAGAAGTTCAAGATCAGCCTGACCAACATGGCAGAACCCCATCTCTACTAAAAATACAAAAATTGGCCAGGCATGATGGCGCATGCCTGTAACCCCAGCTACTCGGGAGGCTGAGGCAGGAGAATCACTTGAACCCAGGAGACGGAGGTTGCAGGGAGCCGAGATCACACCACCGCACTCCAGCCTGGGCAACAGGGCAAGACTCTGTCTCACAAAAGAAACCACCCCAGTAAGTGTAAGGAGACCCTAAGAGGAGAAATGGCTGACAGTGTCAATAGAGCAGAGCACCACAAGGTATCACTTCAAGCATCCGTCTTTAGAGACATTTCACAGAAACAGTATCGAGGCTATAGACTGAATAATCTTTACTTTGTGTGTTCTGGAAAATATGCTGCCACAGAGGTCTGATTTTGAAGTGGCTGCCAACATCCCAGACTGTGAAGGTGATATTTTTATATTCTACCGTCTCCGAATGGAAACCTAAATGAAATAGGGGGAAAATGTTTAATTATGATTTGTGCTGGTTGAACAATTCAAAATAATTTCAACATGTGGATAGTACTTTTAATTTACAAAGCAGCCTGCTAGTCAAAGATCTATAGCCTTCAAAGAGAATGTGCTGGCCCCCTCTCCCATTCATTAGGACAGGTGTCTCAAACCTTCTCTACTCCCCAATCTCCAGCCATGCACCTGCCCTTTCTCTCAGCAGGAGACTATCACAGTGTATTTCAGAGCAGAGAAGCCACTGATGGGACTGACTTCCACTTCCACTATACAGTGTAAACGCCAGTCTACATCTTTACCCACGCTTTTCTTCCTCCCTCTTGGAACAACAGAAGAGGATAACTCTCTTTCACCAACTCCCTCCCTCTATGAGCCAGATCCACTCCACCCAGACTGTCTGGAACTTTTTACTATTCCTATTCTCTCCCATATCTGAATATCTCCAATCTGTTCACCTTGGCATGCTTAAGTCTTTTACATCTTTAAAAGCAACAGAACAAACCTTTCCTTGACCCCCACATCTTCATCTGCACCCTCTTTCTTCCTTCCTTCACCCTCTTCCTTCCTTCCTTCACATCTTCACCCTCTATTTGCTCTTTTTTTTTTTTTTTAAAGAGACAGGGCCTTGCTGTGCTGGCCAGGCTGGAGCACAGAGGTAGCATCATAGCTCACTGCAGCCTCAAACTCCTGTGCTCAAGGGATCCTCCTGCCTCAGCCTCCCAAGTAGCTAGAACTATAAGCATGAGCCACCATACCTAGCTAAATATAAATTTTTTTTTGTAGAGACGGGTCTCATTATGTTGTTCAGACTGGCCTCAAATTCCTCAGGTCAAGCAATCTGCCCATCTTAGCCTCCCAAAGCGCTGGGATTACGGGTGTGAGCCACCATGCCTGGTCTATTTGCTCTTTTAAAGTCAAATGTCTCAAAGAAGTGTGGCTATATTCACTGAGCTTTCTTCGGTCCTCTCACGCAACAGCACCTTATCTCTGCTCCACCATGTTGGGTAGCTGGTTTTCACTAAGGTCAGCAATGACCACCAGGTCAATAAATCTAACACATGCCTTTTCAGCTCTTCCATAATCTGATCTTCTATCTGACACTGCTGCTCACTCCCTCCTTGACACTCTTCCCAAGCTTCCCTTTTCCTTCTATCTCTATGGCTGTACTGTCTCAGTCTCCTTAGTGAGCTCAGCCACGTTTAACTGATCCTGCAATGATGGAGTGCCCCTGGCTCACTGGCCCCATCGATTCTCCTCTTTCTGCACCCCTCCCTACGCAATCTCACTCACTGCCCCGACTTCATTCCTATCTCCGTACTAACTCTGAGATTTATATCCTCCAATCTAGCTCTGAGATTTATATCCTCTCTCCTGAGCTTCAGGCTCATAATCTAACAGCTTTGGCAAATGTCTTCAAGGCCCTTTGGAATTTAAGGTCCCTACCCCCCCAACCTCCTCCTCTGCTAGATATCCCCTCATTGACTTCATTCCACAAGCGGATAGCCTAAGAGGTGCCCTGGAAACATCCGATGCTCTCACTCCTAGAACCCTACTACCATATCTTATCAATTCAACCTCTTAAACAGCTAATAGTCACCCTAACCCAACAGACCATCATTTCTAGCCTTAATTCCTGAAACCATATAACTAATTTCACCTCAGTCACTCTCCCTCTCTCCATCCAGTCACCATCTTCTAATCAAAGCAATCGCTTAAAAACACATAGTGTGGTCACGTCGTTTCTCCACACATTTATGTTTGATTGGAATATTTTCAAACTTACAAAAGAAAGAATAATCTCCCCAAAAAATAAAATTAAAAATTAAAAAAAGAAAGAATAGGCCGAGCACAGTGGCTCACACCTGTAACCCCAGCACTTTGGGAGGCTGAGGTGGGCAGATTGCTTTGAGCTCAGGAGTTCGAGACCAGCCTGGGCAACGTGGCAAAACCCTGTCTCTACAGAAAAAACACAAAAATTAGCCAGGCATTGGTGGCATGTGCCTGTAGTCCCAGTTTCTTGGGAGGCTGAGACAGGAGAATTGCTTGAGCTAGGGAAGCAGATGTTGCAGTGAGCTGAGATCATGCCACTGCACTTCAGCCTGGATGACAGAATAAGATCCAAAAAAGAAAAGAAAGAGAGAGAGAAAGGGAGGGAGGGAGGGGAGGGGAGAGAAGGGGAGGGAGGGGAGGAAGGGGAGGGAAGGGAGGGAGAGAAGGAGGGGAGGGAGGAGAGGGAGGGAAAGGAAAGAAGGGAAGGAAGGGAAGGGAAGGAAGGGAAAGAAGGGAAGGAAGGGAAGACAGGGAAGGGAGGGAAGGAAGGGAAGGAAGGAAGGGAAGGAAGGGGAAGGAAGGGGAAGGAAGGAAGGGAGGAAAAAAAGAAGGAAAGATGTCCCTTTGGCAGCTTCCCACACCCAAATCCCAAACATGACTGTCAAGACCCACAGTCAGCTGGGCCTGCTCACCTTCCAAACCTCAATTCTAGTCATGCCTTATTTTAGTGAGAGACACTCATTACATTGCAACAATCTAAATTCTTGCTAAATAAATAAATACAATGCCATTCCAATCCTATAGTGATGGTAGGGGCAGGGGCAGGAAACTTAGCAAAATTATCTAAAATTTAACCTGGAGAAATAAACAAGTAAGCACAACCAGGAAATCTCTGAAAATGAAAAATGAATTATTTTTAAAGATATGCCAAGCCACCGGGCGCGGTGGCTCAAGCCTGTAATCCCAGCACTTTGGGAGGCCGAGACGGGCAGATCACGAGGTCAGGAGATCGAGACCATCCTGGCTAACACGGTGAAATCCCGTCTCTACTAAAAATACAAAAAACTACCTGGGCGAGGTGGCGGGCGCCTGTAGTCCCAGCTACTCGGGAGGCTGAGGCAGGAGAATGGCGTAAACCCGGGAGGCGGAGCTGCGGAGCTTACAGTGAGCTGAGATCCAGCCACTGCACTCCAGCCTGGGCGACAGAGTGAGACTCCGTCTCAAAAAAAAAAAAAGATATGCCAAGCCCTAGTAACACTTGAAGTAACAGAGTTCAAATATAAATGTAACTCTGTAGTTGTCCAGAAAAAGGTAGTTTTCCAGAAAAAGACACACATACCAGTGAGAATTTAGTATGTGACAAAGAAGGCATTTCAAATCAGCATGGAAAAATTATTCAATAAATGACATTGAACAACTGTCTACTCCAGCACTGTCCAATACAGTCACTAGCCATTTGTGACTATTTGTTTATTCATTTATTTTTTCGTTTTGTTTTGTTTTGTTTTGTTTTTGAGACAGAGTCTCACTCTTGTCGCCCAGGCTGGAGTGCATGGCGCGATCTTGGCTCACTGTAACCTCCGTCTCCCAGATTCAAGTGATTCTCCTGCCTCAGCCTCCCAAGTAGCTGGGATTACAGGCGGCTGCCACCACACACCCCCCCCTTTTTTTTTTTGTATTTTCTGTAGAAGCGGAGTTTCACCATGTTGGCCAAGCTGGTCTCGAACTCCTGACCTCAAGTGATTCACCGGCCTCGGCCTCCCAAAGTGCTGAGATTACAGGCGTGAGCCACCACGCCTGGCCTATTTATTTAGTTTTTGAGACAGAGTCTTGCTCTGTAACCTAGGTTGAAGTGCAATGGTGCAATCTCAGCTCACTGCAACCTCCGCCTCCCGGGCTCAAGTGATTCTCCTGCCTTAGCCTCCTGAGTAGCTGGGATTACAGAAGCATGCCACTACACCTGACTAATTTTTGTACTTTTAGTAGATATGGGATTTCACCATGTTGGTCAGGCTGGTCTCAAACTCCTGGTCTCAAGTGATCTTCCCACCTCAGCTTCCCAAAGTGCTGGGATTAAAGACATGAGCCACTGCGCCCAGCAATGTGGCTATTTAAACTTAAAGTTAAAATCAAAAATCAATCAACAAATAAAAATAAGTAAAAAATAAACTTAATGTTAAATACAATTAAAAGTTCAGTTCCTGGCTGGGCACAGTGGCTCATGCCTATAATTCCAACACTTTGGGGGGCCAAAGTGGGCAGATCACCCGAGGTCAGGAGTTTGAGACCAGCCTGGCCAACAGAGTAAAACCCCATCTCCACTAATAATATACAAAAAATAGCTGGGCATGGTGGCACACACCTGTAATCCCAGCTTCTCTGGAGGCTGAGGCAGGACAATGACTTGAACCCAGGAGGTGGATGTTGCAGTGAGCCAAGATTGCGCCACTGCACTCCAGCCTGGGTGACAGAGCAAGATTCCATCTCAAAAAAAAAAAAAAAAAACAGTTCAGTTCCTCTGTTGCATTAGCCACATTTCAAGCACTCAACAGTCACATAGCTATTGGCTACCACTCCGAACAGCACAGACACAGAACAGTTCAGTCACTGCAGAAAGTGCCTCCTGGACAGCACTGGATTACCCATTTGAAAAATTTAACCAAATTCCTACCTTACTCACAACCATCTCATAACTCGAACATTCTCATCGGTTTCCCACTCCTCAATTGATGCAATCTCTGCAGTTACTGCCCAAGTTGAAAGGTGATCATTTGGAGGCCAGGTGCAGTGGCTCACGCCTGTAATCCCAGCACTTACTTAGCAGGGCAGATCACTTGAGGTCAGGAGTTCCAGACCAGCCTGGCCAACATGGTGAAAACCTGTCTCTACTACAAATACAAAAATTAGCCTTGCGTGGTGGCGAACGTCTGTATTTCCAGCTTACTTGGGAGGCTGAGGCATGAGAATCGCTTGAACCCAGGAGGCGCAGGTTGTAGTGAGCCAAGATCACGCCACAGTACTCCAGCCTGGATGACAGAGCGAGACTCCATCTCAAAAAAAAAAAAAGTTGATCATTTGAGTCCTGTGCCTAATTCAGTGTTCAGAACAGTAGTCATGTTCACATGCCACCCTATGGGGTGTATCGTCAGTCAGAAGTTTGGATCTAGAGGCAGTTCACAAGGCAAAGATTCAGTTCTGTCAAAACTCGCTTTGCAAATCTCTTAACGAGCCCATAAAACACACTGCTGGTTCACAGTAAGAGCAATACAGCCAGCTTGTCTATTTCTCTAGTTGGACATCATCTCAAGCAGTTGGCTTGAGCCAGAGTGAAGAAAAGAAATCACACTCCATCTCCAAGAAGCACGGGGAGTGTACTTGGTGTAGAGAGATGAGATGCTGCTGCTAAGGAAGGCCAGCTGGAACAGAGGCTGACTGAGGAGGCACCAGCAGGTTCCCAGCTCCCACCTCAGCCTTCTGCTGGGACACTAGCTGCGAGGA
>NC_045449.1:54615651-54651492 GCF_002776525.5 Piliocolobus tephrosceles | reverse complement strand
ATGAGGACTTTGTGCCATCAGATTATATCTTAAGGTAGAGTAGACACATAGAGTGAGGTTCATCTTTAATAAAAAATGGGCTGGGTGTGGTGGCTCATGCCTATAATCTCAGCACTTTTGGGAGACCGAGGCAGGTGGCTAACCAGGTCAGGAGATCGAGACCATCCTGGCTAACATGGTGAAACCCCATCTCTACTAAAAAATACAAAAAAATTAGCCGGACGTAGTGGCGGGCGCCTGTAGTCCCACCTACTCTGGCAGCTGTGGCAGGAGAATGGCGTGAACCCAGAAGGCGGAGATTGCAGTGAGCCGAGATCGCACCACTGCACTCCAGCCTGGGTGACAGTGAGATTCCATCTCAAAAAAATTAAAATAAATAAATAAATAAATAAATGGTATGGCTGGATTGTGGCTCACGCCTGTAATCCTAGCACTTTGGGAGGCTGAGGCAGGTGGATCACCTGAGGTCAGGAGTTTGAGACCAGCCTGGTCAACATGGCAAAACCCCGTCTGTAGTAAAAATACAAAAATTAGCTGGTTGTGGTGGCAAGCACCTATAATCCCAGGTACTTGGGAGGCTGAGGCGGGAAAATTGCTTGAACCTGGAAGGTGATGGTTGCAGTGAGCCGAGATCGTGCCACTGCACTCCAGCCTGGGTGACAGAGCAAGACTGTGCCTCAAAAAAAAAAAAAAAAAAAGAATTGGGGTGGAAGAATTATTCAAGGCAGATTAAGAACAATAGCCATGACAGAAGACATCTTACTTGGTTTTCTAAACTTTCAGAATGTATTTAGACATCCAATTTAATGATTATAACT
The DNA here is from genome assembly GCF_002776525.5 of Piliocolobus tephrosceles. Lineage (NCBI taxonomy): Eukaryota > Metazoa > Chordata > Mammalia > Primates > Cercopithecidae > Piliocolobus > Piliocolobus tephrosceles. The sequence goes on along the minus strand of NC_045449.1, from coordinate 54,650,674 downwards.
TATCAATAAAAGAGACTGTTAGATTGGATAGCATTTCAGATGGAAAGATATTTTTGGTAAAGTTTTTTTTTTTTTGAGAGAGAATCTCACTCTTTCACCCAGGCTGGAGTGCGGTGGCGTGATCATGGCTCACTGCAGCCTTGACCTCCCAGGCTCAAGCGATCCTCCCACCTTAGCCTCCCGAGTAGCTGAGACTACAGGTGTGCACCACCATGCCCAGCTTACTTATTTATTTATTAGAGACAAGGTCTCACTGTGTTGCCCAGGTCAGTCTGGAACTCCTGGGCTCAAACCATCCTCCCACCTCGGCCTCTCAGAAGTGCTGGGATTACAGGCGTGAGCCACTGCACCCAGCAACTCTTAAAATTTGAATTGTAACCTACAGTAAAATGTACAGATATTAAGTGAAGAACTTGATGGATGTTTACAAGTTAACATACTTGTGTAACCAATATCATGCCCCCTCTCAGCCACCATTGCACCTAGCCCGATAAAGATAATAACTGTTCTGATTTATATCACCATCAATTGGTTTGCCTTTTTAAAAAAATTAATGGAACCATACAGTATGTACTCTTTGATGCCCGATAGCTTTTTTCTCACCTCAACAAAGTATCAATGAGAGCCATCCAGATGTTGCTAGTAGCAGCAGCTCATTCTTTTTTATTGCAGTGTGATATTCCATTATATAGATATGTCATCATTAATGTATTCTTGTTACATGTTGGTGGTTATTTTAATGGTTTTTGGTTTGGGACCATTATGAATAATACTGCTATGAATATTTTACATGTTTCTTTTGCACATATATATGCATTTCTAGAGCTATAAGCCTAGTTGTGGATTTTCTAGATCCTGGAGCTGGTTTATGCTTATCTTTGATAGACACGGCTAAACAGTTTTCCACAGGGGTGGCAGAAGTATTCGCTTCAACAGTGTATGAGAGTTCTAGCTCCTCTGCATCCTTGCTAACACTTGGTATCATCAGCATCACTCTGTCTTTTTGGAGGATTGAGGGGACATTCTGGTGGGCATGTAAGGATATTTCATTGTTCTTTGCCCTTTCCAGCTCCCTGGTGACTAAGGATGTTGAGCATCTTTGTATGTGTGTGTGTGTGTGTCAGTCAGTCACTTAGATATCCTCTTTTGGGAAGTACCTGTCTGCTCCTTTGCTCATTTTCTATAAATGTTCTGTTTTTTGCTTTGTAGTTGTTTCATGGAAGAGGATAAATCTGGTTCTTCCACTCCACTTTGACTGGAAGCAGAAGTACCTACATTGAATTTTGAATGTTAACCCAATCTCATGTTCTAGGAGTAAATACAACTTGGTTGTGATGTATTTTCCTTGTTATTTATTATAGCATCCAGCTTACTGATATTTTGTTTAGGATTTTTGCATTTACTTGCATGAGTAAAATTGACTTGCATTTTTCTTCTCTGATAATGTCAGCCTTTAGTATCACGAATATTTTGGCCTCATATCATGAGTTCGTACTGAAAGAGTTTTTGTAGGGCTGGCGTTAATTATTTCTTAAATGTTTGCTGGAGTGATTTGGTCCTAGAGTTTTCATTATGGGAAGGTTATTATAGATTTCATTCACTTCTTTAGTAGATAATGGGTGTCAGTCCATTTGTGTTGCTGTAAAGGAGTACCTAAGGCTGGTAATTTATAAAGAAAAGATATTTATTTGGCTACAGTTCTGCAGACGGTACAAGAAGCATAGTACTGACATCTGCATCTAGTGAGAGTCTCTTGCTGCTTCCACTAGTGGCAGAAGGGGAAAGTGGAGCCAGTGTGTATTGATACCTCGTGGTGAACGAGAAAATAGGGGAGGCGGGGGTGGCAGATGACAGGCTCTTTTGAACCATCAGCTCTGGTGGGAACTAATAAAGTGAGAACTCACTCACCCCAAACACCCACCTCAGGGCATTAATCTACTCTTGAGGGATCTGTCCCCAGAATCCAAACACCTCCCATTAGGCCCCACCTCCAACATTGGGATCAAATTTCAACATGAGATTTTTGGGAAGGCAGACATCCAAACTATTCAAACTACAGCAGTGGGCTATTGATATTTTCTGTTGTTTTGTGATGTTAGTTTTGTTTAATTGCCTTTTTTTTTTTTTTTTTAGGAATCTGCTCATTTCACCTAATTTTTATAATTTGTTAGCATAATAACATCCTATCTTTTTTATATAGATAGAGTCTATACCCATGTTCTATTTTTTCAATCCAGAAATTTGTTAATCTGCCCCTGTTAATCATGTTGCAAGGCTGTTAGCAATTCCATTAGTCTTTTTTTTTTTGAGACAGAGTCTCGCTCTGTCACCCAGGCTGGAGTGCAGTGGCGGGATCTCGGCTCACTGCAAGCTCCGCCTCCCAGGTTCACACCATTCTCCTGCCTCAGACTCCCGAGTAACTGGGACTACAGGCGCCTGCCACCATGCCTGGCTAATTCTTTGTATTTTTAGTAGAGATGAGATTTCACTGTGTTAGCCAGGATGATCTCCATCTCCTGATCTCGTGATCTGCCCGCCTCAGCCTCACAAAGTGCTGGGATTACAGGCGTGAGCCACTGCGCCCGGCCCATTAGTCTTTAAAAGAAAACAGCAACAACTTTGCCTTTGTTGACCTCTTCTATTGTATGTTTATTTCAAATTAATTTCTGGTCTTAGTATTATCTCCTTCCTTTTATTTTGTTTGTACTTTTGTGGATTTTCTTTCCTAGCTTCTGAAGATGGTTGCTTTGATGGTTTGTAGTTTAGTTTTGTTTTTTGTGATATCTACTGTCAAGGCTATCAGCTTTCCTCTATGTACTGCCATAGCTACATCCCACAAACTTTTATTTTATTTTATTTTATTTTATTTTTAAATGCATGACCAGAACACAACCACCCTTTGTATGTCACGTTGTCTTTATCATTTAGTTTAAAACAGCCGCTAATTTCTGTTTTAATGTGGTGTGTGATTAAGTATATTGTTTAATATTCAAACATTTGTAGGTTTTCATTTTTGTTATGTGTGTGTGTGTGTGTGTGTGTGTGTGTGTAAGACAGGGTCTCGCTCTGTTACCCAGGCTGGATTGCAGTAAAGTGACCATAACTCTTTGTAGCCTGGAACTCTTGAGCTCAAGTGATTCTCCCATCTCAGCTTCCTAAGTAGCTGAGACTGCAGGGTAATTATCTTTTTTTTTTTTCCAGTTGATTTCTAGTTTAACCCGCTGTCAGAGAACATTCTATGCATGATTTATGTCCTTGAAGATTTACTGATGCTTGTTTTATTGCCCAACATTTGATTAATGTTGATAAATGTTCCTTGAACAATTGAAGAGTATATGTATGTTACATATATACATATATACACACATACATACATATATATGTATTTTTTCCAGTTGTTGGGTGCAGTATAAGACAGACGGCTTCTTTTTAAAAAAAAATTTTTTTTTTGTTTGATTGGTTTTGGTTTTGATTTTTTGACACAGAGTCTCACTCTGTCACTCAGGCCATGGTGCAGAGGCTTGATCTTGGCTCACTACAACCTCCGCCTCCTGGGTTCAAGCGATCCTCCCAAGTAGCTGGAACTACAGGCATGCACCAACATGCCTCGCTAATTGTTGTATTAGTAGAGACAGGGTTTCACCATGTTGGCCGGGCTGATCTTGAACTCCTGACCTCAAGTAATCTACCACACCTGGCTTCAGATAAGGTTTCTGATTGTATTGTTCTAATCTGTATTCTTGGTATGTTTTTGGGTGTTTTTTTTTTTTCCTGTCAGATATTTTTAAATTATTTCTAACTGTTTATTGTAGATTTGCCTTTTTCTCTTTTTGTTTTTTTTCAGTTTTTGCATTATACAGTTTGAAACCGTGTTATTAGGAGCACCTAATATTTATATTTTTGTTGGATTTTTTAATCATTGTGAAATGTCCATTATTTTTAATAATATTTTCAAGCTACACCAGCTTTCTTTTGGTTAATGTTTATATGGTATATATTTTCTGCAATAGAAAGACTTTTTTAAAAATCTGAGAATTTAGGCCGGGCGCGGTGGCTCAAGCCTGTAATCCCAGCACTTTGGGAGGCCGAGACGGGCGGATCACGAGGTCAGGAGATCAAGACCATCCTGGCTAACATGGTGAAACCCCATCTCTACTAAAAAATACGAAAAACTAGCCGGGCGAGGTGGTGGGCGCCTGTAGTCCCAGCTCCTCGGGAGGCTGAGGCAGGAGAATGGCGTAAACCCGGGAGGCGGAGCTTGCAGTGAGCTGAGATCCGGCCACTGCACTCCAGCCTGGGCAACAGAGCGAGACTCCATCTCAAAAAAAAAAAAAAAAAATCTGAGAACTTAGAATTTTTGTAGAAATACAAAAATTTACTTTAGTATTTCGTTACATATACAGAATTGCTTCTGTATATATTTTATTTCAGGGCTTTACTTTGAAATAAGATCTTGTCAGAGACACTGTCATTTTCATATAATTTGGTGAAGTTATTATGTGAAGGAAAAATGATAAAATTGTAGTATAAAAATGATAGGAGTGAGAGCATAAGAAAATTGGTCAGGTTTCATGATACCCATTATATCAAGTATGATCAATGATCAGAAACATTTTGTGTGGCTCAGATTAAAGATGAAACTGAAAAAGTTGGACAATATTTGGGGAAAGATTGGTACATATCACTTTTAAAAGTTAAAAAGTTAATCTCTTAATACCTATTCAGTTTCATCTGAATAGATATTAAGAGTATTATATAAGTATTCTCTGGGACGAATACTTTATAAACAGTGTGCTGGTTAATTGATATTGTGTCACACCAAGAGGCTCATGGTATATGGCTTTCTACCTTTAGAGATGCCTAGATTGATCAGAGTTTCGGTGGTGAGCTTGCAAGATTGTCTGTTAACCTCTCACTCATTTTAATGATCTTTCCAGAATCAGTTATTTATTTGGAGACTGTAATATGGAGTTTTGGGGATTTTTCTTTTTTTTTTTCTTCTTTTTGAAACATGGTGTTGCTGTGTCACCCAGGCTGGAGTGCAGTGGCACAATATCAGCTCACTGCAACCTCCACATACTGAATAGCTGGGATTACAGGCATCCACCACCACACCCAACTAATTTTTGTATTTTTAGTAGAGATGGAATTTCACCATGTTGGCCAGGCTGGCCTTGAACTCCTGACCTCAGGTGATCCGCCCATGTCAGCCTCCCAAAGTGCTAGGATTACAGGCGTGAGCCACCATGCTGGCTGGACTTCTTGCTCTTTAGCAGAATAAAATGTTTGAGGCTTATGTGACACAGTACCTATCCCGACTTGGAATCATTTTTTTTCCTCAAGAAGTCCAGGTTCCTTTTAATGAGAAATGATATTTAGAGACCACAGTCTAGACTCAGGGATACTTTTTGCTATTGGGCTGTCACAGCCCCTAGGCTTTTTGGGTGGGTAGTGTTGTGAAAGACATGTTTTTGAAAAGAAAAAGATCGTCAGTTTATTTTGATGCTTCAGATTCAGGTTGTGGATAGCGTACTTAGTTTCTTTGTTTTTACATTTGTATCTCTGTTCTCTATACTGAAAGCCTCAGTTCCCAGCAACAGTAATTCTGCTATATATTTGCTTTATCCCAATACAGGGTATTCCTATCCTAATGTGCATTAATAATAAGAGGAAGTGATTCTTTAATACGGCAGTATTCTCATAATACCAGTATTACTGCTGACACTAAGACTGCTGAATGGCATTTATGACTTTTTGCTGCTCTTTATTTCTCATTATACTACATTTCTAGTAAGGATGTACAGACAAAATATCATATTCTAAAGTCACTTAAAAAATCCTCTAGACCGGGCGTGGCGGCTCTCGCCTGTAATCCCAGCACTTTGGGAGGCCGAGGTGGGCAGGTTGCTTGAACTCAGGAATTCAAGACCAGCCTGCCCAACATGGCAAAATCCCTTTTCTGTAAAAGTTAGCCGAGCGTGGTGGTGCTTCCCTGTAGTCCCAGCTACTCAGGAGGCTGAGGTGGGAGGATGGCTTGAGCTCAGGAGGTGGAAGTTGCAGTGAAATGAGATTGCACCACTGCACTCCAGCCTGGGTGATAGAGCCAGACCTTGTCTAAAACAAACAAACAAAAAAACATAATAATAATCTTTGTGTGGTTATGCACAACTTGATAACACAATTCATTTGTTTCTGTTTAATTTTTAGGGATGCATTTCTATAACTTTTTTTTTGAAAATGTAGAACATTTACATTATTATAAATTCAAAACTATGTAACTGGAAATATTCAGAGAATTTTCACTTTCATTCGTTCTCTAGGTGACCATGTCTTTCTTTTCCCTTATAAGTAGCCATTTTTATTGTTTTTTGGTTATTCTTCAATGTTTCTTGTTTTTGTTTTGTTTTGTTTTTTTGAGATGGAGTCTTCACGTTGCTGCCCAGCCTGGAGTGCAGTGGTGCGGTCTCGGCTCACTGCAATCTCCGCCCTCCGTGTTCAAGCAATTCTCCTGCCTCAGCCTCCTGAGTAGCTGGCATTACAGGCACCTGCCACCACACCCAGCTAATTTTTGTATTTTTAGTAAAGATGGGATTTCACCGTCTTGGCCAGGCTGGTCTTGAACCCCTAATCTTGTGATCCACCTGCCTTGGCCTCCCAAAGTGCTGGGATTACAGGTGTGAGCCACCGCGCCCAGCTGGTTTTGTTTTTTATAAGTAAAAGCAACATCTGTTTATAGATTTGTATTTCCTCCCCTTCTCACACAAAAGTGAGTGTATTATGAGTATTGTTCTACACCTTGCTTTTAGCATTTAATCTTGGAGATCATTTTATATGTGAACATAGTGATTATCCTCAGTTCTTGCTACGATGCATGGTATTTAATTGTGTATACCATCTTTTGTTCAACTAGTGCCCTATTGATGGGCATTTTGTTTTCTTTCTTTTCTTTTTTTTTTTTTGAAACACAGTCTTGCTCTGTTGCACAGGCTGGAGTGCAGTGGCGTGATCTTGGCTCACTGCCAAGATTCACCATGTTGGCCATGCTGGTCTCAAATGCCTGACCTCAGGTGATCCACCCACCTTAGCTTCCCAAAGTGCTGGGATTACAGGCGTGAGCCACTGTGCCCAGCCCTCCATCACCTTTCTTTTAGACAAGGTCTCAGCTTTGTCACCAGGCTGGAGTACAGTGGCACAATCACGGCTCTCTGCAACCTCTGCCTCTCAGGTTCAAGTGATCCTCCTGCCTTAGCCCACCAAGTACCTAAGACTAGAGACATGCACCACTATGCCTGGCTAATTTTTGTATTTTTCGTAGAGCCAGAGTTTCACCATGTTGCCCAGGCTGGTCTTGAACTCCTAACCTCAAGTATTCCGCCTGCCTCAGCCTCCCAAAGTGCTAGGATTACAGGCATAAACCACTGCTCTCAGCCTCATGGGCATTTTCTTCATTTCTGGGTCTTTTGCCATTTTAAATACTCCAATGAATAGCTCTATAGATAAACAATTTAGTATTTTTTTAGTGTATCTTGGGCTACACAGGATTGCTACGTTAAGTAAATGCTATGTAATTTTCTGTTGTGTATTGTGAGGCTTGGATTTTTGCCAGTCGATAACTGAGAGTAGTTTCTTCATATAGTTTTATTTTACATTTCTCTTAGTTTGAATTGGGCATATTTCCATATGCCTAAAGGCCATTTTCTTTTCTTTTGTGATGGCTCACATATTTCCCATATTTCCATCAGGTTGTCAGGTTCTTTTCCTGAAACCCGACATTATACATTAGAGATAGTTACTGCAATAGATTGTCAACCAATTTTATTTTGGGTGATTTGAAGAGTACCTTGTTAATGGCAAAAACAAACACAGAGGGAGACTCTTAATTTCAGAACTACCATGGAAAGACAGGTTTTCTGTTCATGGTAGTGTTAATTTTTATATGCTTTTAAGAACTATACTCTTAGTGATACTACTAAATTGTCCTTAGAAGTTAACAATCACGGCTGGGCACAGTGGCTCACACCTGTAATCTCAGCCACTTTGGGAGGCCAAGGCAGGCGGATCACCTGAGGTCAGGGGTTCGAGACCAGCCTGGCCAACATGGTGAAACCCCATTTCGACCAAAATCTACAAAAGATTTATCTGAGCATGGTGGCACGCACCTGTAGTCCCAGCTACTCAGGAGGCTGAGGTGGGAGAATCTATTGAACCTGGGAGGCGGAGGCTGCAGTCAGCCAAGATTGTACCACTGCACTCTAGCCTGCATGACAGAGCGAGACTCTTTTTTTTTTTTTTTTTTAAGAAGAAGAAGAAGAAAGAAGGAGAAGGAGGAGGAGGAGGAGAAAACAGTCACATGTATGCATTACCTTCTAGTTAATTTGGGGGTTATACTATTGAGGCAGAAAACCATAGAGATAAATAATCCTGTTTAATTGTTTCTAATACTGTTTAAGGACTTTTCAAAAGTAAGACTGTAAGCTTCAGATTTTGAATATTATCTCAGCAGAACCACCTCTGCAATATCTGGTACACTGTAAGTTTTCAGAGATAGTCATATCAGTTGGTTATTCTCCAGCTCTGGGGTATCCGAAAGATTGTCTGCCTTGTACTGGAGACTAAGGTGGTACGAGTCAGTGGGTTAGGGTTGGGCCCTCACCTCACAAAAATGTCAGTGAGTTGAGCTCGGGAGTTCGAGAACAGCCTGGGCAACACGGTGAAACCCCGTCTCTATTAAAATACAAAAGAAATTCGCTGGGCATGGCGGCATGTGCCTGTAGTCCCAGCGAGACTCCATCTCAATAAATAAATAAATAAATAAATAAATAATCAGTGAGTTAATAGCCTGGAAGACTTAAAAACTAACTCTCATAGGGTGTTGCTTACCACTTTCCTTTATACATTGCATTAATCATACATGAACAGCTTTTCTTTTAAAAATACAGCTTTGTAATGAAGTTCTAAAACAAATGTCTTTTCTGACAATTTGTCATTTTTCATGTGATTTCCAATTTAAAAATCAGATATTCTATTTTTCTAAAAGAAGCTAACAAGGCATGTGAGAGCAGTAACACTAGTGCTACCACTACCTCCATCCAGCCTGATCTGGAAAACAGTAACAGCAGCAGTGAACTAAATTCTTCCCAGAGTGAATCTGCTAAGGCATCTGATGATCCTGAAAATGAAGAAAGAGAATCTCATACACCTGTCTCTCTTCAGGAAGAGATAGGTAAGAATATACCTCATGCATTCCATCAAAGGGAAGTTTTTTCTATTTTCACTTTATTATTTTTTATTTTATTTATTTTTTTAGTTTTTAATTTTTTTAATGAAAGTTTGGTGGGGGTGGGAAAATTTAGATGTTCTTTTCCTTTATTTTTCATTTTTTTAAAACACTGATAGCACTTGCACTCAATGGTTTTGTTTTAAAAATATACAAAAGCACACCGAGCGGGGAAGAAAGATCCCTTTCATACTTCCCTCCCCAAAGGTAACCACCATCCACCAACAGTTTAGTGTGTAACATTTTAGATCTTTCTCTCTGTGGTTACGTTTGTGTATGTATGTTTACAAAGTTTTTGGAGGGCTTTGGGTGATTTTTTTAGTTTTTGGGGTTTTTTAAACATAAACAGGATCATTCTGCATGTATTTTTCTGCATCCTGCTTTTTTTACTCAATGATACATGTGGAGAATCTTTTTATGTTATGAATTAAATTCATTTTTTAAAAACTGCTGCATGGTACTTCAAAGTATGGATGAACCATAAATCATCTACTATTTCTCTATTAGTGGACATTTAGGTTGTTAACAGTTTTTCATTATTACAAATAGTGGTGCTTTTGAACATCCTTAACATAAATCTTTGTGTACTTGTGCAGGTGTTTCTGGCAGTACAGAAACAGTAAGTGGTCAAATGGTAGCTATATTTAAAAAACAGTGATGACTACTGCTTATTGTATATCAAAAGAGATTTATACCAGTAATTTGCATACACATCTGTTTCCTTATTCTGTCACTTAAATTCAACATCATTCCTCTTAACATTTTTTCCAATGGTGAAAAGTAGTTCATAGAAAAATTTGCATATGCTTACTCATGTGGTTAAGTTTCTTACATGTGTTTGTTGAACTTCCTGTGAATTGCTTATTCGTGTCTTTTTGTCACTTTTTCCTAATGAGCTTTGTTATCTGTCCTTAATGAATTTTAGGAATAGGAATGCTTTATGTATTATGGCTGTTAATCTTCAATTTTACATATATATTTGTATAGTAATTGCCTATTTTTAGCTCTTTGTTGTCATACAGAAATTTTTACATTTTTATATAGTTAAATGTATCGGTCTTTTTCTTTAGAGTTTCTCTGGATTTTATGTTTTATTAAGGAGGGCTATCCCCATCCCAAGAATATACATATATTTTACAGTAATTCTTCATCATACTTCTATAACTTTGTTTTAAATCTATCTAAATTATAATTTTCATTTGATATGATTTGGAAATCTGTTTTAATTAGGACTTTTTCAGTTGCAAGTGACCAAACCAACTTAAACTAGCTTAAGTGAAGAGGGAATTTAATTAGCTCATATAGTTGGGAAGTCCAAGCCATCATCAGGCATAACTGGACCCTCAGGTATCAAACTCTTTGTTTTCCCCTCTTTCTCTCTCAGCTTTTAGGTCTACATATATTTGTGTATATTAACCTACTTCTCTCCCAATATAGACAGGCTATTCCCATGTGGCAGGGAAGATGGCACAAGCAATTTGTATTTATATCTTTCTAAGGTCTGTGACCCAAAGGCAAGGCCCCTACTTGTGCTCCAAATCAAAAGCCCTTGAGGGAGGAATTTGAGTGGCTTATCTTGGATCATATTGTTTCTACCCCAATGGCCAGAGCAGGCAATGTACTACGATTGATGCCTCCAGCAAAAGTGTATGACTGGAGTTGGGTAGGAATGGTTTTCCAAGGAAAGAGGGATGCTGCAAAGATTATAGCATAGTAAATATCTACACTTCCATCATTTAGTAGCTCAGCATGTGTATATACTCACATTTGTTCCCATACATACAATTAAAAAATGGTTCTGCCCAATATAATGCAAAGATTTCACCCGCAACTTAAAACTTTTTCAAAAACCTCTTTCCCTCAGTTACATCCTGTAATTGTATCTAGACCCAAATCTAGTATTTCTGTGTATTGTACATTAATTCCCATAGATCTGGAGGTGGCTTATCTTGATCTCACAATCCATGAGCCATATTATGAATTTAACTGCCTATGACACTCATAAACATAGTGGAGGGTGTTCTTTAATAAATCAGGATGCCATTGGTTTTCTGGGAGAATGGCTGTGGTTGAGAGGTGAGAAGCATGTGAGAAGACTCCCCTTCTGGAGGCCATTCTGTTTTAGCTCCCTAGTTCCTGCTGGCTGTTATTGGGGTTGGGTTGCTGGGGACTTCTGTAGGATTAAACAATCATACATCCTTATTTGGCACGTTTGGGTTTTTTTCTGACAATAGCATTCACTTGTAGATTCCTAGGTTCCCAGCTAGTACTCAATGCTCAATAACTTGCTCTTCAGGATCCCTGAAGGTGAACACCCTCCACTTCCTCAGTTTATGTGTTTAGTAGGCCAGTAGTCCTAGCCCGCAGGTGAAGAGTTTGTGTAGGCTTCTGCCTGCTGGTATCATTAAACAATGAGCTGGAGAGGCTGATGTAGATCTGTAGCCTGCCGCCAGGCTGCATCACAAGGATTCACTGCTTTATAATAGGAGGAATATGGCTTTTGGGCAGAGCATGTTCAGTAAAGACCTCTACCTTCAGCCTAGTTCTCTTTCTCCATTCCTTTAAGTCTTACCCCCGTGGTTGAATTTTCTCCTCCTTTCCCTTATTTGCACTAAATTTAGCAAATGACAAAGGATTGACTCTGAGCAGTATTGGATTGTTGGCTCTGAACTAGGAAGCTTTTTAAAAGCACTGTGTCATTCTCTTTCTGTTTTCAGGAAATCAGACCTAGACTAAATGATCTCTAAAAAGTGTCTATTATAGGACTTCATAGATGGCCCCAAGAAATAACTACCATAGTTCAACATCTTGGCATAAAACTCCATGATCTGAAGGCCAGGTGTGGTGGCTCACACCTGTAATCCCAGCACTTTTGCAGACTGAGGCGGGTGGATCACCTGAGGTCAGGAGTTCGAGACCAACCTGACCAACATGGTGAAACCCCGTCTTTACTAAAAATACAAAATAATTAGCAAGGCATGGTGGTGGGCGCCTGTAATCCCAGCTACTCAGGAGGCTGAGGCAGGAGAATTGGTTGAACCCGGGACTGGGACGGTCTTGCTCTTGTTACCCAGCTGGAGTTCAATGGCGTGATCTCGGTTCACTGCAACCTCCGCCTCCCGAGTTCAAGTGATTCTCCTGCCTCAGCCTCTCGAGCAGCTGGGATTACATGTACCCGCCACCATGCCTGGCAAATTTTTTTGTATTTTTGGTAGACATGGGATTACTCCATGCTGGTAAGGCTGGTCTCGAACTCCCGACCTCAGGTGACCCACCCGCCTCGGCCTCCCAAAGTGCTGGGATTACAGGTGTGAGCTACTGCGCCCAGCCACATTTTTCTTTGTTAACTTAAGAAGTCTCCAAGATGAACAGTGCCCTTCCATACTATGCATCCTGATCAAATCTCTATCAATTCTTAAGAAAGGTCTCAGCAAATTTTATATCAAGCCCTTCCCTCCAGGTCAATTCAAGACACCTGAATACCATGTAAGGCTATTAAGTGCCTCATGAGTAGTAACAATTTCTCCCTTTTTCCAGTGTTACACTACCATTCTGTTTTTTTCAATTAGCATAGATTTTAAAGCTGTAAGGCTTAAACATTAAAACGAGTTCAATAGCATGCTCTCCTCTTACTAAAATAACTAGTTTGAGAATTATTTTCAGTAAACTTTAATAACATCTATAAAGTCTGAACTCAGTGCTCTACTGTGTTAGGATACTTTGGAAGAATTATTTCCTAAAGGATCAGCAGTTCTTCACGACACTTTTTTTTTACATTAAAGTTTTTAAAATTAAGTTAACCTGGATCCTGGATTCACTGTAACATTTTACCTAATTCATTTAATTCAGGCCAACACTATGAAGTCACAGTTATTATACTTTGATTTAAAAGGTATTTAGACTTTAGGTCAGTTTGAATGAAACCAAAATTCATGTAACTTTAAATTCCACACTTACCTACTGTCTTCTAACTGTATCACTGTCATTTGGCCCAAGTTTGCATAAATCCAACCTCTGATCTATTTGAAATCAACAAAGAAAGCAATGAAAACATTACCTGATATCAGGGATTCTAACATCTATAGAGTGACAATAATTTTCCACAATCTATTAGAAATCAAACCTATCATTAAAAGAATTCAGATTTCAAAAACCATGAAGTACTGGTGTATTACATTGCCAATATGCAGTCACTTTCTCTCCAAAACTTTTAGACTACTTTAGTCTGAGTCTTAATAGTTATTGGTCTTAAGGAATTTATCCCTGAGCCTTGGTTTTCTCACATATGACAGTACGTGAATCCTTATATTTTTTTAAGGATTAAATCAGATAATTATGCAAAACCCTCAGCATAGTGCCTGGCACATAAGTGGTCAACAAATGTTAGTTGTCATTATTATTTTGTAACTAACCATTTCAAATGACATGCACACAAAAAAGCATTACTAAGAAGCCAAGAATAAACTGTAGAGTCTGGGTTTGCATCAGTTCTGCCACTAATTCATTCAGGAGCAACTCACTTATTCTCTCAGATGCCTCATCTGTAAAAGAGATGTAACACTGGTCTGACCCTGAAAGTTACAGTAAGGAACAATGTCACCCAAAGCATGCTGGTTTTACTTTGATTACGGCACTGATAGCTGAATAGTTTTACAACTGTATGCCACTGTCTACTTATTTGTGAATTGATAAAAGGAGGAGACCATATCTTAGTCTTTGTATTTTCCACTCCAACCTGGTAGAACATTACATCGGGTAGGTGCTCAATGAATGTTTGATAAATTCAATATTACTGCACGTCAAGAAGGTCAAATAAATTAATACAATGAAATAGTCACAAGAAACACAAAGAAAAATCCATGCCCTTAAACTACCGTCCATAGTTATCCAACCAAAAATTTAGACACTTTTCTCTTTGTAAAATAAATGGGTGCTACTAAGTTGGCTATATAGTGGATTCTGCAGAGCAACTCCTCCTCTCCTATTCAGTCCTTCCAATGTGGCATGCTCCAGCAGGCCTTTGCCCTTCCTTCTCAGAGGACAGGATTCATGCCTTTTTCTCCTTTATACAGCCAGGGTTTAGAACAGTAGCACATTAAGTCTTCAATAAATCTTGGGTAAATTGAACTAGGAATAATGTCAGACATTTGACCTATAATTTTTCAGTTTGCTGAGTAAGAAAACCGTTCATTTTTATATGCAACTCATTTTTTCCAATCCCACTGTCCTTTCTCTCCTGTTGGTTACCCTGTCAGCTGAGAAATACAAGAACTTCTCAGATGCCTTTAAATACCTTGGACTAAGAACTTCTAGCTCAGTTTTCTGCCTTTTTCTTTTTTACAAGGTCAATACATACCTATGCTCTGGTATCACACTACATTAAAAGAGACAATCTCTTAATATATTTAACACTCAATACTAAATTTATTCTGTTTTTTATTAATTTCTTTAGATACTATGTGAGTTTGTTTAGCATAAGAATCTGGGCTAAAACCCCATTACAATGACTACAGTATTTTTTACATTATATAAAAAAGAATTCTATAGAAACAAACACACAATAAGAACCTGTTGAAAAAGGAATTCCCATTTATGCTCCAATGGAAAGACCCACCCAAAAGACTGTCACCTGATTGTGCTAAGTCACCTTATAAATCCATTATGAAAACCACTTCTAATGTCTTGATCTTGGTCTAATCTTCTAAATGCCCAGGTTGGTGATAAACTGAGCTACAGTTAAGTAGTTAATAGAGCTGTCGTACTCTCAAAATAATGTTTACTCTTTCTTTAACTTTTAATTTTGTCACAGCTGTTTTATATATTATACCATTCTTCTCCCTTCATAACTGCCCTCTAACTGCCACCTTAAATACTCCAATCACCTCAATAAAAACATTTCGTCCACAAATCAACCAAAACCAGAAAAGGGTACTAAGACATTTTAAAAGGCATATACTTCCTGACACCTTTCTTTTTGTCGTTCTGGGTATCAATCATTTCTTAATACTTTTAAATTAACTGGAAATGAAGCACCAGCTCTCACTTAGCTGTAAGTTTCACGTATTTAAAACGTTTCATTTTTAAGTCTACAAAATAAATTTAGACCAGGAATTTTTACCAATGTTTCAGACATACACAAGAAGTTGTGTTTGAACCCTTACCAACATACTCAAATATATATCTTATTTATCTTATTTATGTACATATATTTGAGAATACATATATAGTGTATGCATATATGTATATGCACACATACATATACACATACACACACGTACATATCTTTTTTATTTTAAAAAGCACTAGTATCTACTCACAACCAGTGTCTTTGAGGTGGCTGATGGCATTGGAAAGAAGACGAACACAACCGAGAAACGCAGCACCTTGTTTCTTATGGATCTTCTTGTGATTCCATACACTGATCGTAACTGAATCAGACTTTTCAATATACCAAAAAATGAAAACAGCTGCAAGAGTAAGTTGGTAGTTACAGGCAGTTGGTGTTCTTTTTATACCCTAAAGTTATAAATATGCTTCAGAACCTGGCTATATTACGCAAAATATGTCTTGAGTTAATACACAGGATTGAATTTAAATTTTTAAAAATCTTGAAAGTAAAATTTTTAAAAACAATTTTGGTATATTTTTATCACATCTGCCAATCTCAAGCTGGGCTATAGTTCTGGTTAGTAAAAAGGCTATTTTAGTAGCTAGTGTCTAATAACACTAAGGGAGTTTATTAAATAACTTCTTTTCAAGACTGGCCTGAGCAACACAGTGAACCCTATCTCTACTAAAAATACAAAACACTAGCCAGGCATGGTGGCGGGCGCCTGTAATCCCAGCTACTCAGGAGGCTGAGGCAGAGAACTGCTTGAATACGGGCAGCGGAGGTTGCAGTGAGCCGAGAACGCGCCACTGCTCTAGCCTGGACGACAGAGTGAGACTCCGTCTCCAAAAAAAAAAAAAAACACTGCCTTTCGTTATAATGGAAGTTAATTTGAGAACTTCATTAAAACGTTCACACCAATAATCAAAGAACAGCAGCAATACAAAGTAAGGTACAGCCAATCAATCCTACGAAGCAAACACAAGAAGCAAGAGAAATGGCATGTAAAGGAACTGAAGAATAGCAAATTGAAAAATTACAATATTCCCAATTCTAAAGAAAAATAAATGAGGCTGGTAATGAAAAAAATAACACATCTTACCTTAAGAGGCATCCAAATAGCATTCACAGTGTCAGGAGATAAAGACAATACTCAGAAATGAGCAAGAAGTCTTAGTAATTCCCTCAATCACCAAGTATGAGCAGGTAGGAAAATCTTTTGTTTCAACAAAGTATCTGAAAGAGAGGACTTGCATTTAGACTAAAAAATAACCGAGAAAATGCAAATAGTTTAAACTACCTGGGCAGGGATTTTGAAGTTCTATTTGTCTCACCACACTTTAAAAAGTATAGAAAAGACAGTCCCCTTTAGAAAAACGCAAATGTGTGTGTGTCTCCATAAGTATGTGTAGAAACACACTTTACATAAAAAGATAAATATGTAACATATTTTAGATAATGTGAAATTGCTTATCAAATAATTAGCCAAAATCCCAGAAAGAATAATTTTCCAGGGTACTTCATAAACACTTAACGTGATTTGTTAATGGTCTAAAAGAAGACCCTTGCCACATTTAATCCTATTTAGCAAAGTAAAACCTCTCTAATCATCCCGATTGTCTCAAGATTATGCTTAAGTTTCAGAGTCAATTCCACATATACTCTGGTATAATATAAAAATAGTACTTTTTCATAGGGAAATAGTAACTTAATGAGAAGTATAAACAGAGACATGAGTATAATATTATAGCAAATTCACTATTATGTAAAACTCATTACAGTTGTCACACATGTTACAAGAGGGGACGGTATCCTGATCTCTTTAGAAATATTAAATTAAGTAGTTGCTTGCAATATTTCACTTTCATCTTGCAAGTAAAACTGGAGATTTCATAAATAACAATGATGAAACATTTCTTTTTAATCAAGTAATTTTTTACCCTCAGATTTTCCTTGCTCAGGGTCATCGTCTGGGTGTTTTGTATTCACTGTCTTTTTCAAGGGACTGGTCTTCGAATTCTTCTCTGCTTTTCTCAGCATCTTTAGAGTCATTCTCAGTCTCATTCTTGTCTTTTTCTGTTTCTTCTGGGCTTTTAACATTATCAGTGTCTCCCTTTTTGGCTCTTATAGATTCTAAAATTTCTTCTAAAATGAAAACAAATAAAAAATTATTTCTATATATAACCAAATAGAACAGTAAGTACAACAAATGCCACTTAAGAGTTTCAATACAAGCTATTAAAGAGGAAAAATTAAGTATTTTTAAAGCATTAGCCCTATGAAATAAGAATCAATATTACAAACAAAATTTTGTTCAGAGCGTTCAACCAATGTGGTGTATCTTCACGTCTAGAAAATACATGCTAATTATGCGTTCTACTTTTTTTTTAAGTAAAGTTGGTCTACCTTTTTAAAATATAGGCTTGACAAGTAGGTGACAACAGAGGAAAAAAGTTGGGGAAATAAGTCTGGGAGGCTGTGAATTAAATAAACATCTTTTTGCAGGAAAAAAAAAATATAGGCTTGATATAGATATCTGTGACAGATGACAAAAACTGCAAGCTGACATAGGCCCACAGTCTGGGCAGCACACTGTAGTGATCAAAACCTGGAAACCCAAAACCCACTGCAAATCTGACTTGGATTAGCTGTGTGACTCTGGGCAAGCTACCTAACCTCTCCAGGCCACCATTTCTTCAATTGTAACATGAGAAAACAGAGGCCCTTTTGTAAGAACTTTCCTCTCTGAAATCCCTTAACTGTTCTGAAAGTCACTAAGTCTCTAAGCACACTCACCCTCTTTCAACTTAGACAGAGTGATGCTATGGCATGTTACAGACCATGGGATATAGAAGGACCACAGTGCACAGAAACCAGGGTGTATCAGTATGGACTCATGGATATTAATTATATTCTTTGGGTTGTCATACAATACTATCACTTTTAATTTTGTTGCACAAATTGTTTCAGCTTTGGTCACTTGGGACTCTTTCCAAGTCCAGTGTCCTTTTGACACATATTCACTCATTCAGTCATCCATCCATTCATTCATTCATCCATTCAGCGTTTTCGTACTTTCCAGTACTAAAAGATGCTCCAGACTCACCTTGTATTTTCCCTGCCCCGGTCCTAGAATCCACCATCTCTCCAAGGAGCCTTTGTTCTTTTTTGAAGAACAAATTGGAGAATGATGTTAGAAGTCACAATCTAGATGCTTGGTGTACTTGTTACAACTGGAGTGTTGCTTTCTAGGGTCTTTTGGCCAACAGAGCTAAGAAATGTAGTGATAAGTATACACATCTATATTATTTCTGTATTTATCTGTGCGGGCACATATGTGCATGAGTGAAAGCCTATGTGTCTGTGTAGGTTCATTTACCATTGCCCACTTGCTTATTTGTAACTTCTCTGACAGTGAGAAATCTGGCTCACATTATCTGTAACGTGTCTAGTTATTTGTTCATTCCGTTCCTAGTACATAGTAAAATAGTTTCGGAATTGCTAAACTGTTTCCTCATAAAAATAAATTTACCAACTTGAGTACAATATTTGTGAATAAGAAGAAACACCTTTTTTTTTGAGATGGAGTTTTGCTCTTGTCATCCAGGCTGGAAAGCAATGGTGCGATCCTGGCTTACTGCAACCTCCACTTCCCAGGTTCAAGTAATTCTCCTGTTTTGACCTCCCAAGTAGCTGGGATTACAGGCACCCGCCACCACACCTGGCTAATTTTTTGTATTTTTAGTAGAGACGGGGTTTCACCATGTTAGCGATGATAGTCTCGACCTCCTGACCTCGTGATCCACCCGCCTCAGCCTCTCAAAGTGCTGCAATTACAGGCATAAGTCACTGCTCCCAGCCTGTGTTTCCTTTTTTAAAATTTTATTTTTTACTTTTTTAGAGACGGTCTCATTCTTGCCCAGGAGTACACTGAAGTGATCATAGCTCACTGTAACCTTGAATTCCTAGACTCAAGTCATCCTCCCACCTCAGCCTCCCAAGCAGATGGAACTATATAGTTGTGTGTCACCATGCATGGCTAATGTTTTTTTTTTTTTTTTTTTTTTTGAGACAGAGTCTTGCTCCAGGATGGAGTACAGTGGTGTGATCTTGGTTCACTGCAAAACCTCCGCTTCCCGGGTTCAAGCGATTCTCCTGCCTCAGCTTCCCCAGTAGCTGGGACTACAGGTGCGTGCCACCACGTCCGGCTCAGTTTTTGTATTTTTAGTAGAGATGGGGTTTCACCATGTCAGCCAGGATGGTCTCGATCCCCTGACCTCGTGATCTGCTCGTGTTGGCCTCCCAAAATGCTGGGATTACAGGCATGAGCTACTGTGCCTAGCCGCCTGGCTAATTTTTTAATCTTTTTAAAAACAGAGATGGAGTCTCACTATGTTGCCCAGGCTGGTCTTGAACTTCAAGCCTCAAGCGACCCCCCCCCCCCCGCCTCGGCCTATCAAAGCACTGGGATTACAGTCATGAGTGGTGCCCAGCCCTTAATTACTGTATTTTAAAGAACATTTTATTTGGAAAAAGAAATGTAGTTACCGATTATCTGCTTTTCTTAGAGGCACAGATTTCCTCTTTTCTTTCTTTCTTTTCTTTTCTTTCTCTCTTTTTTTTGAGTCTCGCTTTGTTGCCCAGGCTGGAGTGCAGTGGCACAATCTCAACTCACTGCAACCTCCACCTCCCGGGTTCGAGAGATTCTCCCACCTCAGCCTCCCAAAGCTGGGGCTGTAGGCGCACACCATTGATGACACCTGGCTAATTTTTGTATTTTTAGTAGAGACGGAGTTTCACTATGTTGGCCAGGCTGGTCTCAAACTCCTGACCTCAAGTGAGCCACCCATCTCAAAGTGCTAGCATTACAGGTGTCAGCCACCATGCCCGGCTGTCTTTCAAACATAGCTACATCCTATAGCTTTTCTTAACCAAATCATTGTACATCCTCCCTACTTTCCCAGGCCATTTAATGAAAATCAAACAAAAAAAATGTTTAATTGCCTACTAAGTTTAGACCATTTAAATTGGTTGAAAAGCACAGGTTGGATGACCATAGTTCTCTGATTTTCTATGAAGATTCTAATTTCAAATAGTCTATCTTGCTAAACACTCTTGTATATATGTGTGTATGTATGTGTGTGTGTATATACATGCACACATTCATAGTGGTTTTAGGTCCAAAAACCTGTGACAGTCATAGCCATAAGAAAAACAGACCAAAAATAGGGCCAGGCACAATGGCTCAGGCCTGGAATCCCAGCACTTCACAAGGCTGAGGCAGGTGAATCACTTGAGGCTAGAAGTTTGAGACCAGCATGGCCAACATGGTGAAACCTCGTCTCTACCAAAAATACAAAAATTAGCTGGGCGTGGTAGTGCACAACTGTAATCCCAGCTACTTGGGAGGCTGAGACACGAGAATTGCTTAAACCCAGGAGACTGAGGTTGCAGGGAGCTGAGATCATGCCACTTGCACTCCAGCCTGGGTGACACAGCGAGACTCTGTCTCAAAAAACAAAAACAAAAACAAAACAACCAACAGCAACAACAACAAAACAAGAAAAACAGACCCAGTGTTCAGCAGAGGGAAAAACATTAAAGGATGAAAGAAAATTATGTTGTATCTGATCTATACTAAATATGCATATTCTATAAACATGTACATTCTACACTTTGCATGAATATTTCAAAACTAAACAAAGAATGAACCTAACAGGTTTTAGAAACCATCTCTACTTAGAAAAATTTCTTCTAAAAATAAACTTCCTTCAAATAAGCAAAATAAAGCATTATAAAACTTAATTACCATACAGGCACAGGATAAAGCAAATATAGTAAGCTGTATATTTAGCTATAAATATATAGTAAAGTACAGATCTAGATAATGAATATGTGAGTATTTACTATATAATTATTATTATTATTATTTTGAGACAAACTCTGT
The DNA here is from genome assembly GCF_002776525.5 of Piliocolobus tephrosceles. Classification (NCBI taxonomy): domain Eukaryota; kingdom Metazoa; phylum Chordata; class Mammalia; order Primates; family Cercopithecidae; genus Piliocolobus; species Piliocolobus tephrosceles. The sequence continues at coordinate 54,629,341 of NC_045449.1, read as the reverse complement.
CTCCGTCGCCCAGGCTGGAGTGCAGTGGTGCAATCTTAGCTCAGTGCAACCTCCGCCTCCCAGATTCAAGCGATTCTCCTGCCTCAGCCTCCAGAGTAGCTGGGACTACAGGCATGTGCCACCATGCCTAGCTAATTTTTGTATTTTTAGTAGAGATGGAGTTTCACCATGTTGGCCAACATGTTCTTGATCTCCTGACCTTGTGATCCACCCACCTCGGCCTCCTAAAGTGCTGGGATTACAGGCATGAGCCACCACACTCAGCCTAGAATTATTTTAGAATAAAATGAATTTATTTTAGAGACAGGGTCTCACTTTGTCACCCAGGTTAGAGTGCAGTGGCACCATCATGGCTCACAGCATACTCAGACTCCTAGGCTCAAGCAATTCTCCCGCCTCAGCCTCCCAAGTAACTAGGATTACAGACATGTGCCACCATACCTGGCTAACTTTATAATATAGTTTAGAAATATTTTCATCAAAATGGTGTGAATACTTTGCTAAATTCTGGTTCTTGAAGGAGTTATCTCAAATAATATCTCATCCCTCTTCTTTACTTCTGGACAACTGAAGCACAAACTGGAGAGGAGCTTCCTCTCCTGCCTAAAACCTTTCTGAGGTTCCATTCACTTTTAATGGAGTTAAAGACTTCAACAGAGATGGTCACTAACTTAAAAGAAACAGGTAAATTAATGTCTAGGACTAGACATAGAGGAACACATATAATGGTATGTCTGTTCCCACTCAAAAGGAATTGTAGAGTATGTGTGAGGCAATTGATGAGAATGAGTCTGATTTTCCTGTTTCCTCAATGGCAAACTGAGGGAACTGAAAGAACTGGGCTTTAGGAGAGATCTGGCTTTAAATAGGCTCATTTGCTTATAAGATACGTGGACACAGACAAAACACAAGCTCTCTGAGCCTCTAAGACATTTTATTTACCTCACTTGTAAAATGAGGATATAATAAAACCTGCTTACGGGCCACTATAGGACTTAAAGGTATAATGATAAGGCATCTACCATAGTGCCTGGGCACATCAGTGATCAATGAATGTTAAATATTATTATTAAGATAATAAATGAATAAAAATTTAGCAGCATTATGGGAATGAGTCACTCAGTAATTCTGAGAAAGAAGGGCTATATTAAATCATAGATAAATAAAAGGATACTGATGGAGTACCCTTATTCTGAAAACCTGAAATCCAAAATGCTCCAAGATGCAAAAGTTTTTGAGTGCCAACATCTGTTCAAAGGAAATGCTCATTACAGCATTTCAGATTTTCAGATTAGGAATGATCAACTGGTAAGTATAATACAAATATTCCAAAGCCCAAAACACTTCTGATCCAAAGCATTTTAGATAAGGGATGCTCAACCTATACAGTATTCACTGACTTAACATTTTTCTTCTTGAAGCCACAGAAAGATAAATTCATTAAAACACAAAGTAGCAAAACATCAAATACCTGCTAATCCATTCAAAGAAAAGTTGGGTTTTTTTGGGTCTGTTTTGTTTTGTTTAACTTTTCTCTTTTTTTGGGGGGTGGGTGACGGAGTCTGGCTCTGTTGCCCAGGCTGGGGCGCAGTGGCAACATCTCGGTTCACCACAACCTCTGCCTCCCAGGTTCAAGCAATTCTCCTGCCTCAGCCTCCTGAGTAGCTAGGACTATGAGTGCATGCCACCACTCCCGGCTAACTTTTGTGTTTTTAGTAGAGACGGGGTTTCACTACGTTGGCCAGGCTTATCTCGAACTTCTGGGCTCAAGTGATCCGCCTATCTGGCTTCCTAAAGTGCGGGGATTTCAGGCCTGAGCCACCGCACCTGGCCATCCTCTTCAAACAAAACATGGCATTTCCATTGGCCTAGGTTTTCACCTTGTCTACTTCATTGACTTACATTACTTACCTAGTCCCTGCAGCCATATACACATTTGTCACCCTTAGAGCTCAACCAAATTGTATTGAGTGCATTTATTTGGCAATTAGTGCTTGTATTTTAATTTTCATTTCATGTATGTGTTCCATTTTCCTAACTAGATTGAAATAAGCCATTTGACGTACAGAATCCTGTTAGGTATTTTTCGTTCTTTCTTTCTTTAAAATTTTGAGACAGTGTCTTGCTCTATCACTCAGGCTGGAGTGCAGCGGTGCATTCACGGCTCAGTGCAACATCCACCTCCCAGGCTGAAGCGATCCTCCCCCCTCACCCTCTCGCGTAGCTGGGACCACCGGTGCGCACCACCATGCCTGGCTAATTTTTCAATTTTTTTCTAGAGACGAGGTCCTGTTATCTTGCCCAGGCTGGTCTCAAACTCCTGACCTCAAGCTATCGTCTGGCCTTGGCCTCTCAAAGGGCTGGGATTGCAGACGTGAGCTACTGCACCCCGGCCAACTATTTTTTAATTACTTTTTGGTTGTCACTTATCTCAATAAATATTAAAGTTTATAAAATCTTTTATCTGAAGAGCTGACTTCAACCACTCAGAGCTGAGTCCCTGTGATAAGGTTTGAGGGTGCCTGAAATGTCATCATGATACGTACCCTGGGATAAGCTCAAACCTAGTGACTTGTCAAGTAAATAAAGGTTATTTCCCGATAATACAAACCTGTAACACCGTGAAGTAGGTTTTAGGCAGGATTCCCTCTTTTCCACTGCAAAAGAGAGGTAAGTTCTTGCTTAGGTGGTCGGGGTCCTACCTGGGACACTGGGAAGGTGGCGGGAGATTGGAACATGCAGTACTTGCATTCTGGAGTTTATTGAGGCTTTCCAAGTGGGGATCCCGCACAACAGGTTTTAGGGTCCCCCTCCCTCCGGGCGGGCAGCCCGGGGCGTGGCTCCTGGCACAGATCCGGAGCAGTTGTCATCCGAGTTAATTTAGGGACTCCAGCTCCAAGCCTCGCAGTTTCCCAAATTCTGGAGGCTTGTCTCCCTGTCCCGCGACCCCGACTAATTTCCCTTGGTCGCTGGCGCTGCCCCCTCCCTTAGGTCGCTCGGGCCGCCCCGCTCCGCCACTTTTTTTTTCTTTCTCTAGCTGTTTTCCTAGAGGGCGGGAGGGTAATGATATTTGGGGGCTCTTCTGCCTTCCTGTTGGAGCCGCGGGAAGGAAGTCCGGCCAGCTTTGGCCTCCAGCCAGGGGTCGGCAGAGACTGGTCTCCGAAGGCCTTAGACGCGGGGCACGTAGCGAACTGCGGGCCTCTCAGCCGCGCCACCGGCGCCCGGAGTCCAGCCGCGCCGCGCTGAGCCCAGGCGCCCCAGGCTCTCGGCCCCCGATTCAATGTTCCCGCGCTCCCCCTAGCGGCCGCTGCGCCACCTCGCCCAGTCCCAGGCTCGTGGGCGGCGCAGCTCCCGTGAAGGCGCTCCAGTAGCTGGAAGAAATAAGATGACGGTTGAAGGCGATCGGAAGTGGGGCCCAGCAATTCGGTTGAGCCTCCTCCCTCCACCCGCTTCCGCCGGCCCCTAGGGCCTCCCCACCAGGCCCCGGCGCTCCCCACCGCCCCCACTGTACCCGGCCCTCCCCGTCCACTTTCCCTTCTTTCCCCGCCTCAGGCTCCAACAAAGGGCCGGTGGGGCAGGTCGACCAAGCACCCCGCGGCTCCCGCTGCGTAGCGCTGCGCCCCGGCCCCGACGCGGCCGCCCACGTCCGGACCCATCTGGAGGCTCCGCTCGCCACTACGCGGTAGCAGCCGGGGCAGGTGGGCAGGCGCCAGGCTGAGGTGGCGCCCAAGACGCGGCTGAGCTCGCCCAGAGTGGGCAGCAGTAGCCAGAGGAAGACGCTGCCGTCGTCGGGCCCCAGCGCCAGCACCAGCGACCCGGGCGGGCGAGGGGCGGGGGCAGCCACCTAGCCCAGACCACCGCGGCCCCGAGCATGGTCAACAAAGTGGTGCACGACCATGACTCCGATTATCGGGAGGAGCTGGAAGACAACGACAAGGACGCCAGTTACTACACGGAAAGCAGCTTCAGGAGCCGTAGTACCTACAGCAGCACTCCAGGTACCCACCCAGGTCAGTTGCTGCAGACTCCTTCCTCACCTTCTCTGCCCTCCCCGCTTGCTCACTTACGTGGTGTGCATCCTGCTCCGGTCTACCGCCAACCCCGCCGACCCCTAAGCAGAGGGGAAATGCGAGGGGGAAAGAGGCACATTGTTCAAAGTGGAGATTGCATTGTTGCAGTTTGCAGGCCGCACTCGCTCGCCGTCCCGCCCCCCGCCAACCCCCCCTTTTTCCTCCTCAAAATTTGTGCCGGTGCAGTGTCTCCACCGGGCAGGATGGAAGCTTTGGCAAACACATATCCATTGCATTCATTTTTCTCCCCTTGTTTTGGTGTGGTTTTTCGGAATGAAGCCTCATGTTTTGCAAACCTCTTGGCATTTCTAATGTGGTTCCTTTCGGATTTTTATTATATATCTGTTCCTTAAAAGGGAGTTAAGGATTTGGACAGATTGTGGCACACAAACACACACAAAAACATGCCTGTTTTCACACCCCTAGCTGTGGTTTTTAAATTGTGTTAAGGAAACGGATCATTTGGGTTAGTAGGGGAACCTTATCTGGTCCTGTGTGTTTTTATTCTTCCAGTGCTGATGGGCCCGTGCAACAGCTGCTGGTAAATGGCTGATTAAAAAGCCAAGCAGAAAGCCAAACAAGACCCAACCAAATCTGGTAATTCATCCGATTCAAAATTGTTTTGGTTAAATCAAAAATAAAAGTATAAGACCGCAGGAACACGCCTCATAACTCATTTGATCGCTTTGCCTTGCTTGGGAAATGCAGTTTCGTGTCACCTGTTGCAGATGTGTAGTTGATCCTCTGGACATAATCGCGGAAGATGAACTTTTGGACCAATTTCTGTCACAGCGTCAGTATCAGATTTCTTACACAGCGACTTTTTCTTTTCACTGTCTTTCTGAGGAAAAGGCCCTCCTGAAATCCGTAGTGAATTTCTCCATGGTAACCCCTCTTCTGTTTCCACACAGAAAAATTTCTTTTTTTTTCTGTGTGGAAACAGAAGAGGCTGGTACATTTTCTTAAACACCCCCGCCGCCTGCCCCCACCGCAAAGTCTATTTTGTATTAAATACGTGGTTGCAATTTACTAAATTGTGAAATTAACCGAAGCAACAACCGGCAAGACTTTCCTTTATAATTTTGCAAATCTAGATTAATCAAATTAGAATCTGGTTTTAAAAACATTTAAAAAATAAAGTTTATGAGGAAATATTTGTGATGAAAAAGTACCCTTTTTTCCTTGAAGTGGGTTGTGTCATGTCTTTCTCAGAGAAACTAGGGTAGTAGAAGTGGTTAAATTGAAAAGTGTCTGTTTCTTTAAATAAATGCTTAAATACTTATTGGAGAAGTAGGGTAGTATTATATTAAGCCAAATGTAAACCCACGTAGATTGTCCTAACATAAACTGAATAAGGTAATTTCTTTTGCCCGATAGTCAGAATCGTTGCCAGACTTGCCCTGGGAGGCTGGCTAAAGAATGAAGAGAATGAATCAAGTGTCTGGTATTTATGTCTTATATGTAGAAAGGAATACATGTAAATTCTTGCCAACCTAATTTTTAATGCATTTTTTTTTTTTTTTTTTGAGACGGAGCCTTGCTCTGTCGCCTAGGCTGGAGTGCAATGGCGCAATTTTGGCTAACTGCAAGCTCCACTTCCTGGGCTCAAGCGATTCTCCTGCCTCAGCCTCCAGAGCAGCTGGGATTACAGGCGCCCACCAGCGCGCCTGGCTAATGTTTGCATTTTTACTAGAGATGATGTTTCACCATGTTGGCCAGGCTGGTCTTGAACTCCTGACCTCGTGATCCGCCCACCTTGGCCTCCCAAAGTACTGGGACTACAGGCGTGAGCCACCGCGCCTGGCCTAGTACATCTTTTATAGTAATAATTTTTACCTTAAGAAATCACATGTTCGTCTTTGTACCCAGAGCTGGTAATTGAAACATGGAGACTGGATTGCATACACCCGTGGAAGAAGTTTTTTCTGGTTAGAGATGAGACATTTTGGCAGGGCAGTAAGTCCTATTTGAAGGTCTAGCAAATAATATTTAGGATTGATGGTTGTGCATATGCTGACTTAAATTACAGTTTGTAGCTAGGTGTCCTTTAAAAAAAATGTGTTTACTCTTGATACTTTTGTGACATTTTGTTTTTCTTTTTTGGAGAAGGAGTTTTGCTCTTAGTGCCCAGGCTGGAGTGCAATGGTAGGATCTCGGCTCACTGCAGTCTCCGCCTCCCAAGTTCAAGCAGTTCTCCTGCCTCAGCCTCCCAAGTAGCTGGGATTACAGGCATGCACCACCACGCCTGACTAATTTTGTATTTTTAGTAGAGACAGGGTTTCTCCATGTTAGTCAGGCTGGTCTCGAACTCCTGACATCAGGTGATCCGTCTTCCTCAGCCTCCCAAAGTGCTGGGATTACAAGCGTCAGCCACCATGCCTGGACTGACATTTTTTTTTTTTTTTTAATGACACTTGTAGCCTACTGTGTGTCTACTTGTCTTATCCGTATATGAAATGATTAACTCTGTAGAGACAGTATTGAGCTTATTCCCCTGCAGCTCCTGTAACATAGTGGCTGCTCATCAAAGGTTGGTTGGATAAATTATTGTTAGTAGATGAAAACTTGTAATAGGTTAAGTTTTAATAATTCTACAGTGGGTGTCATAACCCCTAAATATTTTGGATTGAGGAAACTAAAATTTGTTCTAATTGGTTTTTGTTTTTTTTTGTTGTTGTTGTTCTTTTCTAATTGGGTTTTAATGGATGATTTGATCAGTGAATGTTTTTATTTTTATTGTTTATTTATTTATTTGAGACGGAGTCTCGCTCTGTCGTCCAGGTTGGAGTACAATGGCACGCACGATCTCGGCTCTCTGCAACCTCCGCCTCCTGAGTTCAAGCAGTTCTCCTGCCTCAGCCTCCCGAGTTGCTGGGACTACAGGCGCACACCGCCACGCCCAGCTAATTTTTTGTATTTTAGTAGGGATGGGGTTTCACCGTGTTGCCCAGGCTGTTCTCGAACTCCTAAACTCAGGCAATCCGCCCTCCTCGGCCTCCCAAAGTGCTAGGATTAAAGGCGTGAGCCACCTCACCCAGCCCAGTGAATGTTTTTCATTGCAAGAGTTACTTTGTTTTTGAGTTTCTGTTTCATATTGCTTGCCTGGCATTTTCCTTTATTGTCTGTGATGTTAATTTGGATGTTTTACCTTTTGCAGCACATTATTTCTTAAGATTATGGTAAAATGGATGTGACTTTTTTTTCCTTATTTCTTCTAAAAACAAGATGGGGTACATGTGCAGAATGTGCAGGTTTGTTGCATAGGTATACGTGTGCCATGGTGGACTGATACACCTATTGACCTGCCCTCTAAGTTCCCTTCTCTTGCCCTCCACCCCCCCAGATGTGAGTGACGTTTTGAGTTCTAAACTTAGAACATGCCCACTTGGCTCGAATGAGTAACAACGCGTGACAGTGAGTTGTTTAGGCTCAGTACTAGTTTCAGTGGTTTTATAGTCTGTACTTCCTGGGTGGAGGGCTGTCAGGTAAATGTGTAGATGGAAGAAAAGAATGGTTTAAGATATCCGAATAACACATAAAGATGTATGATTGATGAATTTGAATCCTGTTGTACTGTGAAGGCTGAAAGAGGAATTTGTGAAATGTGAGAGGAAGTCAGTACTGATTTCAGAAATCTGATTATAACAGAGATCCATCCCTAAATAAGGTGAATCTTGGAATCCCTTCAGTTTTATTTTATTTTATTTTATTGAGACGGAGTTTCTCTCTTATTGCCCAGACTGAAGTGCAATGTTGCGATCTAGGCTCACTGCAACCTCTGCCTCCCAGGTTCAAGTGATTCTCCTGCTTCAACCTCCTGAGTAGCTGGGATTACAGGCATGCACCACCACACCCGGCTATTAGTAGAGACGGGATTTTAGCATGTTGATCAGGCTGGTCTGGAACTTCTGACCTCAGTGATCTGCCCACCTCGGCCTCCCAAAGTTCCGGCATTATGGGTGTGAGCCACTGTGCACAGCCCCCCTTCAATTTTAAAACCATCACTATGCACCTTATGCCTATGCTAGGCACTGAATAAGATGAAGCACCTTCTTGGAGTTTACATGCTGGTAATTGTGCCAGACAGTAATAGGTAAGAATGTGGGGGAAGTCAGCTGTGTTCTAGTTACAGTCGCATTTCAGGAAATTATTTAACATGTTGACTTTAACAGCCTAAGCTTCTTCTCCATGTGTGCACACAGGGTAGATCTCTGAAGGGTGGCGCTGTAACTTCTAGGGTAATGGCTGTGTTGAGTCAAGGCAGGATGACGGTTCAGCCTCCTCCCTGCTAGTGCAAAGGGCTCTTCACTTGGATTAAAGCCTTCTTTCCCAGACTGAATTGCCCACCCCCACCACCCCTCCTACAGAAAATTTGGAGTCCTCGCTTATTCCCTGGCAGCCCCTACCTAGTAGGGTGGTGAATTCATTATCAAACATGCGACAGTTTAGCGAAAACGGCAACATTTTGGAATAAATGACTGTAATGTGCGTGGTGCCTGCCACCCTAACTGGCGCTCATTTTGCAGCTCAGTTGCTCTCCCTGAAAGGAAGGGTATGCTCGGATTTCACCTTGGAGGAGGATGAGTTCAGGCTGCCACAACTGGACTAGCACTTCTGAAGATCCCAAGGCGAGGTCCCGTGACCCCACCCCACCACACCACAGCAGGCTGCTGGAGTCCTGGGACCACCTGGGTCTGTGGCCCAAATCCTTCCTCCCTAAGGGGAGGGGGAGTGGTGTTCCAGCTGGGCGGGGTGGGAAGGGGTGTTTGGGCGGCATTATGATGTAAGATTGCCCTGGTGACATGGAGCAGATCTGGACCCAAGCTTAATAAAGGTGGCATAAATAAAGGTGTCATAAAGACAGGGCGGGGCGCACGCTCATAAGGGGCACGAGCATGTTGGGGTTGCCAGAATGACTCCCGCTCAGTGCGCAGCACCCTCATGTGTCATGTCCCGACTGTGTTTCTGGGGCCGATGGCCTCTCCTCACGTGGCAACTATTGTGTCTACTAGTCAAGGAGGCTCAGCCTCTGGAGTGGGTGAAGGACCCGCTCCAACTGACCTCTAACCCCCTGGGGCCGCCTGAGCCCCGGTCTTCCCGCTCCTCCCATCTCCCATGGGAATCTCCCCATGTGCCCACTCCCCCTGCAGACCCGGGGGACTTTGATTACCTGGGGCCCTCTGCTTCCTCGCAGATGTCAGCCCTGCCCCAAGAATCGACTGAAAATTTGACTCCATTCCTGGACCGGGATTCAGCTGGGTTGCCCCTGGGGCCAGAGCAGTTCTTGGCTGCACACCAGGATTTAAATGACAAGCTGACTCCAGAAGAAAGGCTCCCAGAGGTGGTCCCACTGCTGGACGGGGATGAGAACCAGACCCCAGTTCAGCTTCCTCGCCTCAAAAGTAAGGTTCCAACTGCAGATCTAGATCGGGCTGCAGGTCATCAGGCAGATGAAAGACTTGTTCCGCTAGACAGTAAGATTTCAAAACCAACCACATTTATTGTTTCGCCCAAGAACCTGAAGAAAGATGTAGCTCAGCGTTGGAGCCTTGCTGAGACTGTTGGAATTCCACACCAATTATCCAAGTCTGGGCATCAGAAACAGACTTTGCAGGATGAATATTCGAGTATGGATACACTGTATCCCGGCAGCCTGCCTCCGGAACTCCGGGTGAACTCAGATGAGCCTCCAGGGCCCCCGGAGCAAGTTGGACTTTCTCAATTCCATCTGGAGCCCGAAACTCAAAATCCAGAGATGCTTGAAGACATCCAGTCCTCTGTACTCCAGCAAGATGCCCCAGGGCAGCTTCCACAGCTCCCTGAGGAGGAAGAACCTTCTTCAACCCAGGAGGAGGCCCCAGCTCTGCCTCCAGCATCCTCTATGGAGAGTCTAACTCTACCGAATCGTGAGGCGACAGTTCAACCCCCAGGTGAGGATCAAACTCTTTATAACCTGCCCGGCATTACAGTTAAACCTGCAGATGTGGAGGTTCCCATGACTCCAGAGGCTGAAAACGAGACAGAATCTTCCCAAGCCCAGCAGGAGACCCCAGCTCAGCCTCCAGAGGAGGTGGAACCTTCTGCAACCCAACAGGAGGCCCCAGCTGAGCCTCCAGGTCCTCCTATAGAGCCTGAACTTTCCCCTAGTGAGCAGGAGCAGCCAGCTCAGCCTTCTGAGTCTTCTGGGGAGGCTGAATCTTCTCCAGCCCAGCAGGAGGTCCCAGCTCAGCCTCCAGAAGAGATGGAGCCATCTGCAATCCAACAGGAGGCCCCAACTGAGCTTCCAGGTCCTCCTATAGAGGCTGAACTTTCCCTCAGTGAGCAGGAGCAGCCAGCTCAGCCTTCTGAGTCTTCTGGGGAGGTGGAGTCTTCTCCAGCCCAGCAGGAGGCCCCAGCTCAGCCCTCAGAACATCATGAAGTCACAGTTTCACCTCCTGGTCACCATCAAACTCAGCATTCAGATTTTCCCAATGTCTCTGTTAAGCCTCCAGACATGCAGCTCACCATAATAGAGCCTAGTGCAGAGGTGGGAACTTCTCCAGTCCTCCAGGAGGCTACAGCTCAGCTCTCAGGGCCAGGTAATGATGCAGAACCTCCCGCCACCCAGCACGGGGGCCCACCTCTGCCTCCAGAGTCACTGGAAGAGGCTGGACCTTTAGCAATTCAACAGGAGACTTCAGTTCAATCTCCAGAACCTGTTAATAGTGAGAACCCCTCTCCAACCCAGCAGGAGGCTAAAGCTGAGCATCCACAGACCGCTGAGGCGGGTGAGTCTTCTCCAACCCAGCAGGAGGCCCCAGCTCAGACTCCAGAGCTCCCTAATGTAGTTGTAGCTCAACCTCCAGAGCATTCAAACCTGAATCAAGCCACAGTTCAACCTTTGGACCTGGGGCTTAGCATCACGCCAGAATCCGTGACAGAGGTTGAACTTTCTCCAACAATGCAGGAGACCCCAACTCAGCCTCCTAAGAAAGTTGTATCCCACCTTCCAGTACATCAAGAGATAACAATTCCAACACCAGGTCAGGATGAAGCTCAGCATCCAGTGTCACCCAGCGTCACAGTTCAACCTTTGGACCTGGGACTTACCATCACTCCACAACCCACTGCGGAGGCTGAACATTCTACACCCCTGAAGAAGACTATAGTTCCTCCAAAGCATCCTAAGGTGACACTTCCACATCCAGACCAGGTTCACACTCAGTATTTACACCTGACTCAAGCCACAGTTCAACCTTTGGACCTGGGGTTTATCATCACTCCAGAATCCACAACAGAGGTTGAACTTTCTACTGTCCTGATGACTACAGCTCCTCCTCCAGAACACCCTGAGGTGACACTTCCACCTTCAGACCAGGTTCAGACTCAGCATTCACACCTGACTCAAGCCACGGTTCAACCTTTGGACCTAGGGCTCACCATCACTCCAGAATCCAAAACAGAGGTTGAACTTTCTCCAACCGTGCAGGAGACCCCAACTCAGCCTACTAAGAAAGTTGTACCCCAACTTCTAGTACATCAAGAGGTAACAATTCCAACACCAGGTCAGCATGAAGCTCAGCATCCAATGTCACCCAGCGTCACAGTTCAACCTTTGGACCTGCGACTTACCATCACTCCAGAACCCCCTGTGGAGGTTGAACTTTCTACAGCCCTGATGACTATAGCTCCTCCTCCAGAACACCCTGAGGTGACACTTCCACCTTCAGACAAGGGTCAGGGTCAGCATTCACACCTGACTCAAGTCACAGTTCAACCTCTGGCCCTGAAGCTTAACATAACTACAAAACCTACTACAGAGGTTAAACCATCTCCAACCACAGAGGAGACCTCGACTCAGCCTCCAGGCCCAGGGCTTGCCGTAACTCCAGAGCCCATTACCGAGACTGGACATTCTACAGCCCTGGAGATGACTACAGCTTCTCATCCAGACCAGGTTCAGACTCTGCATCGAAGCCTGACTGAAGTCACAGGTCAACATACTGAACTAGAACCTACTCAGGATTCATCGGTGCAGTCTGAAAGTCACACCCAAAATAAGGCTTTAACTGCATCAGAGGAACAGAAGGCCTCCACAAGCACCAACATATGTGAGCTCTGCACCTGCGAAAATGAGACGCTGTCATGTATTAATCTCAGCCCAAAGCAGAGGCTCCACCAAGTGCCTGTGCCAGAGCCCAACACCTACAATGGCACCTTCACCATCTTGTAAGAATCACCTTTCCTCAGTCATCCTCTGTGTCCTGCCTGATGTGGCAGCCTTTTCCTGGAGGCCTTCCTGGGCCTCCTTTATCTCCCCAAGCCATACTGACAACTGACTTTCTGCGTTCACCTTTGCTTGTCAATTCTGCCTTCTCATTCTCCTTTAATGTTAGACCCATTCTCTAGTCTTTTACTTTTACTCCAGTCTTTTATTTGTTTTCTCATCCATTTTTATTTAGCCCCATCACGTCATTGCTTAACCGCCGCTCTCCTCCCATTTTTGCTTCACCCTCTTTATAGCAGCCTGTCCGCCTCCCGATCTGTGATGAGGCTCTAAGTGGTTAAGAGTTGATTCTGGAGCCAGGCTACCTGGGGTTGAACCCAGGTCTGTTTATTAGGTTGGTGACCCAGAGCAAGTTATTCTGCTCTGTGACTCAGTTTCGTCACCTTTCAACTGGGAGTTATGCTAGTTCCCATTTCATAGGATTGTTGTGAAATTTAGGTGAGTGAATATATGAAACACTTCATCAGTGCCTAGCATATGTAGGAGTGTTGGCTATTAACATGATTACTCAGTCCTTTACTTATGTACACAACTCATCCTTGTCCCTAGCTTTCGATATGTAGCACTCGTTTTGTGTCAAACCCAGGGCCAAGTATGCTACTGTCTCCAGAACATGAAAATGATAGGAGGGAAGAAAGATAATAAGCATGAAAAGGGAGGTATATATAATTAATCACTAAAAGATAATGCATACAATCAGTGCTAGAATTTACCAGAATCTGTGATCCTTGAGGTGTGGAGATCAGGGAAAGCCACATGGATAAGGTAAAACTTTACTTGGGTCTTAAAGAGTAGCTATAATTTGTTAAATAGAAAAAAAATGAGAGTACAGTCTAGGCAAAGGCATGGCTACAGGCGTGCTTGGAATTTAGTAGACCAATCTGGATGCAAAGAATTAGGTGAGGGAGCAGTGAAGATATAATTATGTAAAACCTTGACTATCAGCTATAGGAGTTTGAAAGTTACACAGTGAGGTATGGAAAGCCATTGAAAGTTTCCAAGCAAGAGAGATTAAATGATCAAAACAGCAGGATTATTTTATTTTATTTTGTTTTTTGCTTTATGTTCAAGTGTAGACATGCAAAGGATTATTTTAGAATCCATATGTAGAGCGCCCAAAAGGAAAAGCTTAATTCAGGGAGACAGAATAGAAAGGTCTCGCAAAACTTGTAGGAGTAAAGTGTGAAGGGGCCAAATCAGATCCGTTGTAATAAGAGTGGAAAGAAAAAGCCTAGGATGTTTCAGCAGAGGGCAAAGCTTTGGTACTACCTGGCATAGGGTTTCTTTCTGCTTATTTACTGATAATCATAAGCTTTTGCCCATTTTTTCTGTTGAATTATTTACCATTTTTGTG
>NC_045449.1:54602770-54615551 GCF_002776525.5 Piliocolobus tephrosceles | reverse complement strand
TGGGAGGCCGAGATGGGCGGATCACGAGGTCAGGAGATCGAGACTATCCTGGCTAACATGGTGAAACCCCATCTCTACTAAAAATACAAAAAATTAGCTGGGCATAGTGGCAGGCGGCTGTAGTCCCCACTGCTCGGGAGGCTGAGACGGGAGAATGGCATGAACCTGGGAGGCGGAGCTTGCAGTGATCTGATTGCGACCCTGCACTCCAGCCTGGGTGACACAGCGAGACTCCATCTCAAAAAAAAAAAAAAAGAAAAGAAAAAGAAAGAAAGAAAGAAAAGAAAAGGATAGAAAAAGAAAATTGATCTGGGGAAAAACATAGAAAGCATACTCTTTAAAAAAGGGCAATAGATTGATATTCTTTTTTTTTTTTTTTTTTTGAAGGTGGCTCTGTGGGCCAGGCTGGAGTGCAGTGACCGGATCTCAGCTCACTGCAAGCTCCGCCTCCCGGGTTCACGCCATTCTCCTGCCTCAGCCTCCCGAGTAGCTGGGACTACAGGCGCCCGCCACCTCGCCCGGCTAGTTTTTTGTATTTTTTGGTAGAGACGGGGTTTCACCGTGTTAGCCAGGATGGTCTCGATCTCCTGACCTCGTGATCCGCCCGTCTCGGCCTCCCAAAGTGCTGGGATTACAGGCTTGAGCCACCGCGCCCGGCTGGTTGATATTCTTAATTGTGGTTCAGCTTAAAAAATAAAAACTCTTTTAAAAATTTAACCTTATAAATGTATTCCATGTTCTTTTATGTGTTCCTTAATAACATTTTATTTTAATGTAGAAAACAAGCTAATTAATTCATTGATTAATTTTTTTGAGACGGAATATTTTTCTGTTGCCCAGGCTGGAGTGCAGTGGTGCAATGTTGGCTCACTGCAACCTCCACCTCCTGGGTTGAAGCGATTCTCCTGTCTCAGTCCTCTGAGTAGCTAGGATTATAGGTGCTTGCCACCACACCCAGTTGATTTTTGTATTTTTAATATAGACGGGGTTTCACCCTATTGTCCAGTCTGGTCTTGAATGCCTGACCTCAGGTGATTTGCCTGCCTTGACCTACCAAAGGGCTGGGATTATGAGCCACTGTGCCTGGCCCTAATTTAATTTAAATATCCAAACTTGTGTATTTCAGCTGCAGACATTGCATTTACTAACCAAATTGTCAATTACTTTTAACTTCAAAAAGATGAAATGACACACAAATGAATTTAGTTACTTCCCATAATTTTTGGAACGTTCTTTTCTTCCTCCTTCCCTCCTGTTTTTTGAGACAGGATCTAGCTCTGCTGTCCAGGCTAGAGATCAGTAGTGCAGTCCTGGCTCACTACAACCTCTGCCTCCTAGGGTCCAGCCATCCTCCCACCTCAGCCTCCTGCATAACTGGGACTACAGGCATGCGCCACCGTACCCCGATAATTTTTGTATTTTTAGTAGAGATGAGGTTACACCGTGTTGCCCAGGCTAGTCTGGAATTCCTGAGCTCAAATAGTCTGCCCACCTCGGCCTCCCAAAGTGCTGGGATTATAGGCATAAGCCACCGTGGTTGGCCCTATTTTGAGTTTTTTTTTTTTTAATGAATAGATGCAAAGTACCAAGTAGTCCAGCTGAAGCTGGAAAAAAGCTTGAATTCTAAATTAAATTCGAAATCAACTCTGTATGTTGCACATACAAAGGATTTGCTGGATGTGGACATTTTATGTTAAGCACAGAAGCCCCCCTCCTCCAAAACAAAACAAACCCCCCAAAACAACCCACAGAGGGTTGTTTTTTCAGGACTCTATTGTGTATTTGAATCAAAAACAGATGTGCCTAGCTTGTCTTGGGTTACTTTGATATTCTGTATAAGTAAAAGTATGATAATGAAAATGTCTTACTTTGTGTTATAGAGCCCAGAATCCTTTGAGGGTGGCAACCAGGGGAATGTGCTATTACTCATTACTTTATCAAGGTTGCCATTTCTGTCTTGACAATATAAGCTGTTTTTAAAAAGTAGCGGGGGCCAGGCATGGTGGCTCACGCCTGTAATCCCAGCACTTTGGGAGGCTGAGGCGGGAGGATCACTTGAGGTCAGGAGTTCGAGACCAGCCTGGCCAACATGATGAAAACCCGTTTCTACTAAAAATGCAAAATTAGCCAGGCGTGGTGGCCTGTGCCTGTAAGCCGAGCTACTCGGGAGGCTAAGCCAGAAGAATCGCTTGAACTTGGGAGGTGGAGGTTGTGGTAAGCCGACACTGGGCAACAGAGCAAGACTCCATGTCTAAATAAATAAATGATAGATGATAGATAAGAAAGAAAGAAAGAAGGAAAGAAAGAAAGAAAGAAAGAAAGAAAGAAAGAAAGAAAGAAAGAAAGAAAGAAAGAAAGAAAGAAAGAGGGGAGGAAATTTTACATTTTTTTAAAGCTTACTAAAAAAAATCCAAGGGCCTCACTTTTCAAAATCAGTTTTACTATATAAATTATAAAAAGAAGTTTTTTGGATTCTGTTTATCTAGTTGAAGGTCAATAATAAGCTGTTCTTTAAAATAATTGGAAATTATTTGTAGGAAATGTATAGAATTAAAATAATCATTGTTTTTTAACTAAATGATTTACAATAATGAGAAAGTTGACCTTGTGTTATATGTTGAAAGAATAGTATGTAAGCTGGCAGCAGAAATTGAAGTTGAGACAAATTTCATCACCACTCTTGGAAACAGGCTCTTATTCCAGAGGAAACATGTCAGTTTTTCATTAATGAGTAAAGGATTTCTGTGAAGCTTTAAAAATATCTTATGTTGAGTATTGACATGTATTTTGAATGATGATTTTATGAAAAAACACTTGGGATTATTTTTCTTGTTCTATATCCCCCAAATTACATTAAAAACTTGTATTTTTTGTTTTGGAGGATCCTTTAGAAACATGCCTTTTGTATGGAGGATCTTTTATGAAAGTATACTATAAATATTTAGATTCTATGAGAATATCACTATTCAAAGATATTTATAAAATTGCAAAGTCAGACTTTTTAAAACAAACTTTATTTAAAGCTATCCAGGATACCTAAATTTATCCAAGAAATCCCATTCATCATGTTTTGCATTTCTCTTTAAAACAATGATTAATGCATTGTTATATGTTATGTTGCATACTGAGTGACTGTATGCTTGAAATACAGATCTGTATTACTTTGTATGACTGTATAACATTCCATTTTTCTTTAACCAGCTCCCAATGAGGCATAAAGATTATTTCTAGTTTTTTGCTTTTAATCAGTGCTTTAGCGCTCTCCCAGGTATGACTGAAGATTTATAAAATTCTAATCTCTTTGATAGTTCATCTTTGTGATTGTACTTTTTTATTTTTGAAAACATTACATATCACAACTCTTCTCTTTTTCATCTCTAACAGTCTTTGGGGACCTAATTCTGGGATTTTATTGACTCTGCTGCTGGCTGGCTGTTGAGTCTGTTGGCTCTGTCACTCTGTCATAGTGGCTTTTTTTTTCCTGAAGGGTTTGGTGATCTTAGATGCTGAATTTATTGTTTGAACTGAATTAGTTGGGAGTTCTGTGGACATACAGTGGGAATTTAGTACATTTTCCTGGAATCACTTCATTCCCTCTTTGAGTTCTCAGCTTGGGGAGGAAGCTTCAGGTTTCCTATCCCAGCCTTGCTGTTGGCCTGCCCCTCTGCCTACCTGCCACTCAGGGACCAGCTTCACTCAGTCCCCCACTTCACTCAGTCCCCCCAAAAACACCCCCCCCCCCACTTTATTTTTTTCTTTTTGAGACAGAGTCTCACTCTGTGACCCAGGCTGGAATTCAGTGGCATGATCTCGGCTCACTGCAATCTCTACCTCCTGCGTTCAAGTGATTCTTGTGCCTCAGCCTCCTGAGAAGCTGAGATTACAGACGTGCACCACCACGCCTGGCTAATTTTGTTGTATTTTTATTAGAGACAGGGTTTCACCATGTTGGCCAGGCTGGTGTTGAACTCCTGACCTCAGGTGATTCACCTGCCTCAGCCTCCCAAAGTGCTGGGATTACAAGCGTGAGCCACCGTGCATGGTGGCTTACTTCAGTCTAGTTAGGAAAACAGAACACATATGTGAAATGAAAAAATACAAGCACTAATTGTCAAATAAATGTATTCAATATAATTTGGTTGAGCACCAAGTGTGGCAAATGTGAATATGTGTATATGCCTCCAGGGACCAGGTAAGTAAGGAAAGTCAACAAAGATGGCAAGATGAGGACTGTGGCCAATGGAAATGCTCCCCCCGCCCCCGTTTTTTTTTCCACGACAAGAGTCTCACTCTGTCGCCCAGGCTGGAGTGCAGTGGTGCAATCTCTACTCACTGCAACCTCCACCTCCCAAGCTCAAGTGATTCTCCTGCCTCATCCTCCCGAGCAGCTGAGATTACAGGCACCCACCAGCACGCCTGGCTAATTTTTGTATTTTAATAGAGACGGGGTTTCACTATGTTGGCCAGACTGGTCTCGAACTCCTGACCTCAAGTGACCTGACTGCCTCGGCCTCCCAATGTGCTGGGATTACAGGCATGAGCCACTGCTCCTGGCCCTTAGATGTGTCTTGTGCTTTGCATGCAAGTGTGTGTTACTAATGGACTTCTTTTGTTAAATAATTTTATTAATTATACAAGAAAATAATTAGTGTGTATGTATTATATATATATACATAGACACACACACACACACACACACACACACACATATATATATATATATATATATTTTTTTTAGACAGCGTCTCCTCTCAGGATGGAGTTCAATGGCTCGATTCCAACTCATGGCAACCTCCACCTCCCGGGTCAAGTGATTCTCCTGTTTCAGCCTCCTGAGTAGCTGGGATTACAGGCACCTGCCACCCTACACGGCTAATTTTCATATTTTTAGTAGAGACGGGGTTTCACCATGTTGGGCAGGCTGGTCTTGAACTTGGCCCCCCAAAATGCTGGGATTACAGGCGTGAGCCACCACCTAAGGCCAAGTATATTCTTTTGATTTTAAAAATTAAAATATTGTAAAATTAAAACCCAAACCACAATGAGATGTCACTTCACATTCACTAGCATGGCTGTAATTGTTTAAAAAAAAAAATAAAAATAAAAAGTGTTGGGGAGGATTTGGGGAAACTGGAACCATTATATATTGTTAGCAAGAATGTAAAACCATGTAGCACTATGGAAAATACTTTGGCAGTTACTCAAAAAGTTAAACTTAGAGCTACTACATGACCCAGTAATTCTCTTCATATATATATAGTCAGAAGAGTTGCAAACAAATGGTCATACAGAAACACATGCACATATGTATATAGCAGCATTATTCTCAATGACCAAAAGGTGCAAACAACCTACATGTGCATTAACTGATGAATGGATAACACAAATGTGATTGATCCATACAACGATATATTCTTCAGCCTTGAAAGGAAGGAAATTCTGACACGTGACAACATGGAGAACCCTTGAGGGCGTTATGCCAAGAGAAATAAGCCAGTTACCAAAGGAGAAATACTGTGTGATTCCACTCACATGAGGTACTCAGAGTGGTCAGATTCATAGAGACAGAAAGTAGAAGGGTGGTTACCATGGGCTGGGAGAAGGAGAGAATGAGGAGTTAGTGTTTAATAGGTCCAGAGTTTCAATTTGGGAATATGAAAAAGTTCTGGAGATTTTTTGTACAACAATGTGAATGTTCTTAACACTACTGAATTGTACACTTAGAAGTGGTTAGAGACAACCAGGTGTGGTAGCTGATGCCTGCAATCCCAGCACTTTGGGAGGCTGAGGTAGGAGGATCACTTGAGTCCAGGAGTTCAAGACCAGCCTGGGCAACATATCAAGACCCTTTCATTACAAAAAATACAAAAATTAGCCAGGCGTGTTGGCACGTGCCTGTAGTTCAGCTACTTGAAAAGCTGAGGCAGGAGGATCACTTGGGCCCAGGGGGCAGAGGTTGCAGTGAGCTGAGATTGCACCACTGCACTCCAACCTGGGTGACAGAGCCAAACTTTGTTTAAAAAAAAAAAAAAAAAAAATATATATATATATATAGTTTCGCAGTGGCTTATTCCTGTAATCTCAACACTTTGGGAGGCCTTTAAGGCAGGAGGATGCCTTGAGCCCAGAAGTTTGAGGCTGCAGTGAGCTGTGATTATGCCATTGTACTCCAGCTTGGGAGACAGAAAGAGACTTTGTCACAAAGTGACAAGTGTGTGTTACTAATGGACTAAGTAAGATTAAGTAAGTAAATTTCTTTTATTTTCTTTCTTTTTTTTTTTCCTTAAAGACAGGGTCTCACTCTTTCACCCTGTCACCCAGGTTGGGGTGCAACGGCTCAATCTCAGCTCACTGCAACCTCCACCTCCCAAGTTCAAGCGATACTCCCACCTCAGCCTACCAAGTAGCTAGGACTACAGGTGCACACCACCACGCCTGGCTAATGATTTTGTTTGTGTATTTTTTTGTAGAGACGGGGGTTTTGTCATGTTGCCCTTTTTTTTTTTTTTTCTTTTTTTGGTAGAGATGGGAGTTTTGTCATGTTGCCCTAACTCCTGGGCTCCAGCGATCCACCCACCTCAGCCTCCCAAAGTGCTGGGATTACAGGTGTGAGCCACTGCACCCAGCCAATTTTTTCCTTTTACTGTATCTGTGGTTCCACAACTTCCTTTTTTCCCCTGCTCTCTATGGACCTTCTACTTCATTTGGACTCTGCTTAGATTGGCCTAGTTTTCTCTTTAATCAAATGTTCAGAAAGCAATTTATTACATTAAAAATGATCTAACAAGCTTTATTTTTTATCATTGTTAAAAATCCTTAATTTTTAACAATGATAAAAATAACACAACCACAAAGTATAGAATGTTATCATTCTATACTTTGAATAGTTTTGAATAACACAACCACAAAGTAAAGAATGTTATCATTGATTTAATCAGTAAAAACCAATACTTAACAATAAAATTTTTCAAACATGGCTCCAGGCCATCCAGACGACTTAGCTTGGGCTCAAGTTATCTTCCTTTGATGCCCTTCTCTTCTTTGAATGAATCTGTTTTGGAAGAAAACACAATTAAACATTATTGTATGGGTGCTCTTGTTTCTATGGGATCGAACCTTGAAAAGTGGATCAGAGAGCATGAGAATTTTTAATTAGATAATTTTCCAAAAAATAAACTTTTCTGGTTTCTGCTTTTCTTTGTTCTTTAAGAATGCCTCCCAATGCAGTGATTATGCTAAAGTCTTTAACACACTTCAGATTTATTTTTGTGTGTAGTGCGAGATAGGAAATAGATAGTGCCTCTCCCTCCCAAATGCGTAGTTGGTTGTATCAGTATCAGTAATTGAATACAGCATTCTTTCCTCTGAGAATTGAGACGTCATCTTTGCGTATTACATTACTGTGTATACTTGGATGTATATGTTGTAATTTGTGGTGTCCTGATCTCTTTGTCTAGTCTGGTTCAAATACCATCTGTATCTATTGATTCTACTTGTTATATAATGGCAATTTTAATAATTGGTTGGGCAGAGTCTACCTTAATATTCTCCTTCGGTTGGGCATGGTGGCTCACACCTGTAATCCCAGCACTTTGGGAGGTGGAGGCAGGTGGATCATTTGAGGTCATGAGTTCGAGACCAACCTGGCCAACATGGTGAAATCCCATCTCTAGTAAAAATACAAAAAATTAGCTGGGCTTGGCAGCACATGCCTGTAGTCCCAGCTACTTGTGAGGCTGAAGCCGGAGAATGACTTGAACCCGGGAGGTGGAGGTTGCAGTGAGCTGTGATCACACCAGCGCACTACAGCCTGGACAACAGAGCAAGACTCCGTCTCTAAAAATTATCTTTCAGTGTTTTCTTGGCAATGTTTGAACACTCATTCACATGAACTCAAATTACTTTGTCAAATTTATCATCACATGTTCTATACCCTTCTTTAAAACCACTTAAGAAATGCATCAGACATAAAATAACTGCTCCAAATTAAATTAATAATTTAAGGGTAAAAACTACAGTTATGATAGGTAGTTATCACAACTGAGAATATGACATGTTCTTTGTATTTCCATCTTGTTATTTGTTTCACTATCGTTTTAATTATTTTCATGTTCTCTTCAGTTATGCATTGAGTGCTGATAAGCTAGTGGCACTGCTGTTTTCGTAGTGCTCTTTCTACCTATTACTACTGCTTCGTGTCTAGGACATAGCTTTTTACTTCCTGACTGTGCACTTTTATTCATGCTCTATTCGCTGCTTGACCTGCTTTCCCCACCTCCCACCCCAACCTTATTTCTCTCCTTCCTTCAGAACTCAGCACAAATACTGGTGTTTCTTTTCTTGTCCACAGTGTTCTTTACCAGTAGTATTTCTGAATAGTGTATATTTGACAGTCAGATACTCTTTTTATGTGTTTCAGCATCTTTTCACAGAACCTTAGTGAATTCAGAGTGTCATCTCCCACCTTCCTCCACTTTGACATGTTTTTGAGAAAATTGATTTGGCAGTAACACTTGTAAATTTGTGTATTCCAACTGTTAACAGAAACTCTGGCCCAGAGCACCTATGTCAAGTCTTGGCTCTGCTTGTTAGTAGTGTGACCTTAGACAAGTTACTTAACCTTATTGTCTTAGTTTCCCTATTATAAAATGGGGCAGTAATGATCCTAATACACACTTGACAGGGTTTTAACGAGGATTTTATGTGAATTAATATCTGTAATGTGCCAGAGCAGTGTTGTGCATGGAATAAGCACTTCATTTGTAATTCCTGTAATTTCTGTTACTTGATTCTCATGAGGAAACACTAGTAAAATGAGGTAAAACATAAACCTTTTTATATGACCACTGTGCTTTCTCTCATTAGACCAGTTAAAAATCTAAACTTTTAGCATAACTATATTACCCTTATTCAGGCACATAAAAGATTTTTCCGGCCAGGCGTGGTGGCTCAAGCCTGTAATCCCAGCACTTTGGGAGGCCGAGACGGGCGGATCACGAGGTCAGGAGATCGAGACCACCCTGGCTAACATGGTGAAACCCCGTCTCTACTAAAAAATACAAAAAACTAGCCAGGCGAGGTGGCGGGCGCCTGTAGTCCCAGCTACTCGGGAGGCTGAGGCAGGAGAATGGCATAAACCCGGGAGGCGGAGCTTGCAGTGAGCTGAGATCCGGCCACTGCACTCCAGCCTGGGCGACAGAGTGAGACTCCATCTCAAAAAAAAAAAAAAGATTTTTCCTACATGCTAGGTGTTTTTGAAGGCGAGTATTGCCAGAAACCTTTTTAGCAACTTAAGATGAACTGTTACTGTGGTCACTTGCTCCTGTCAGTAGTCCTAAATTTAGGATGAGTTTATCATCATCACTGTTCTGCATTGGAGGCACTACCACAGAATCATCTCCCATTGAAGCAGTCTCCCTAGTCACCCTCCGATCCCTCCACGTGCACTTTGCTGTGCATGTTGGAACTTGATTGAGAACAAAAAGTACTTGGGTCTCCAGTTCCTGTTTCTCAAGTGTGATTAAAGAGTGTGCATTTTTCAGAACAAATATTTGTCATTAGATGTAAGGGCGTAGAGTACCTTGTGGTAGCTGAGTTAGTTCATCCAGGTATAGTAGTCAGAAGCTGGCTGGTAAGAGCAGCAGCAACTTCCCATTTACTGAGCACTTATAATGGAATGCTAGACTTTAAAAATGTTATGTCATTGAAATCACACAGCAACCCTGAGAGTGATATCTTCCAATTTTTAGGTTGGTAAAAATGTCCACCTGTGTGCTCTCAGTCATTCTTTACCGCAAACTAGCTCAACCTTTGAGGTCTATGTCATTAAAAATTATTTCTTAAAGGTTTTTTTTTGGCGTGGCGGGGGAGGAGTTGTTGAGGGAGGCAAATTTATGTAATACATAGTGATGAACATGACAGAATATTTTTCAATTTGATGTGGCAGAATCGAAATCTGTGAGTAAAACTTAACTATCTTACGTATATCATATAATTCACGATTCTGTTAGTAAGTGGTTTGCAAAAGCATAGAAATTGAGATGTGAGAATTTTGTGTTTTACCATGTGTAAAAGCGGAAATGTTTTTACTCTGGAACATCTAGAGTACCCTCAGGAAGTTTCCATTCAAGTTGTGTATGGTTGGGATTAGACTGGGTACGGTGGCTCACGCCTGTAATGCCAGCACTTTGGAAGGCTGAGGCAGGAGAATCACCTAAGCCTAGGAGTTTGAGACCAGCCTGGACAACATTGTGAGACTCCATTTCTATGAAAAATAAAATGAGCTGGGCGTGGTGACACACATCTGAGGTCACAGCTACTGCAGAGACTGAGGGTGAGAGGGGTTGCTTGAGCTCAGGTGATTGAGGCTGTAGTGAGCTGTGATTGCACCACTGCCCTTTAGCCCAGGTGACAGTGCAGATCCTATCTCCAAAGAAAGAAAAACGCTCAAATACCTTGTTGGTAGTTTTCACTTTGTAATATAGCTTTATTTTCCCTGGTTTGTGTATACTTGGACTAAGAGTGTGGACTATAATTTCTTGACTCCCGCTTTCAGCATTAGAGGCCAGAGTTAGTTTATGAGGTCTGTTGGCACCAAATGAGAAAAGGGGTTAGCTTCAGTCTGGAATTACTTTGGTTTTAATCTTTTGCAAGGAAAAGTTAGAATCATAGTTCCAGCTTGTTATTCTCATTCCCTCTCTCTTCCTGCTTCCTTCCTTCCCTTTGAACAGATGTTTGAGTACCTGCCATTTGCTAGGCATTGTTCCAAGCACCCAGAGATATATGGTGAACAAGACAGAAATCTCTGTTTTCCAGAGATGGTTCTAGTGGGGGAAACAGACAGTAAGAAAGAAAGATAATTAAAAACAATTTTCACGAAGGTTCTATTAATAAAGCCAGGAAGCGGGAAAGAAAGGTGTGTAGGGGGTGTTTGGAGAGGGGTTGCAATTTTATAGGATAGTTAAGGGAAGGCCTTAATAAAGTGTCATGTAAGGAAATGACCTGAAGAAAGTGAAGATAGTTGCCTTAATAAAAGGTCCTGTGGGTGACAGCTTGCCTAACATGTTCAGCAAACAACACTGACCGGATTGGAATGAGCCAGGAGAACAGGAGATGAGGCCAGAGAGGTAGCAGGGATTGGGTGATAGAGGCTCTCTGAGGGCTTATAGGGTCATTGTCAGGACTTGGGTTTTCAGAGATGGTAAACAACTAGACTAGGTTTTTGGGTAGAGGACAGACATGATTGAACTTACCCTTTTATACAATATTAGGCTGGCTGTTATGTTCATGATAATACCCTGAAAGTGGTCAAGGGTGAGAGCTAGAAGCCCGTTTAGGAGGCTCTTGGACTCATCTAGAAAGATTCAACCAAAGTACTAACAATGAAGCGGCAAGAAGTGGTTGAATACTGGATATATTTGAAGACAGTGCCAATAAGATTTGCCGATTGATTGAATGTCAGGTGTATGTGTTTCTGTGTCTGTGTTTATGAGAGAGAGAGAGAGGTGGTAGGGGGTTGAGATTAAGGATTACTTGGAGGTTTTTGACCTGAACAGATTCATTCTAGTTGAAGCAGGTTTGGGATGGCATATAGGAGTTGGGGAGGGGAAAGTATCAGCTTCGTTTTGGTCATGTAAGGTTTGAGACATTTTTTAGACATTCAAATAGAAGTGTAGAGTAGGCAGGTAGAAATAGGAATCTGGAGTTGAGGGGAATGATTTCAGCTAGAGAGGAATTTGGGAGTCAGAAACATAGTTGGATACTTTAAGCCATGAGTTTGCGTAAGATCACCTAGGAAGGAAGTGTAAGAAAGAAGATGTAGTGGTTTCACGCATGCAGTCTTACAAGGAATTCAAAAAGACAATAGAAAAGCCAGGTTAGTATGTCTTGAAAGAGTAGTGAAGAAAGTGTTTGAAGGAGGGAGTAACCGCCTGTATTAGATACTGCTTATGGATCAAGCAAGGGTGGTAAGGACTGAAACGTGGACATTGGATTTAGTACAGTGGAGGTCATTGGTGACCTTGACTAGCAGTTTTGGTGCAACGGTGGATTGAAACCCTGTGTTGAAGAAATAATGAGAAGAGACAAAGTAGACATAATGAGTATTTGCCGTCAAAGGAAATTGAGAAATGGGGCAATAACATTTCCTCTGGCTTCCTGTTATTAGCAGACCTCCCGATCCATCTTCTTTGCTATTGCTGCAGTGCTTCCCTGGTATTGAAGGAAATACTTCCCTTCCATGTGGGCAGGGAATGAGCCTGTCTGAGATGCTCTTTATTGCTCTCTTGGAAGCTGGGAAATGCCAGACTTGGGTTACCTTCTTTCGGTTGGATAGTGTTTATTAGATGCCTTTGTCACTATGTTGTTCCTTTAGTCCTGGGGCGGTTAACTAGTTTGCCTTCCCTTTTCTACCTTTCAGAGTTTTCCTTTGATCGCCTCTTGTGTTATTTGCAGGATTTATAATTGTGCATAGAACAGGGATGAGCTGGGAGAAAGAATGGAGTCTATACCACCTGGCCTGTACCAGGGCTTCTTCTGTTTGTTCACTTTTTTGTTTGTTTTGTTCCCATATCTCCTCAATTCTTTTTTACCACATTTATTTTCAAGAACTAATGAGTTTATTAACAAATGAATTTTTGGTTCAACTTGTTTTCTTGAAGATGTGTTCTGTTGCTAAACCTCAGTGTCTTTAAGGACTATTTCTGAAAATATGGTGTCGGCCGGGCACATTGGCTCACACCTGTATTCCCAGCACTTTGGGAGACTGAGGTGGGTGGATCAC
>NC_045449.1:54601712-54602760 GCF_002776525.5 Piliocolobus tephrosceles | reverse complement strand
ATATTTAACATTAAGGAGTTACTGTTTTTTAGATTATAAAATATTTCTGTGTATATTCTTAAAGACCTTACATTTTAGAAACACATACTGAAATATTTAGAGGTAATGATGTGATGTTGGGAATCGGCTTAAAAATAATTCATAGAGGTGGGAGATAGATGTTATAGATGAGGTGGGATTTGCCAGAAGTTGATAGTTGAAATTAGTTGATGGTTATGTGGGAGTTCATTATCTTTTAGCTTGTATTTGTAAATTCTCATTTGAACAGGGTCTGAGATAAATAAAAGAGCATGAGGGAAGATGAGGATTACTTATATTGTTTTATGATTAACATGGATTGCCAGGTTCTGTGTGACCTGGCCCTGCCTACCTGTATCCATTGTCAAGTTGAGTGCATTCTTCTTGTTCACTGTTGGAGCTCTCACCATGTAACCATTGTATACATGTCGTTTCTTCTTTGTGACACCCCGCAGTTCCACCTAGTATCTTCTGCCCACATCCCCAACCACTATCAGTTTGTGCATCCAAGTCCTAATTTATGCTTTGGAGGTCTGTTTAAATGTTTATATCACAAGTCTTTCTAGATCCCCCAGTCCAAATCTGATATAGTTAGGATCTCTTATCTTATATTTTATATGATTCTTAACATGTCTGTCCCATTAAATTGTGAACTTGAGCCACAGTTCTTGTTTTTGCATCTCCAACCTAGTCTGATTCTTGGTAACTAATGGTTGCTTAAATATTTGTTAAATGGAAGGAAGAAGTGAGTTCATGGTGGGCTAAATGCTTGGCTGAAATAAACTACCAAAAATACACAAATTTCATTTCTATATTAGAGATAATCTGGTTGAAGCAGTAAGACAAAAGTGCTGTGTTCAATTTCAAAGGTCTGTCAGGATGAATTGGAAGTTTAGATAGAATTGGCTCTGGGGCTGGGTGGGGTGGCTCACACCTGTAATCCCAGCACTTTGGGAGGCTGAGGCAGGTGGATCACTCGAGGTTAGGAGTTCGAGACCAGCCCGGCCAATGTGGCAAAACCCCGTCTCTA
>NC_045449.1:54597131-54601702 GCF_002776525.5 Piliocolobus tephrosceles | reverse complement strand
CCTGGTAGTCAACATGTGGTGTTCCATGTGGTTCAGTGTCTAGCTTTTGGTGTCACTTTGAGATAATAAGTACAAAAGAGTTGATCTGTTGATAATCCCTTTTAAACCCATTGATTATTAATAACTTTAAATAACTAAAAACAAAAATTAATTTTTAGCCAACATGTAAGTTGAACCCTGAATTTGTAAGGCGGGGTGGGGGGGAGTACTTTTACTGTATGGTTTCTGTGTGTAATATAAAGGGCTTTTTTTTTTTTTTTTTTTTTTTGGGAGATGGAGTCTTGCTCTGTTGCACAGGCTGGAAAGCAGTAGCTTGTGATCTGGGCCCACGGCAGCCTCCACCTCCTGGGTTCAAGCAGTTCTCCTGCCTCAGCCTCCCATGTAGCTGGGATTACAGGCATGCGCCACCATGCCTGGCTAATTTTTGTATTTTTCGTAGAGATGGGGTTTCACCATAGATTTCACCAATGAGAAATCTTAAAATTGCTGAGTCACACACACACAGAAACACTCACAAGTACTCACTACGTAGCTCAAAAGCAGTGTGAAACACACACAGGAATGATCTATATTCTTTAGAGTCAACAGAGCATTTTAAATTATCTGTGGTAATAGTGTGTGTAAAAAGAACTATTAAAGTATAAGTTCATAGATAATGAAATATTTTTATACAACATATATTTCTTATGTAAACCAATACTAGCACATAACTGGTTAACATTAAGATGTACTATACTATTCATGTGGTGTCACAAAAGCAAATATTGATACTGCATTTAGGTAACCAAAAAGTAATTCATCGTGTAACATTTTAATGAATTTTTGTATAGCACATGCAGTCAAAGCCACTTTCACCAATAAAAAGTTTATAAAAGCAGGGAGCAAAATATGAGTTGAAAAGAATTCCCATGCAGGTGATAACTACAGTACATACAGTGCATATTTTTGTATGGACTGGGATAAAGCACACAGGAAAGTCAAACGTTCTAAGGCATTCTAGTGTCCTACTCAGACACATAGTTAAAACAGTTACTTCACTAATAGCACAGAAACAAGCAACAGGAATGAGTTGACTTATCAATGTTAGAATCCACGTGATTTTCTTCATTATTGATAATGACTGTATTAGAAACCAAGTCCTCATTGTATTTAAAGTATCATTCTACAGCCTTAGTCCTGTGTTCTTTCCTGCAGTCTGTACGGTATAACATTAAGCATGTCCCTAATATTCAATCAGTGTCCCTTGTTTTAAGCTGTAAATTGTCAGAGTGATAAATTTACACTTTGAATGTTGAGGAGGAAGTCTTATCTTTACCTCTGATAAGCTGAGTTTGTATGGCTAGAGTAATTTCTGTTTTCCTATCTGGGGTAGTGTAACATAAGAAGAAATATATATATGGTCTCTGCCCCCAGTTCCTAACACAAAGCTCCTAAAACCCTTGGAAATTCCTGAATGATGGGGGTGCTAGGAGCATTGTCTTCTTTTTTTAAAAAAATGTATCATTTTTCTTTTCTCCCAGGGTTTTTTTTCTTTAAAAAACAAAAAAACTTTTAGGTTATGGAGACACATGTGCACGTTCGTTATACAGGTAGACTTGTGTCACGGCAGTTTATTGTAGATTATTTCGTCACCTAGCTACTAAGCCTAGTCCCCAATAGTTTTTTCTGCTCCTCTCCCTCCTCCCACCCTCCACCCTCAGGTACGGCCTAGTGTGTGTTGGTCCCTTCTTTGTATTTATGAGTTCTCATCATTTTGCTCACACTTGTAGGAACATGCAGTGTTTGGTTTTCTGTTCCTTAGTTTGCTGAGAATAATGGCCTCCATCCGTGTTCCTGTGAAAGACATGATCTTGCTGTGTTTTTATGGTTGCACATCTTTTATTCTAACGTTTGGTCCTTGAACCTGGTTCCTGACACAGACCTCCTAAATCCCTTGGAATTGTCTGGGTGATAGAAGCGTCCTTTGTTCTCATGAGGTGACTCTTGGTGGGCTCTTTATTTGGGTCTGGTCACCAGAAAGACCTAACTATGGGTGGAAGCTTTGTGCTTTCAGCCCCAGTCCCCAGCCTCTGGGGTAGGGAATGGAGCTGGAGCTCAATCACGCCTGCGTGACAAAGCCTCCAGAAAACTCCTCGAAAGGCAGGCCTTGGAGAGCTTCCGGGTTGGCGAATGCATCCATGTGCCGGAAGGGTGGCGCACCCCAACTCCACAAGGACCTTTCCAGACCTCACCCTGTGTATCTCTTCATCTGGCTGTTCATTTGTGTCCTTTAAAATATCCTTTGTACTAAATCAGCAATAGTAAGAAAACTGTTTTCGTGAGTTCCATGAGCTGTTCTAGCAAATGTTCAAACCTGAGGAGGGAGCTGTTGGGACAGCTGCATAGGTGATGCTTGGCCTTGCACCTGGGGTCTGATGTGGGGGCGGTCCTGTGTGACTGAGCCCTTAACCTGTGGAGTCTGATGTTCACTCTGCTTAGGGCTTCTCTGCCTTTGTAGTGTCCTGTCTAGGAGGCCTTTCCTTCCTCTTGTCAGCTCAGAAAACTTCTTCCACTTCCCTTCTTCTAAGCCATCCATCTACTCCTGCCCAGCCAACCAAGAGCAGAACCAGGGCTGGCTCCATTGCCACCGTCCCATCCCACACTGTCTCCTCAGGATGTATTCAGATGTCCAGCCCTCCCCCCAGTCTAGGAGCCCTTTGAGGAAAGGGATGCTGTCCTAGTCAACTCTTTCCCAGCAGCAGGCACAGCGTCTGGCACATTCCATCTTTTTCATGGACTCTCCCCAGGTGGCCTGACCTTCCCTCCTCTGAACCGCTGCATTTCCTGTCTGCATCATGTTTGCTCTAATCAGATACCGCCTTATTTCATCATCTTTTAAAAATGCTTTATTTCTCTGGCAGGTTTCATTGGAATCAGAATTTTCATTGATTTAGTAGCTGTTGGCCTTGTGTCTACCTCTCTCTTGCACTCAGGTCTCACTTAAGACCTGGCTGACTGAGCTGTGATTTGCCATCAGTGAGATGGAGACAGAGGTAGCCCTAGGCAGTCATGTTTTGTTCCACGTGACGCTGGGCGCCCCTCCCACTCCCAGGCTACAGGCAGGGATGGGCACCAGCTTGGGAGAGACAGTTTATCCACAGGCTGGCTCAGCAGAAACTCTGGACTTACACAAAACTGCTCAATTGAGGACAAACTGGGGGCAAGGTAGAATCTTATTTTGGGAATTTTTAGAAATATGGTGGGGTAGCATTTGGGCATAATAAGAATTATAGCTGGCATGGTGGTACACGCCTGTAGACCCCCAGCTACTCTGGAGGCTGAGGTAGGATCTTTTGAGCCCAAGAGCTTGAGGCTGCAGTGAGCTATGAATGCACCACTGCAGTCCAGCCTGGGTGACAGATCAACCCTCTCTGAAAAAAAAGTACACATTTGAGATTCATAAATTTTTTTTGTTATATAAAAAAATTATAAGCATCAAAGTGTGAAATTATGTAAATATGCCAAAATAGGAACCTGGAAGTGCTTGGAATCCAGACTCTGGGAGCCCAGCACTGCAAGGATCTCTAGTCTTGGCTTTTTTTTTTTTTTTTTTGAGATGGACTCTCGCTCTGTTGCCCAGGCTGGTGTGCAGTGGCCCAATCTGAGCTCACTGCAACCTCCGCCTCCCGGGTTCAAGCAATTCTCCCTCCCTCAGCTTCCTGAGTAACTGGGATTACAGGCATGCATCACCACCCCCAGCTAATTTTTGTATTTTTTCAGTAGAGACAGGGTTTTTCCATGTTGTCCAGGGTGGTCTTGAACCCCTGACCTCAGGTGGTTCACCTACCTCAGCCTCCCAAAGTGCTGGGGTTACAGGCATGAGCCACAGCACCCGGCCTGTCAGATGATGATTTTTTCTTTTTTTTTTTTTTTTTTTGAGACAGTCTTGCTCTGTCGCCCAGGCTGGAGTGCAGTGGCGTGATCTTGGCTCACTGCAAACTCTGCCTCCCGGGTTCACGCCATTCTCCTGCCTCAGCCTCCTGAGTAGCTGGGACTACAGGTTCCCGCCACCATGCCCGGCTAAGTTTTTTTTTTGTATTTTTAGTAGAGACGGGGTTTCACCGTGTTAGCCAGGATGGTCTCCATCTCCTGACCTTGTGATCCGACCGCCTCAGCCTCCCAAAGTGTCAGGTGATTTTAAAACTATTCTTCCATGAACTGCTGGGCTAACTGGTATGACTGTAAAATGCCTAACCCAGGGTTTAGCATCAAGTAAGCAAATTGTAAATGTTAGCTGCTGCTCTGCCTATGACTATTTAGTCTTGTGCTTTAAACTCAAATATTTGTTGGCCCACTGAAGTCACTACACAGAGAAAGATGCTTTTCATTCTCAGTAAGGAACTTTGGGAGGTAACTGGGGCAGGCAGCAAGACAACAGGTGTCTTTTGTCCAGCATCAGCAAACTCATTCAGCAAACTCATTGGAACTGATGGGTGGCTCACTTTGCTTAGAACCCCGACCAGCACGCACACGGGGCTGCTTCCCAGTCACACTGCTCCTGGGAAGGTGGGGGGCAGCTGTTCTGCAGTTAG
>NC_045449.1:54595761-54597121 GCF_002776525.5 Piliocolobus tephrosceles | reverse complement strand
GGGGGGACTTTGTATGCGGCTCAGCATGGAGCATGGGCAGGATGTTCAGTCCCAGTCACCCCCTTGGCCAAGTGCCCCTGTACAGTCAACAAAACTGCACAGCCATGCTGGGCAGAAGCATTTTATATCAGTCCCCTTCGGACTTAGTCTCACAGGCATCATTTTGATGGGGGGGTGGGAGATGGAGTGGTTCTTTTCTTTCTAGATACTTCATTCTATAAGTTGGATCACCTCAAGCAAATGCCTGAGTGCAGGTAGCCAAGTTATCTATCTCACAGTCTTCATACGGGTGACTGTGGCTGGTGAGTGAGTGAGCTGTGAAATCAGTTTAAAGGACAACATGTTCTTTTTGAATCTGAATAAAATAGAAAAAGCCCGAGTGCATTGTGTGACCATGGGGCAAGACACTCTCCCTTTCTCTTTCTCAGTTTTCCTGTCATAAAATGACGAAATACTGTCTAAGGTCCCTTGTAGTTAAAATTCCTTGTTTTGTTTTTTTGTTTGAGACAGTTTTGCTCTTGCTCCCCAGGCTGGGTGCAACGGTGCGATCTTGGCTCACTGCAACCTCCGCCTCCTGGGTTCAAGCAATTCTCCTGCCTCAGCCTCCTGAGTAGCTGGGATTACTAATGGGCCTGCGCCACCACACCCAGCTAATTTTGTATTTTCAGTGGAGATTAGTAGAGATGGGGTTTCACCATGTTGATGAGGCTGGTCTCGAACTCCTAACCTCAAGTGATCCACCTCGGCCTCCCAAAGTGCTGGGATTACAGGTGTGAGCCATCCTGCCTGGCCTTTCTAGTTAAAATTCTGTGAGGTTTGCATAAAAGGAATAGAGTGGGGCCCAAAAACCAGTAAGATGAGAAGATTGTGTTTCCTTACTTCTAGGATCCAGGGAAAAAAAAAAAAAAGAAAATTGAAAAAGTAGTGTTTCCTGCCACTTTAGAGGAAGGACTCACATATTCTACCTTCTATCAGCCTTGAAGGAGACGACTGCCGTCACTCCCACACCCGGTGGCCTTCCCTACCCCTTCCCCAGAGCCTCCAAGAAGACCCTGGCCTGATGCCCACCATCAGCAGGAACAGGCACCGAAACCTTTCCCCTTCCTGTCCCTCCCCACCTCCCCAAAGGGCTGGGGACAACAGATGTGTCCTTGTTCCATCCGGCTCAGCTTTTGGCTGAGGAGCTGATTTCACTGGAGCCAGGCTAAGCATTAGGGTAACTAAGTATTTGTCCTGTCTTGGGCAGTTTCCTCACTGAAAAATGAGGGCAGAGTTCTAAGCTCTCCTCTAATTCTAAAATTCTAATTAAAACGTCGTGAGACTAGTGATGGCGCATGCCTGTAATCCCAGCTACTCGGGA
>NC_045449.1:54593961-54595751 GCF_002776525.5 Piliocolobus tephrosceles | reverse complement strand
TTCAGCCTCATCTAGTTGAATCTGAAGATGTGGACATGGCTGATGAAGAGGCTGACTGTATCTAACTTAGGGTCTTGCAGGCAGCTAGCACTTAATACATTTTATTGACTGTTTTAGATAACATTAAGCAGATAATTTCTAATAAAAACTCTTAAAAGTAGGAGAAAAAGAAAACCTCAGTCCTTCCTCTGAAGTGGCAGGAAAATCAACCTGGGCAACATAGCAAGACCTTGTCTCTACAAACAAATTGTTTAAATTAGCTGCCTGCCTGTAGTCCTAGCCACTCAGGAAGCTGAGGCAGGAGGATCCCTTAAGCCCAGGAGATTGAGGTTACAGTGAGCTAGATCACACCATTGCTATCCAGCCAGGGTGACAACAAGGCCCTAAGAAGGAAAAAAAAAAAAAAAAAAAAAAAAAAGGGAAAAGAAAGGAAAAAGGGGAAAGGAAGGAAAGAGTAGAAGTATTGGAAACGAACAGACAAAACTATCATTATCTGCATATTAGATAAATGTTAGCTAAAGAAGCCTAAGAGAATCAACTAAGATTTTACTGGAAGTAATGAGAATTCAATAGGAAAGATCCCATTTACAATGGCAATACAAATGTATGAAGTATTTAGAAACAAAAATACAAAGATCTTTTATCTAACAAAAGATGTGTAAGATCTATATATGGAAACACTAAAGCACTTCTGAAAGACATTAACAAGAAATGAATACAGGACGTGAGCTAGCACGTTCCTAGAATGTCGTACAGATGTCAATTCTCAAATTAATCTACAAACGTAATGTAATCCTGTTCAAATCCCAAGATAGTTTTTGGTGACAGCTGTTTGTGAGACAGGGTCTCGCTGTTGTCCAGGCTAGAGTGCAGTGGTATGATCACAGCTCACTGCATCCTCAACCTCCCAGGCTCAAGCAATCCTCCCACTTCAGCCTCTGAAGTCTCTCATATGGTGTCCAAGAAATGGTGACAAATCTCACAAAGGGACTAGGCTCAGGAGGGCTGGAATATTCAGGGAAGGTGTCAAGAAGAAAGATGAACCTGAGTTCGCTTTTGAGAGATTCATAGGATTCCCACAGGCAGAGTGAAATAAGGGCATTTTAGATGGACAAACACACAAAAGCAGAAATGCGGATGGTGTGACTGGGGTATGGTGAGGGGCTGATCTGGCTGGAATGGAGGGCTGCCACAATAATGGAAATGGTAAATGAGGCAAGTAAGGTTGGATTGGGAGCATAGCGTCAAGGTTGCCAGTTTATTAAATCACTCTTACAATATGCTAGCAGTGGCCTCTTGGGGATCATGTAATCGAACAAAAGGCAAACAGAGGCAAGCTCCAGGAATGGGCACTGTGAACAGGACTTGCCCCAGAGTAGCCAGATGTAGGCTTTAGACATGTTGATGCAGGTTGAGCATCTCTGATCCAAGGGGGAATGTCTCACATGGTGTCCAAGAAATGGTGACACATCTCACCAAGGGCCTAGGCTCAGGAGGGCTGGAGTATGAGATGCTCCCCCTCCCCTGTGAACTTAAAAATGTGGCCATCAACTTTTTTAAAAGATGGCTACCCTGTAGTGCTTTAACTGGACCTATTTAGACAACGCCTTACACACTGGAAAAGGATGACACTGTGTAAATCTAATAAGTCTACAAGACAATAATTCTCTTTTGGCTGTCTCCTTCCTCTCCAGGGTGAAGACAACTCCGTGAGGGTGGAGATTATACGTCTCTCATCATTTCAGCAACAAGGAAATAAATTAGTGGCAGAGTAAGGGGTGACTTGGTGA